>NW_012117622.1:567335-601203 GCF_000951035.1 Colobus angolensis palliatus
GCCAGGTCCTATTGTGGGGAGGGGGTAGAGGGGAGGGATAGCATTAGGAGATATACCTAATGTAAATGACGAGTTAATGGGTGCAGCACACCAACAGGGCACATGTATACATATGTAACAAACCTGCACATTGTACACATGTACCCTAGAACTTAAAGTATAATAAATAATAATAATAATAAATAGATAAATAAACAAACAAACTAAACAACACCAAAAAAAAATTTGCTCTGGTACAAAAATGGAAAAATAAATCACAAATCAGTGAAAGAAATGGAGCCCAGAAACAAACCAGGCATATGTGGGAGTATATATAATAAAAGTGGTATTTCGAATCTCTGGGGAAATGATGGATCATTCATTAAATAATATTAGCACAATTATACGGGGGAGCTTTCTAAAAAACACTCTTAACAATTATTCTCACTTTTGTAATCAAAAAAGCAACAGTCATAGTGATTACTTGTTTTCATATTAAGCAGATTTTATTTTGCAATATATCATTTGAATTCATAAATTTAGGAATAACTTTATATTTGTCAATTGATATTAGGCACAAAAAATGTTACAGCTTCAGTGGCATTAAACTAAGCTGTTATAAGCAAGATGAAGCCATAGAGCTCATTAAAGGTAATCCTTTAATGGACACATATTAGAGGAGCTGTACGCAAGAAATAGATTTTTTTCTTGGGCAGAGAGGCAACACGAGAAAGTGATAAAAAAAAAAAAAGGGCCCTGGCCTTAGTCCCCAGTTGCCAGGACTAGCATTCTTCATCCATCCTGTCCTGGGACATCCTGAGACTCAACCCTTTTCCTCAGACTTTCTGAACAGGAGCTGTGATCCAGGAAGATCTTATCTTCTAGCTTCTGATGCCAACTGCATACATCCTACAAAAGAATGAAGACTTTAAGGGTATCTACCCCTGGAACCCAGGGTGGGAGGGAAAAAAACATGGTCCGCTTCCTTGCCTACATCTTTTGCTATAAGAGCCCAGGGTTCCTAAGTGCTTAATACAGTGTTTTGACCACTAGAGCATTAAGTGCAAATGACCTACTGGTATTGCTGAGATTGTTAGGCCTTCTTGTGGGCCCATAATTCAGATGAGGACTTAGCCATTGGTCAATCACCAGGAGGCCAAGCTCAAGCCTCCTGAGCACAGCTAAAACCCATAGTGGATCTTCAGGTCCCTGGAACACCATGATAGTGATAAAACTCACAGGTATCTTAAAATAGTCAACACAAAGTAAAAAATTTCCAGTGTCTCCCATGGTGCTAACTTCAGAAGATGGTCTGTCTTATCTAAGCTCTGACTGAATATTGTCTTTATCAAACCAGAGACGACCTCTCCATCCCTCCGGAAAAAATACATGGAAAATAGCACAAGTTCTAAGAGTTTCACTCCACATGCCAAAATTTTGTTCCTGAAGTTCTAACTGGGAGCAACTGCTGAGGCTGAGAATTCTATGCTAGGAATATTTAGACTCTGATTCAAGTCCATGACAAAACTAGTACAGAAGATATACAGAATGTGAACCAGCATAGACTACAGCCACAACTACAACTAGACAATGCACAGCTGCACCTATGACTACGACAAAAGGAAATGCACCCTGAACCAGAGAAAGCTATTTCTTTATTTAAACCAATCTAAAGCTTTCACTAATCTCCCAGTGAGACCAGCCTAGAAACAGACATTTAGAATCTTAGGAGTAGCTTGTTGTTTATTATAACTTCAGTAAACCTTACACAGTTTGTTTCATAACATTGTTTCGGCCATTCTCAATGATCTCTAGTATCTTTTTAAAAATTTCCAAGTTAAATCGTTTGCAAAAGATACATATCTGAACCAGGTGGATTCAAATGACAAATTGGTGACTTTGAAGCTGTTTCACAGAGCAGATAAGTAGTTCCACTTTTTTTCCTGAACAAAGACCCATTCCCATCCGGGAATGCCAATGGAAGTTCATACATTGCTCTAATATCTTCATCTAAAAAACACCAAAGTTGTGCCTTCTTCACCTGCCAAATATACATTATATCCTCTCCCATTATTACCTGAGAATATATTGAGCATTCTTTGTGCCTGCAGATTAAAACCAGAATACCAAATAATGTACATAGAAATAATATCTCTTCCTCAGCTTTTGTCTTATTCAAATCTATTCAGCAAAAGATTATTCAGGATTCTGAACAAATCCTGAGTTTCCTTCTCACTACCTCCTACTTGGAGTGTGATCCATCCTACTGGAGAGAGGCCATCAATCAAACTAGACAGCAATCTGCCACCTCCCAGATTGAATTCTTCCTTAACCTTGAGTCAGTGCAGAAAATGGTGCCTAATCCTTGACCTGCTGTGTGTCTCTATTTTTAAAAAACACTTTTTTGAAGACTATCAGGGATGCTTACTAATGTCAAATCCACACCAATAAAATTAGCATCTAAAACAAGACATCACTAAATCCTAAACTCCACCTTGCCTTACCGCCTTGACACTCCATGTCATTTTCAGTCACAAATTCTGAAGTGTCTATTATCTGAAAAAGGAGGCTGTCAGAGAAAATGAGAATAAAAGAAAGAAAAAATTGTGGTGATTGCCGCAGATCCAGTCTGTATCTATTTAGGTGAGTTGTACTTTCTCCACCACTTGGGATCCTAAAGGGTCATTAGGAGAAATCTTCCCTAAACAGAGATCACCTGTGCTGTTGAGAGCTATATTCAGAAAGGATCCTCTGGCAGGGAATCCCACCACCCCTGAAGATAGATTTTTTTTTTTTCTTAAGAGCGCCTTTTTTTTTTTTGAGATGGAGTCTCACTCTGTCGCCCAAGTTGGAGTGCAGCGGCGCGATCTCAGCTCACTGCAAGCTCCGCCCCCCAGGTTCACGCCATTCTGCTGCTTCAGCCTCCCAAGTAGCTGGGGCTACAGGCACCCGCCACCACACTCAGCTAATTTTTTTGTACTTTTAGTAGAGACGGGGTTTCACCGTGTTAGCCAGGATGGTCTCGGTCTCCTGACCTCATGATCCGCCCACCTTGGCCTCCCAAAGTGCTGGGATTACAGGCGTGAGCCGCCTCACTGGGCCAAGAGTGACATTTTTTAAGCTACCTCTTATCAAACACTCATGAGTCAGACACTGTACTAAGATATTTTCCTTTCATTAGCTCCAATCCTCATAACATGCAAAATAGGTAAAATTAGTTCCATTTTAAGATAAGGCAACTAGAGACTCAGAGACATTAAATAACATACTCAAGATCACAGAAGCAATAAATAGCTCAATTGGGACTCAACCCTAGCACTGCCTGACTTCAAAGCATATTCTCTCCTCACTGTACTGCACTTAATCCATCTTGTCTGCTCATAAATTTGCATCTGAGGCTTGTTACCAATTGAATTGAGTCTCCCAGAAGGATATTGGAATTCACACATCCCCCAGTACCTGAGAATGTGGCCTTATTTGGAAATAGGGTCTTTGCAGTTGAGCAAGTTGAAATGAGGCCATTACAGTGGGCCCTAATCCAGTATGACTGTGTCCTTATGAAAGGGGAGAATTTGGACACAGAGACCGAGATGCATAGAGGAAAGGCAATTGAAGGAAGACACAGAGAGAACATCACCTACAAGCCAAGGAATGCTGGAGGCTACCAAAAACTAGGACAGCAGCTTGGCACAGATTCACCCTCATAGCCCTCAGAAAGAGCCAACCTTGCCAATACCTTGGTTTCTAACATCTAGCCTTCAGAACTATGAGACAATACATTTCTGTTGCTTAATCCACACAAGTTTATAGTACTTTGTTACAGCAGCCCCAGAAAATGAATACAAAGCTCATCATAAAAGACTTCTTTCTTCTCTTGCGGCTTTCACACTCAACCTCAACTAGTTTTCCATTTTTAATATCTCTTTAATATCTTTGAGTATCTCCTGAGCTTCTTGCATTTCTTGATCTGTAATTTTACATCCTTCAAAGACTTTTCTCCTGTTTGTGTTTCTATATTTTTCCAACCACAGCATAATCCCAAATTTAACTTTATAATGTCATATCTTTCTTTCCCAAAGATGCCACTTGCTGTACATGGTCTAAAAAAGGACATTGTATATGACATTATGCAAATATATTTGTTTGCTTTCATATACTTTTGGTATGTAATTGTCATAACGGTTTGACATTATAGAAACATAATGATTTGTTAAATTGCTTTGGAAAGCAATTTAACAATATGTATCAGGAGTTCAAAGCTAGATAGGAGGAGTAGGTTCTAGTGCTCTATGCCACTGTAGGATGAACTACGGTTAACAATAACATATTATATAGTTTCCAATAGGTAGAAGGAGGGTGTTGAATGTTCCCAACACAAAGGAATGATAAGTGTTTGAGATGATGAATATGCTAATTACTCTGATTATCATTATACATTATATGTATCAAAACATCACTTTGTACCCCATCAACATGTACAATTATTATGTGTCAATTAAAAAATGTATTATAATACATTTAAAAAAGAGTTCAAGAGGTCTGTACTATTTAACTTAGAATTCCCACATTGGGAAATTTAACTTGGGTAAATAAATTAGCAGAGGAAAAAGCCATATGTACTACACCATCATCTAACAGTAAAAATTGGGGAATAAATCTAAAACAGTCAGTGTAGAAGAATGAGAAAATAAATCAAGATAACTAAATCTGTTAAAATATGGATTCACGAAAAAGGATATTTAGGAAGAATGTACAGAAACATGAGAAAATATTTTGTATATAAAGTGAAAAATAGTAAATAACATGGAAAAGGTAACTGTGAGACACATATGTAAATGTACAAAGACTAGAAGAAAATATGCGAAATAAAACACAGAAGATTGGTATAATGTTTTGGTTTTATTGTTTTTAAAAGTTAGAAAAATATCTGTTTAGCATATCCCTTGTGTTCTTCATAAGAATTAGATCGTGGCTTCTGTAACACACAGCAATCCAAGGGTACTTTGCATTTTATGAACTTGATATCCGGCAGAAGTAAATCCATGAGGATGGACCCTGACTATGCCCTGACAAATCACAGACTAGCTTAATAGCGCCAAACTTGAGATTTTTCAGCCCCTTTCCTCACTGATAGCTCTGAGCATGCTGTTTATTTCTGAGCTAAAACAACAGGAAGAACATGAATCTAAAATGAAAAATTAGCCAAACTCTGCAAATAGATGCCACAGCTGCAAATCAAAGGGCAGTCTTAATATAAATACAGTGTAGAAGTGCCTGCTTCCACGTCAGTCTTCTCAGTCCCACCTGAACACACACAAATTGGAGGCTTCTCTGAGTATGTTTGTGTGTGTGTGTGTTTGTATGCATGCGTGCGTGCACACGAAACAGAGAGAAGGAGAGAGACTAATTCTCTTGCAGATGTCCAGAAATTACCACTGTTTACAGAAAATTGAGCTCACTCTGTTGTTCTTGCCTCTCTATTCAACACTTTCTTCACAATAGCTCCCATATCCAAGATTTCACTTGCTTTTGCCACAGATGCAGCTCAAACTCTTGTCACACCACGTAGGAATACTTTTTCTTTTCTTTCTTTTTTTTTTTTTTTTAAGAGACAGGGTCTCACTGTGACACTGTGGCTAGAGTGCAGTGGCACAGTCATAGCTCACTGCAGCCTCTACCTCCTGGGCTCAAGTGATCCTCCCACTTCAGCCTCCCGAGTAGCTGGGACTCCAGGCATGTGCCACTAAGCCCAGCTTATTTTATATTTTTTGTAGAGATGGGGTCTTGCTAGGTTGCCCAGGTGGGTCTCCAAATCCTGGACTCAAGTGATACTCCCACCTCAGCCTCCCAAAGCACTGGAATTACAGGCACGAACCACTGTGCCTGGCTGATGGTGAGAATGTTCTAATAGTCTTCAATTCCTCACATACCTGTTCAGTTTCCATGCCACCACTAGATTATGTGTGTATATATAAATTTGTATAGATACATAATTATGTAATTGGTAATTCAATTCATTGAATGTCCACCAGTTGGTGTGCTAACTACTGGAAATTTAATGCTGAACAGACCCTACCTTCATAGAACTCAATCTGTGGAGAAAACGAATGTTAATAACCAAACAAAACAATTAATGAACAGTTTCAGCTGAAATAGGAGCTATGAAACCAAGGTGCATGGTGCTTCGTACAAAAGAGGAACTAATCTAGTCAGGGGGGTGAGAAAGACTTGCCTGAAGAAATGGGGACCCAGTGGAAACCCAAAGAAAGAGCAGCAGTTAAAGGGAAAGCTAAACAAGCCTGGGAAGGAAGTGGGGTTATGGTGTAAAGGACCAGCAAGCTGTGTCAAAGATTTGGTCTCACCCTAGGAATAGGAAGTTACTTACACTCTTAAGTTCGGAGGAACATAATCACATTTGCCAACAGAAAAAAATCTCTTTGGTTGCTGCATAGAGATTATTCTGAAGGAAAATCAAAGTGCTTGCAAAGAGACCAGTTAGAAATGAGTGCAGCGATCCTGGGGTGGATTGTTTGCAGCACTGAGCAGTGAAGATCGGGAGAAGTGGGTTGATTTGAGACATATTTAGGTGACATCAGTACTACTTGGTGACATATTGGATATGGTGGCTAAGAGGATGTATTAAGACTGACTCTGGGCCGGGCGCGGTGGCTCAAGCCTGTAATCCCAGCACTTTGGGAGGCCGAGACGGGCGGATCACGAGGTCAGGAGATCAAGACCATCCTGGCTAACACGGTGAAACCCCGTCTCTACTAAAATATACAAAAAAAAAACTAGCCGGGCCAGGTGGCGGTCGCCTGTAGTCCCAGCTACTCGGGAGGCTGAGGCAGGAGAATGGTGTAAACCCGGGAGGCGGAGCTTGCAGTGAGCTGAGATCTGGCCACTGCACTCCAGCCTGGGCCACAGAGCGAGACTCCGTCTCAAAAAAAAAAAAGACTGACTCTGGAATTTCTAATTTGTATAACTAGATGGATAGTAGGATCATTCACTGGAATAGGAGAGACTAAAGAATATCAGGTCTTGGTTGGAAATCTGTGAGGAACTCATCAACTGTGAATTGCCTTTGGGTCAGCCAAGTGAAGGTGTCAAGGGGACAGCTGAATACATGACTCTGTACTCCAAAGAAGAGATCTACATTGGAGATAGAAACTTATGAGTCACGAAAGCTACTCCTCTTTACTCATTCATTCAATTCGGGTATTATTGAATGCCTTCAGGGTACCAGGTACTGTGTTAAAAACAGCAGAGGGGAAAAAATCATAAGACACCATCTCTTCCCTCCAAGAACAATGCCTCCCTCCTTTCTACAGAGTAAGATATAAACATTTTATATTGGTACTATTCTGGTTACTTCACAATCTGGTCTCAACTTCTCCCACCACTCTTATAGGTAAACAGTCAAATTCCAAACATCTCTAGGCCAAACTGGTCTACCTGCCATCCTCCAAGCCTGAATGATGAGTATTTACCTCCACAGTTTGTCCATCTATTATACCCTTCCTTTATCTCCCTACTCAAGATGTTTTCCTTTCTTCCTTCTGTCTATGGCAAATTCTTCAGGATGTGGATCAGTTCAGGTCCTTCCTCCTTACCAGATCTTCCCAAAAGCTGAATGAGAAGATGACCAAATTTCCTTCTGTGATAAAATTCACAAATGCATTTCAATGAGACTCCCCCAACTCCAATAACTTAATTTTGAACACTTTTGTCAAAGAAAACATTCTTTCACATCTAGCCTCACAATAGGGTAGACATTGTCACCTGTGACATTAAGCCAAATGGTGAAACGGGAATTAGAGCCTCCCACTAAAATACATTTATCCTTTTGCTTTTTTATCTTAGATATCTTACCTAGGTAGTCTCCATTTTTTACTATAATTATTTTCAGAACTTAAAATGTTTACTTTTCACCTCCCCAACCCTTGTTTTTTTGGGAGGACCCAGGAGTAGTCTGGAAAAGTACAGCATATAAAAGATCTGGCTTTCACATTTCAAAAAACCATGCCACCATTTATTACACTGTGTCGTACAACTCCTGTTTCAAGTTCCATATCTTGTTATAAAAATCTTTGCTGATGGTATAGTACTTTATCAATGTACATTTTTGTGATTCTTGATAACTATAATTGAAATGAAAAATAGAGATGAACACACGTTCGACTTCATTATAAATTATATATCATATCTTATAAATCCCAAGTTGGTTGTCAAAAAGTCATAAAGTGGGAAACCTAAGGGATTTAGAAATGTGTGGCCAAGAACATCTCCACAGTAAATAGAGTAAATAAAACACAAACAGTAAAATGCAAACTCCACACCCACAATTATAGGAGGGAACTGCACAACACAATAACAAGCTAATATTATAGCTTTGTACTTAGGAAAAAGCCTTCATACAACAGTGCTTTTCACATGGAATTTTACCAATTTAACACAGAGAGAAATCATTTCACTCACTCCTAAAAACCATTTACTGATTGACCAAAATCTAGTTAATTTAATAATATAGCCACACTGTAATGTATAGGAGAGAAAGAAAGGTATATACACTTCTCTCTAGGAAAAGATTCAAAACCATTCTTCGCAGCAGCGAAGTTCAACCCCCAAAATATAATGAAAAAGAGCCTCTTGAATAATTTTTCACAGAAAAAAATAATCTTTACAAGGTGATATGCTATCTCCTCCCACACAGAGGACACTGCAGTCAACTTTTAAATGGAGTTCTCTCTTACTGGAGATCCCTAATCAGGAAGAAGTAGGTGTAAAAATTGTATTAGAGAAGTGAACAGCTAAAAATGTCAAGGAAAGCATAAAAGGGGACTTTTCTTTTTTGTTCTTTTTTTTTTTTTTTTTTTTTTGATATGGAGTCTCACCCTGTCACCCAGGCTGGAGTGCAGTGGCACAATCTCAACTCACTGCAACCTCCACCTCACGGGTTCAAGTGATTCTCCTGCCTCAGCCTCCCAAGTAACTGGGATTACAGGCACCCACCACCATGCCCAGGTAATTTTTGTATTTTAGTAGAGATGGAGTTTCACCATGCTGGCCAGGCTGGTCTTGAACTCCTGACCTCAAGTGATCCACCCACCTCGGCTTCCCAAAGTGTTGGGATTACAGACATGAGCCACTGCACTCGGCCAAAAGCTGACTTTTGAGCTGAATCTTCAAGGACACTAAGAGATTACCGGGCAAAGAAAAGAACTTTCTTAGTAGAGGGGAGAGGGTGCAGAAGACATGGAGATAACAAAGTAAGAGGTGTGGGAGTATGAGAATGAAGGGCAATGGGAAGGAATGCAAGGAGATGGGAATACAAAATAAGGAAAGATACATGAAAGTCATTCTAAGAAGTTTACATTTTATCCCATGGGAGATGAGAAAGTATCAAAGGTGTTTTCAAGCAGGATAAGTGGCATGATTAGATGTGAACTTTAGAACAGTAGCTGGGACACATGTGCTTTCCACCACTTTTCTAGTATTTGGGGAGAAATAAGAATTTTTAAATTGTGGGCCTGTGGGCGACTACTAAGGAAAGAAGTGTTCAGAGAGATGTGGGAGGAAGAGGGATCTATCCCAGGAGCTGTGCTGCTTGGCTGCTTCCTCCACAATGCAACAGGCTCACAGAGTTTATGGTTGAGTATGTGTTGTATATCCCAGGATGCAGGAATGTCAACAGAGTTGAAAGAAGGTCAGGAGCGAGTGATGATGGTCACATTCATCAGAATCAGTGCTGCTCCAAGTTTAGCTGTAAGTTGAACTATAATGAGGTTAACACGTGTTGAGCTCTTACTGTGCCCTGTATAGTTTTGAGTGCTTTATATGGATTCACTCATTTATTCCTCATTAACAACTGTACAGATAGATATAATTATCAATCCCATTTTACAGATGGGAAACTGAGACACAAGTTAGGAAACTTCCCCTAAGTCTCACAGTTGTACAGAGATGAACTGGCATTTCAACCTGGGCCAGCTGACCCTGGAGGCAGTGCTCCAATGCTGTATAAAAGTGAGCTTTGGCTTGTGTCTTAGCGCAGGCTGTTATAACAATGTGTCATAGACTGGGTGGGTTAAACAATAGATATTTATTTTTCACAGATCTGAAGGCTGTAAAGTCTAACATCAAGGTGCCAACCAATTTGGTTCCTGGTGAGGGCCCTCTTCCTGGCTTTCAGATGACCACCTCTCTCCGTGTCCTCACCTGGCAAAGAACTACTTTGCAAAGTAGTTCTACGTGTTCTGGTCTGCTCATCTTCTTATAAGAACATTAATTCCATCTTGAGGGCTTACCCTCATCCAAACCCAATCACCTCCTAAAGGCCCTACCTCCAAATACCATCACATCGGAGGGTAGGACTTCAACATACGAATTTAGTGGGACACAAACATTCAGGTCGTAACAGCTTATTTAGTTTTCTCTCAGAAGGAAAGTCCAGGAGCCCACTCATCGAGACATGCTGTGCTCAACAGACACCACCTTTTTTTTTTTTTTTTCGAGACAGAATCTAGCTCTGTCACCCAGGCCGGAGTGCAGTGGTGGGATCTCAGCTCACTGCAACCTCCGCCTCCTGCGTTCAAATGATTCTCGTGCCTCAGTCTCCTGACCAGCTGAGACTATAGTTGTGTGCCACTACACCCAGCTAGTTTTGTTGTATTTTTGGTAGAGATGTGGTTCTGCCATGTTGGCCAGGCTGGTCTCAAACTCCTGGCCTCAAGTCCCCCCTTGGCCTCTCAAGCACTGGGATTGCAGGCATGAGCCACCATACTTGGCCAATAGGCACCCTCTTAATTCTAAAGAAGGCTGCAGCTGAGGCTGGGGCTAGCACAATATTTAAAAGGGAACTAGAATGCATAGAGCAGAAGGAAGCGAGTCAAGCTCTACTCTCTTTGGGCACTGATGATAAATTTTGTGAGAAGGGTCAGCACTGCCTGACTCATCCAGCAGAGAGAAATTCTCAGGCTGTTTTCTGAAAGATTCCAGAGTTTCTGAGGAGAACTGGTTGAAGAGACATATGGTGCCATGAAAACAGAGCATGGGAGTGTGGAGGAACAGCGGTGGACACAGTGCTAAAGAAATGTCTGTAGACAGCAGGGATAGACTGCTCAAGTGATTGCTGAGATAAGTCTCACAGTTCACATAGAATGTACCCAGGCAAAGAACGTGGGGGAGGCACTCCAGGGAGAGGAAGGGCTGAGTAGGCACCAAAGTAGTTCTATGTGTTCAAACATGATGGGCAAATCAACTAATTTCCAATGTCTTCCAAAGTCTTAAATATCCAAATGTCAAAATCTACAAGTTGAACACTGTCTACCTAATTCACGAAATGGCTTTTTCACATGAATTTCATCCTCATAAACCCCTTTTTGATTTCTTTCAGGAGAATAGATAGACAGGCATCTTGATGCACATATACATTCATTTTTGTCCTTAACTTTTTGGAATTTAAATCCCATAAATTAAATAGTGATACTGCATTAAATGCAATTCAGGATAAGCCCAGATGAGACCAGTTTTGGGGATGTGCCACAAGGAGACAGATGCATATCTCTAATAAATAATGTAATTTGTGTCATTTTTTCTATCCCTCAGATTAATAAATTCTAAGAGGTAAAGGTATAGCAAGCAAAATCAGAAAAAAAAAATTGTTTTGGTGCTAGCTGAAGCCTGCACTGCATTCTCACAGATGCTTTAGTAACATGTAAACTGTTAGGATTAAGTGGCTCCAGCTGGTGATAATTAGAACTAGAGAGAATAGGAAGAGAAAGGGGTAGGGGGAGGTTGTCGGGGAAAGCTCCGTTGCTCACCAGGAAGAAGCTGATTTTCTCTGTCATTTGTCTCCACTACCACCATCACCTCCCACCTCTCACTCTTCATCTGCCTCCACCCAACCCACCCTCATTCTCCTCCACTGGCAGTGAGGGGCTGGTAGTGCAGCAAGATTAATCCCGTCCGCCTTTTGTATCTGCTGTGCTGTTTATGCCAATTCTTTGCCAAAAATATGAAGTTTGTGTTCTGTTTTATTCAACAAATGTTATTGATTTAACATATGCCAGGCATGGGTAGTTGCTGATGCAGCGATTGATAAAGTAAATTTGGCCCCCTATTACACAGCTTACATTCCAGTGGACGATATTAACAAGCAAATGGTGTGGTAAGAGCTGTAATGGCAAAAATAGAGGATAGCACAGGATCCCAGACATGGTGACCCAAGTGGGCTGGGGTGAGGTGGGGATAGGGTAGGCAATAGTGTAAAGAAGAAGGAGGAAGTGTACAGAGCACAATCCAAACAAGAAACCAAAAAATAAATCATTATAATCAGAATATCCACTGGAAAACTCCTTAGTGATAAGAAATGTCTCAGACATAACAATTCAAAGATGCATGTGCAAATTCCAAGTGAAGACACCCAATTCCAAGTAGGCAAAGGCAAATATAGGCATGAGATCTAGCAGAAAGTTCAGGTTTGGACAACACGTAGCTTTCTCATTTCCCAGTGGCATTTTTCTTCCTCACAATACTCTTAAGAAACACACTAGTTGAAAAGCAATGGGAATACTCATGGGTTTTTTTTAAAGAACTGCCACTAACGTGGATGGAGTTTGAGGTTAGAGGCACAAAATTATGTTTTTCCTGCTGTTATATTATCTTCCTTGGAAAAGCTTCTTTTATTGATGGTCTACTCTGCAATCAATAGAAACCTAAATGAGGGTTCATCCTTTGGGCAAGTAACTACAAACTTAGTTCTTCATGCTGACAAAGCCTTTTATTTCCTTTGTTGAAAGTTCTTTGTTATCATTTTCTAAGTATAATTGCTATTTACCTATTGACTTGAAAAACAGATTCAATGTTAGATTAATGCCAGAAAATTAACATTCCCCAAATTTAAACTCCACATCACAAAATCACTAACAAAAATAAATTATTTTATCTCTACATCTTATTTTCATATGGTCTCACACCAATTACAGTAAAAAATAGGCATACACATTCTAAATATTCTGACGAAAACTTTTAGAGATTACCAAAGAAGTACTTTTATTTTTCCATTTAAAATAGGACAGAATGGATAGTCAAGATCTATCCAGTCTTCTGTTTCACTTTAGGAAAATCCCCATTTGCCTCATATTAGTTTGTAAACATCTCATGGTTTTCCCAAGTCTCAGTAGTTGTAAGTGCAAATGGTACCACCAACAATCACATTTTTAACTATATCTATTTCATCCCTAAAGAAACTGGTGTTTCCATCTGATTGAGTCTCAAAATTTGTGTTCCCTTCACCTTGTGATCACTAATCTTTCCCCAGTTTTCTGTTCTTTTTGACTGTACCTATTGCATGATGTCCCAAACTTTCATGAAAGGATTCTCTAGATATGAGACTACTTTTTAAAAGCCGTGCAGAAAGTCACATAAAAATAATTCTATTAAAACAATTACAGAGAGTTAGACTACAAATTTTTAATTTTACTTATGTATTGATAACTAAAACAGTGAAGCCTCTTTTAAAGAGAAGAAAAAAATTTAAAGAAGTTTTAAAAACATTTTTAATCGAATTTGATAAAATACAAATACTTGCTGATAAGTCATCATTCGCTAATTTAATAAACACTGACTAGGCTTCTTATTACAGGGTTTTCACAACTTACATATGAACAGGAAGTTGTAAGGTCCCTACCTCACTCTTTCCACTCTGTGTAACTTTTGCACCCACAGCAAGCTTTCAGCACATCCTGAAAAGCAACTAAGCTGTCCTTAGATGATGGCACCACCTGGTGGTTAGTTTACATATCTCTTAAAGACCATGTCTCTCCCCCCATCACTTCCTTAACTCTTCTTCAAAGAGAAATAATCCACTTTCCTCTAAACACTTCTCCCCTTCAAATTATCTCAGGCAGCAACCTTTTTACATTTCTTTGCCTAGTTATTTTCTAATTCTTGCCCTTTTATCTCATATAAATTTATCTTTCTCTTCCTACATTCTCTGTTCAATTTGTGAGAAAAATAAACACAACAGCCTAATTATAGCAAATAAGCATAAGAAAAGTATACCAATTACATACACATTTACATCAAAGAAAAGAAAAGCTATGAGATAAAAGACACAAAGAAATTCTAACAGAAGTTTCACCAGACATTGCCCTCTACTGCCTCATCATCCCCAAATTTACTCAGGCACCAAAATGTAAAACAAATAATCTCTCACTAAGTATTTGGGCGGCAACAGGTTGCTTTCTAATTCTGCCATAAATGAGAACGGCAACTAGATCACAAGTGGAAAAATCTGGAATTTTGGAGGATAAACTGGGAATTTAACCAACACTTCTAACATTGTTCCTATAAGGAATTGCTTTCTGAATTCAAATAGTTTTGGATTATGACCTTTTTAAGTGTAGGGATTGCCTATATTTCTAGTTGTGTACCTTGTAAACCAGAGTAAGTTGCTTCCAAACATATGTAAATGAGTATGGCTCAGAGATTAGACTGTAAAACTGAGATAATAAAATTTAGTTTGGGCCAGATGCAATGGCTCACACCTGTAACCCCAGCATTTTTGCAGGCCAACGCAGGAGGATTGCTTGAGGCCAAGAGTTCAAGACCAGCGTGGGGCAACATAGTAAGACTCTGTATCTACCAAAAAAAAATTAACTAATAATAAATATAGCCAGGCAAGGTGTTGCACCCCTGTAAGTCCCAGCTACTCGGGAGATGGAGGTGGGAGGATCACTTGAACCCAGGACAGTGCGTTATGACCAGGCCACTGCACTCCAGCATGAATGCAGAGAGAAAGATCCCACCTAAAACACAAACAAACAAACAAAAAAAAACTTTGTTCAGGAAGGATTAAAGGGCATACTTTAAAATGGCTAACATTACAGAATATATGATAAATACTACTCGGTTTTCAGTTTACTCTAACAGGTGAATATTTCAGAGTAGCTATACAATTGAACTTATGAGCCATATGTTCATTTTGGGTTTATTTTCTTACCAGTATTTAGAAAGATATTAATCACAGCCAAAATTTATATTATGAAAAATGAGATGATTGGCTTTGAGCTCTGAGTTTACTTCTAGCTCTATACGTATCCTACAACTCTGCAATACTTAGAATCCTATTACAACTGCATACAACTCACATAAACTTTATTGTTTACATTTCAGAACTTGAAATTATTTCCTTATTTACAGATTTTTTTCCTATTAAGCAAGTAACTGTAAAATAGTTCTCTTACAGATTGTATCAATATAAAATGAAACTCAGTACCCCTTGAAGCTATCTTGTGTGAT
Organism: Colobus angolensis palliatus; assembly: GCF_000951035.1. Taxonomy (NCBI): domain Eukaryota; kingdom Metazoa; phylum Chordata; class Mammalia; order Primates; family Cercopithecidae; genus Colobus; species Colobus angolensis. The sequence goes on from NW_012117622.1 coordinate 582,615, forward strand.
GTTTAAACATATGCATACTATTATATAGGCCATCCTATAGGTTTATATGTATGTTACAAAGAAGGTGGTCAAAGGTTGGATTTCTGAAAAATTAAACAATAGGCAAGTTGTAAAGAATCTCATCCTCTTATAACTACAAAATATTATAAACTCCTTAATTGTGGTTTCTGCAGGCAGGCAAAAATGTCAGCAGAAGGATGGAGTAGAAAGTACATATGATTAGAAAGAAGTTGCCAGCAAAGGTCCTAACAGTCAACCACCTGTCATCCCAAGGAACTGAGGGAGCTGAAGAAGGCATCCATTCTCCCATCCATTCCCGAATGCAGACACTAGGTGTCCATGAATTATTAACTCTATGTTGTCCTCACCACCCATCCTTACCCACCTTCTTATCCAAGGTCACACAAGGACCCGGGAACAGGAGTGGGAAATGGATCTGCCCAAGAGTAGCTCCCTACCTTGGAATCCAGCTGTCATGGGAAAAAGCCAAATCTACTGGTTTAGGTACTCTGCTCTTGAAAGGAATTTCCATCGGTGAAATCTCAAAATCCTCATTAGTCAGGTGATGCTTATACAAATTCAACACCCAAATGACAATATAGGAGAGTTTAAGTAAAATACAAAATGATTTGAGTGCTCAACTCCTGTGGTTCTTACAGTTCACTTTGTTGGGTCATCTAAGTAAAAACCTGTGGAAGGAGACTCTCCTGCCCACCTGGTTTGAGGCACTGTTTAGCACTAGCTTCCTGCTTGTCCCAAGGACTTAAGGCTGTCAAAGGGCTCAACCTGGACAAATTAATCCAGTTTTCCCTTTCTTGTGGACTATATTGCTGAAAAACAATTCCCTTTACTTTGGAACATTCCAGTTAAGGAATTTTTTTCCACTATCCTCCATCCAGGCTGGCTCAGGTGCTACCTTTGTCAAAAAGGCTCTTCACCCAGTACTCACTATTGTACAGATCATCTCCATACAGTCTCTGTACAAAAAGACTGTACAATCCTCACATGGGTATCTCTGTATAGTCTTCACCCACAAGGGTCTCTGTTCAACTTCCCTGAAGACAACTATATACCACGAATATACTGATCAAAAGTAGTGTGCATAAGAAATATTCATAATGCTAGGATTATGGGGGAGGGAGAATGTAACCAAAGTATTTGGAATCAAGTAAAACAATAATTTCAAATACAGTAATAATGGAAGAATTTCTCCATATCCTGCAATTAATGGTGGATTTCCTTTGACATATTCAAGAGGGTGCTTGAAAAGACACAGGTGGGATGGGGCCTCGGGGACTCAAAAAGACCACAGGTCCTCACTAGATCCACCATATGCAGACAATCATATGAAACTCCAGGATAGGCAGTGAGTATTCTTTGAAAACAAAATCATGTTATCACTTTCATAATGTGAAAGCAGTAATTTTAAAGGCCACAAAAAAATCACAATTTCTATATGGACAAAGAGCCCATCCTTGAGAAGATGAAGTTATTAAGTGCTGTAGATCTTCTCTTCATACCCCTAAACATCTACATATTTATCAAGCATTTCTTCTTCCTGGTCCTGACACATGAATCACAGAAAAGCCCTAGCCAAAAATGGCTGGACTCAGATGGCATTTCTATTGTAAATTATTTGAATCCTTTTGAATCTATTGTAAATTATTTGAATCTACTATTGCTGAACTTATAGTTAAAAATACTGAACAAAGAAGCAGAGGACAGTTACGGGATACATGGGGCCAAAGAGTACAGATAGGAACTCAGATGAGAGATTCAGACAGATCCTCAAAGATAGATTATTGACAATGTCACCTTTATAACTAAGAGATAAATAATCCCAGATGACACATGGAAACTATTTGTACTAAGAGGGTCTATCACAATAAAATGAAGGTCATCAGTTTAAGTATTTCTTATGACTTTAACTTTTAAATTTGATTTATATTATGTGATATTTGCTAGAAAGTAAGGCCATGGGGCAAGAGCTTTGTCTATTTTGTTGGGTGATATGCTTTCTATGTGCTAGACACTGTATATTTTTAATGTATATTTACATAAAATATACATGTATGTTTATGTATATTTATTATGTATCTAGGAAAAACTGATGTTGGAAGTAAATCACATAAAACTACTGCTCAGTGTAGTGAGGGTTTATCTAAGAAATGAGCTATTCAATTAAAAAAACTTATAAATATCCATATAACTTAAATAGAAGCAAAAGAGATATTCAAAGGATCAGCTGTTGGCTAGATATTTATTGTTAAAATGTAAACTACATTTATTCATTGAGAGAAATGAGAAAGAAATTAAGCAAAATGAAGCAGATGCACATAAGTTACATGTAAATTTGCTCATAAAAATTATCCCATTGTTCTATAACAATAAGCAATTATAACCATCCATGGGCACATACGGTCTTTAAAATGCATTCTACAAATGAATTCTTAAAGAGATACAGTAAAACTAGTCAAGATTCCACATCATCTAGCTTTACCAAATAATTTCCTCCTTATCTCACTAACCTCACAGTTCAATCCCTAGAAATCTCAAACTTTAGGATGCATCAGAATCACCTAGAGGCTCATTAAAACAGATTGCTAGGCACAATACCAAAGATATGACTTGAGGAGGTCTTGGTCGAGGATCAAGGATTTGCATTTGTAATAAGTTCCCAGGTAATCCCAATGCTGCTGGTCCAGCAACCACACTTTGAGAACAATTGTCCTAGAGTATTTTTTATTTTTCAACACATTCATTTTCAAAATCTCAAGGACCAGTAAGTCATCCTTAGGCCTATGTATTTGATTACATGAATATCAGGTCACAAGTGAAATAGGCTAAAATCAGCTTATTCAAATATGCTTTGGGTAAAACTGATCTTCCAAAAGCATCTTTTGCTAAAATAAATTCTTCAAATAAATTAATTTCTATATTTTTAAAAGCATATTCAAATTGAGATAAATTCCTCTAACATATGGTACATTATCTTGAGTTTTGTGATCTTTCAAATGCTTACTCTGTATTTTTGAAGTCATGTAATCTTAATACAGCTCAACACTTTCACCTTAAGATCTCAGAGGAAATTTTATTACAGAACATCATCTACTCTAAAAAATTGTAGAATAAACTGACCTTGACTTCTTTATGGAGAACTTCGTGAAATGTGTCAGTTTCTTCAAAGTATAATAATTGAGTAAAGAGAAGATGACAGTCTTTAAATCAAAATAAAAAGGAAGCAGTAATATGTTAAACACATACAGAATAAAAGTAGTGATTTACAGGGGCTATGAATTAATCATAAGCTTAATAAAATCATTTTTAAATAGTAAAGAGTTATTTTAAACAGTAAAAACTTAATATTGAAGACTCTTCCTTTCTTCTGAAGAATGTAACAAGTTTGTATGGCAACTAGAAGCACAGAATTTCTTCTGTCCCAACTCACTGCAAGGTCCATCCTGGGGAGCTATCTTTTCTTGGTACCTTTAAGGAAATATCTAGATAAAAGTCTTCATGTTATTGTTTGTCCCCCACAGTAAGACATCCCTAAACCCTTTGTAAATCTGTAGCTCCCATTCCTATGGGCTAACATTTCTTACACTATGATGAACGTTCAGTGTTACACTCTAAATGTTGGTGTCTTCCCCAAATTCATATGTCAGAATCTAACATCCAATGTGATAGTATTAAAAGTTGGAGCCTTTTGTGGGTATCAGGTCATGAGGGCTCCACCTTTGCACCTTTTGCTACATGAGAATGAAGCAAGAAGGTGCCATCTTTAAAGCAGGGAGCAAGCCCTTGCCAGACACAGAATGTGCTAATGCCTTGATTTTGGACTTCTGTCTCCAGTGCTTTAAGCAATAAATTTCTGTTCTTTATAAATTACCCAGTCTAAGGTTCTTTATTATAGCATCACCAAATGGACTCAGACTTCGATGCATCACTGTTTATTTCTCTACAGAATCTTTTGAACCACCAGATATCCCTGAATTTCCTGTAAGTTACTTTAACAATTCTCAAGACAATATTCATCTCTAGAATTGCCTTTTATCTATATTAACTGAGAAACTGCATCAATCATTTATAAGCAGAGTTCCAACATACACATTCACCACTAAATGTTTATTTAGCTATTAGCAGAAAGTTAGCAAAAAAACCAAGAAAACAAAAATAGCTGAATTTTTAGAATGATCTTTGTGATTAAATTGGCCACTAAGGCATTTGATCAATTACTTACAGTAGTTGCTTCAAAAGCATTTATTGATTTGGTCTATTGTACATACTTAACAAGTTTCTAATTTAATAAATTAGAAAATCAGATAGCCATGCTGTCTAAAAAAATTTATTTAAAACATCTTTGAATAATCCCCCCAAAAGCCAGTTTAAACGTACAAGCTACATAATCCAGTGGTTCTTAATTTTAACTGCATATTGGAATTATCTTGAAGCTTTAAAAAAAACTGATGCCTGTGCCCCACCCCAGAGATTTGTATGCAGTTGGTCTACGAGTGGCATAAATGTGATTCTGATGTGCAATCAGAACCATGAACTTAGTTGAAAGTGTTTATGGATGAATCAAAAACTTCTATTTTCCTTAAGTACCAAAGTGACTAATTCTTTGTTTCCTAATAATTCCTACAATTTGATTAAATTGTATTTTAAATAGGGTAACCATATATCTTATTCTCCATACCAAGACCCTTCTGAAAGTGAAAGAGGTTACTATTCATGATTGGCGCAGGACAATAGGGATAAACTAGGACTGTCCTGAGCAAAACACAGAGCCAGATAGCCACTCTACTTATAAACTATGCTATTTGTATGTGGGGTTTTAAAAAAACTGTACAGTTGTAAATGCCAAAAGATTTTAAGGTTTTTGATGACAGAAGACAGCTCATATAACATTCGAAAGGTTAACATCTAGATTCCTGATCCACTATATAAATGCCTATTTATTTAGGATCACGTGTAAAGAGATTTTTGGACTAAATTAAGATTTGCTGGGAGAGCAAACTAAAATAGTAGAGATAATATTTTAAATATCATTATTTTTCTGTGCCAACCCTATTTCAATGGATAATCACATGCAATAATGCCGACTCTTAAACATGGTAGATTAAAATAATTCATTTCTGTTTTTAATTAAAATTGAGAAAGTAGGAACTAATAATATAATGCGTGTCAGAGCTGTATGTGTGCAGCATCAAAGATAAGAAGGGGATTGCAACAAGGGCTTGCTTCCTGAGTTCCTTGAAAATTCCCAAGGAAAGAAGAGCACATGGAAGCTAGTGGCTGCCACACTGGCACATTCTGACATGTGAGGCAGCTCTTTTGTTGGCTGAGGTGCCTAAAGTCATTTCTTAGATCCTCTAATCACTCAAAGTCACCAGCAACACTGTCCGTGTGCACCTAGTCTGAGAGTCTCTGCTTCCTGTATGGGATCTGATGGATACAACAAGTTTGGGGTGTTTTTAGTGGTAATTTCTAGTATCAGATCTTACTGCCAGCTGGGCTTGAAGACAGACAGGAAAGCAGAGCAAGATGATAGGAAAATGTCCCATTTTGCAGGAAGCCTTAAATGAAAGGGTCACAGGTGCCTGAACAACAACAACAACAAAAACCAGGAAGCAATATATTGTTTTATAAATAAATCCCACCAGATTTTTTAGATAAGGTTGATTTACTGTCTTCCCCATGCCCTTCCTGAATTAATGAAGTCCTCAGAGTATAGTAAATATAATTTCCTGTTTCTTTATTTTACAAAAAAAGTGACATGAGGGTTATCAAGATGCCCCTCTCTGCACAGATTATGAATGTCTTTAACTCAGTGCAAATCTGAATTTATAAGGGTTTTACCTAGTTGCATCAGAACTGATTGTATTTACTAGCCATGCTATCCTGTGACAGCAATCATGAAACTGAATTGCATGGAAGACTATCCATAGCCAGAAACTAGAACAACAGATTTTAAAGTATTCAGGTGACAAAGAATAGCTTAAACTTTAAAAACAAACAAATAATAAACAAACAAAATCCTCACACAGTAAGGAATTCTTATTTGCACCCCAGACCTATAGCATCCTTAAGCCCTTAAAGAAGCATTCCCAAAATGCACGGTTTATATCACCAGATGCTTGAAATATTTATTAGTGCTTACCTGGAACAATAGCTTCCTAATCAAATATTTTTGGGGAATGCTGAATTAACAAAGTTAAATGGATTTTATAACAGCAGCCTCTTCAAGGTCTAAAATGCACAGTGAATTCCAGCAAGTGAGATAGAGGTTGCATGTTTCCATGAGATTATGAGGTTATGGAGTCCTTTTTTTGTTAGGGAAGTCCATGGAACTAGCAGTCTGTGGAATATGCTGTAAGACATTCTGCATCACAGTCAACAATTTCTGTAACAAGAACCTTTCCTTTACTTTCCTGTTACAACTTAAACCAGCAACTTTTTGTCCAAACTTTGTGGAAATTGAGAAAACTGACTACCAATCTAGAGGTCTATAGTCAGCAAACTATCCTTTAAGAATTAAAGTGAAAAGTAAGATTTTGACAGACAAAACTGAGCAAACATCAGCAAACTTTTAAAAATAGAAATACTGAAAGGTATTCTTTAGGCTAAAAAAATGTCCCAGATTGAAGTGCAGAGGTTCAAAACATAAATCATAACAATGAAAATGGTAAGTTGAAAGAAGGGTTAATGGGGTTAAAATATACTAAGATCCTCTCATTGTCAAAAAAGTGGTAAAAGCAAAATTTATATTAGACTTCAGTAAATCAAAGCCGCATGTTACAATACCTACATTTAACACTAAAATGGGTGTAAAAGTATATATAACTACTAATGAAGGTAAAAATAATTTAAAATAATACAAAAAGAGGAACAAAAAAGTTAACAAGAGCTTAGTATACATGATACAAATAGAAAACACATAGTAAGATAGAAACCTAATTGGACCTCTAATTATAATAAATGTAAATGAACTAAATCATTCAATTAAAAAAAGTCACAGCAGACTTCCAAAAACACACAAATATAAGCTGTTATGTTTTGAATATATGTGTTCCTCCAAATTCATGTGGTAGAGCATAAGATCCAATGTAATACTATTAGAAGGTGAAGCTTTTAGAGTGTGATTAACTCATGTAGACTTCCCATTATGAATGGGATTAGTATCCATATAAAAGGACTTGAGGACACCAAGTAGCCCCTTTTGCCTTTCTGATTCTGTCACATGAGGACACGCCATTTGCTGATTCCACTATGTGCTTTCTTGGAAGCTGAAAGCAGCCCTAAGCAGATAATACATCTACTGGTGCCTTGATCTTGGATTTCCCAGCCTCCAGTATTGTAAGAAAATAAATTTCTGTTCTCTGTAAGTTGCCCAGTATGAGATAGTTTGTTATAGAAGCAGAAATAAACAAAAACATAAACTACTTACAAAGTCACATCTTATACATAAGAATATAGAAACAATGAAAGTACAAGCATGAAAGAATAAATGCCATGCAAATGTGAGCCCCAAAATTGATATATCTTATATAATAATATATCTATAAATCAGTCAGTTAAGTAGACTTTAATGCAAAAGTAATTACTGGAGGTAAAGAGACACATTTCATATATAAAGTTTTAATTCACCAGGAAGATTAAACAATTTAACATTTGCATAAACTTAACAACCTAGCTTAAATATGTATAAAGAACTGAAAAGAGAAGTGGAAAAACCCACGACCATAGTGAGAGATTTTAACACACCTCTATCAATAGTTGATAGCACAAGCAGACATTAAATTAGAAGGGATATAAGGAATATGAAGGATTTGAAGAATACAGTTAACAATCTTGACCTAATAGATTATCGAACAAGAATTTCAATGTCAAACGCAGTTTTTATTGAGATGAAGAGAGAATGAATTATTTGAAGTTCCTTCCTAAGATGATAGAATGTTGGATTTTGAAAGAACATGAGAAATTACTACTCAACCTGACAAAGAAAAACTGACACTTGAAGAGGTCGAAAAACTAGTCAAGATCAAGGTTGTACATGTGGAAGGAAAGTTGGGAAAACAATTCAAGTCTGTTTCTACCGCAGAGCATTTTCCATTTCTCCAGGCTACTTCCCCACTCCTACCTGCTTTTTTTTTTTTTTTTTTTTTTTTTGAGATGGAGTCTCACTCTGTTGCCCAGGCTGCTGGAGTGCAGTGGCAGGATCTCGGCTCACTGCAAGCTCCACCTCCCGGGTTCACACCATTCTCCTGCCTCAGCCTCTGGAGTAGCTGGGACTACAGGCACCCGCCACCATGCCCGGCTAAATTGTTTTGCATTTTTTAGTAGAGACGGGGTTTCACCGTATTAGCCAGGATGGTCTCAATCTTCTGACCTTGTGATCCGCCCGCCTCAACCTCCCAAAGTACTGGGATTACAGGTATGAGCCACCGCACCTGGCCCCTACCTGCTTTTTGTTGTAATGATTGGAAAACTTTTTTTAACAAAAAAATACTGAATGTAGAGTTGTGAGACTTGTGTTTTGATTTGCTCTTAAGAACAAGGTCTCATTTTTTAAAAATATCACTGTCTTTATACCTCTTTCTCACAGCACTCCTGCCAGAATTTATACATTTACATGCAACAAATGTTATTGCTAATAAATTAACTCTACCATTTATCTTCCAAATTCAGTTTTTTGAAGACAGTAAACCATAATTGTAAGTAGATAAAGACATACTTAGAGGAAAGTACCAGCTATCCAGTAAATATATATTATCTTTCATATTTAGGGCCTCTGAGTTTCCAAATTGCCCTAAGGAAACTGGTGACAATGAATGCCATCTGTGGAGAAAATCTGCAATAACATATAATTCCATTTCAGTTCTTCAGAGAGTTTTATTCTCATTTTGTCTATTACCTAGTAACCAGGGAAGCATATCACTGAGACACTTTAGGAAAAACAAATGTAAAATATATGCTTCGAAACACATTGGTACAAGTGATGGACATTTTAATAACCATTATTCTTAGATTATTTTCTCTTTAGCAGATTTTAAGTTTTGTAACTATATCCGTAATAAAAAGGTTTTTTCTTATCGTCAAGTATGCTCAAAAGCTCCTAGATCTGACAAACAACTTCTGCAAGGTTTCAGGATACAAAATCAATGTAGAAAAATCAGTTGCACTTCTATGCACCAACAACATCCAAGCTAAGAGCCACATCAAGAACACAATCTCATTCACAATAGCCACCAAAAGAATAAAATACCTAGGAATACAGCTAACCAGAGAGGTGAAAGGGCTCTACAATGAGAATTACAAAACACTGCTCAAAGAAATCACAGACACAAACAAATTTTAAAAAATTCTGGCCGGGCACGGTGGCTCAAGCCTGTAATCCCAGCACTTTGGGAGGCCGAGACGGGTGGATCACGAGGTCAGGAGATCGAGACCATCCTGGCTAACAAGGTGAAACCCCGTCTTTACTAAAAAATACAAAAAAACTAGCTGGGCGAGGTGGCGGGCGCCTGTAGTCCCAGCTACTAGGGAGGCTGAGGCAGGAGAATGGCGTAAACCCGGGAGGCGGAGCTTGCAGTGAGCTGAGATCCGGCCACTGCACTCCAGTCCGGGCGACAGAGCGAGACTCCGCCTCAAAAAAAAAAAAAAAAAAAAGGCTATTCTAAGTCAAACCCCACAAAACTAGGTAAATTTGCCACCAAAATACTACCGAGAGATCATTAACGAGTGATCAGGACTTGTTTCAAAGAAAAACTAAAGGATAACAACAGAACGAATACTACTAACTTTGAAACAAACCAATGGCAAACCACCAAGCTAATTTTTCTGAAAATTTCCTATTCTCCCACAACTGAGGACAATCATTTAAAGAGCTACTAGAAAAAAAAAAAAAAAAATGGCTCCACCTCTGAAATACCAGTGACATCATGGCATCAGGGCAGCAACAGCATTTATACAACATTGTACTGACTGTGAAGCATTTTCACATTTCATGCTTGGCACTACCAACTATCAGCCAGGGAAGGTAGGATGAAAATCATTGGCCTCATTTATAGATGAAAATATTGAGTCCTACAAAACTTTTTAAAAGCAAAATGATCTGACATTCTGAAATAGGCAAAACTACGGAGACGTAAAAAAGAACCAGTGGTTGCCAGAGTTTGGGAAGGGGAGAGAGGGATGAAGAGGCAGAACACAGAGGATTTTTAGGGCAGGGAAACTGCACTGTATACTGTAATGCTGGATATATGGCAGTATACATTTAACCAAACACACAGAATGTACACCTATAGTGAACCCAAATGTCAATTACAGACTTTAGGTGATTATGATGTGTCAGCGTAGGTTGGTTAACTGTAACAAATGTACTACTCTAGTGGGGATGTTGACAGTAGGAGAGGCTGTGCATGTATGGGGCTAGGGAATATATGGAAAATCTCTGTATCTTCGTCTCAGTTTTCCTGTGGAACTAAAGCTGCTATTTTTAAGTGTATTTTTTTAAAAGCTAAATGAATTAACAAGACTATCCAAATAATTAGAGGCAGAGCCAGGATTAGAACCCAGGTTTCAGATTTCAATCCAGACTCCTGTATTGATTCCTATGACCTACTTCCTATTGATTCCTAAGAACCTTGCTGTGGGGCATATGACTGGGAGGGCACCTGGGGCATTTCTGGGTGAATAAGTCCCCTCCATCACTCAAGAGCAGCACAAGTGTGTGTGAAAAAGGAGAGGCGATGATTCTGGCAGTTCTGTAAAATTCATCCAGACATGGTAAAAATTTGAATGTTCTTAATTATGTCCACAGTTGTACTGTGTCACATACAATATATATGTCATTCATATTTAATGCCAGAAATTTACATTATTATTTAGCATCTTGGTCATAGTTTTACCTTCTCAATTTTGTTTCTGGAGTCTAATATTAGACTTAATATCTATTCAGAAAATGTAAGCAACTTCGTGGGAGGGGAGAAATTCTCAGAAGCCATTCAGAGGCTGGGAGAGTCCAACTTCAAATTCAATATCGGCCTTGGATAATCCTTAGGCAAATAAGTGCATACTTAAAAACACATAGCCTAGAAATCCTTAATATTTCCATGAAACCCTCCATTTATAATTTAGTTTCTGAGTTTCCTGTACAGAAAACACTCCTAGAGAATTACCCTCTAGGAGTAAGGGTGAAGTGGTAACCAGATCTTACAAAAGCTACAGTGCAGATTCTAATTCTCCCAATAACATATTGATATTAGTATGGTTAAAGTGATCTGCTTCTACTATAAGTGCATCTGGAAACTAAAGAAAATCATCTTTGAAAATCATCCAGAAACTCTATAATTTATACTACCGAGAGTAAGGATCAAACTAAAAAAACCAGACAACAGAAACAGACCATCAGGTGATCATTTATTAGATTTACCAGACACAAACTTTAAAATAACTATGATTAATATGTTTAGGAAAATAAAAGTCAAGGTGAAAAAGTTTTCCAGAGAACTGATATCTATGACAAAGAATCAAATGCAACTTACAGAATTACAAAAGAATATTACATTCTTTTCCAACAACTACATGAGCTTGATAATGAATCTTAAGATAGCTGCAGCCCTGGACAGGCGCGGTGGCTCATACCTGTAATCCTAGCACTTTGGGAGGCCCAGGCGGGCAGATCACAAGGTCAGGAGTTTGAGACCAGCCTGGTCAATATGGTAAAACCCTATCTCTACTAAAAATACAAAAAATTAGCCGAGCATAGTGGCGGGCACCTGTAGTCCCAGCTATTTGGGAGGCTGAGGCAGGAGAATGGCATAAACCCGGGAGGCAGAGTTTGCAGTGAGCTGAGATCCGGCCACTGCACTCCAGCCTGGGCGACAGAGCAAGACTCCGTCTCAAAAAAAAAAAAAAAAAAAATTCTATGCTCATGGATAGCAATAATCAATATTGTTAAAATGGCCACATTTCCCAAAGCAATCTATAGATTCAATGCTATTCCTATCAAACTACCAATGACATTCTTCACAGAATTAGAAAATACTATTTTAAAATTCATACAGAACCAAAAAAGAGCCTAAATACTCAAGGCCATCCTAAGTAAAAAGAACAAAGCTTAAGGCATCGCATCACCCACCCTCAAACTATACTACAAAACTACAGTAACCAAAACAGCATGGTACTGGTACAAAAATAGACACACAGACCAATGGAACAGAATAGAGAGACCAGAAACAATGCTGCACTCCTACAGCCATCTGATCTTCAACAATGTCGACAAAAATAAGCAATGGGGAAATATTCCCTATTCAATAAATGGTGCTGGGATAACTGGCTAGCCACATGCAGAAGATTGAAACTGGACTCTTTCCTTACACCATATATAAAAATCAACTTAAGATGGGTTAAAGACTTGAATGTAAAACCTAAAACTATAAAAACCCTGGGACATAACCTAGGAAATACCATCCTAGACATGGGCACTGGCAAAGATTTCGTGAAGAAGAAAATAAAAGCAATTGTAACAAAAACAAAAACTAACAAATGAAACCTAATTAAACTAAAGAGCTTCCACAGAGCAAAAGAAACTATCAACAGAGTAAACAGACAGAATGAAAGAAATATCTCTCAGAGGGGAGAAATATCTCTCACAGAATGTGAAGGACTATTTGCACATATGCATCTGGCAAAGGTCTAATATCCAGAATCTACAAGGAATGTAAACAAATTAACAAGCAAAAAACAAACAGCACCATTAAAAAGAGGGCAAAAGACATGAACAGACATTTTTCAAAAGACATACATGCAGCCGACAAGTATATGAAAAAATGTTCAACATCACTAACCATCAGAGAAATGCAAATTAAAACCACAATGAGATACCATCTCATACCAGTCAGGATGGCTATTATTAATAAGTCAAAAAATAACAGATGCTGGTGAGGTTGTAGAAAAAAGGAAATGCTCAAACACAGCTGGTGGGAATGTAAATTAGTTCAGCCACTGTGGAAAGCAGTTTGGTAATTTCTCAAAGAACTTAAAATAGAACTACCATTTAATCCAGCAGTCCCATTATTGGATATATACCCAAAGAAATATAAATAATTTTACCATAAAGACACATACACCCGTATGTTCATCACCACACTATTCACAATAGCAAAGACATAAAATTGATATAGATGCCATTAATGGTAGACTGGGTAAAGAAAATGTGGTACATATATGCCATGGAATACTACACAGCCATGAAAAAGAATGAGATCATGCCCTTTGCAGCAACATGGATGGAGCTGGAGGCCTTTATTCTAAGCAAACAAATGCAGGAACAGAAAACTAAACACTGCATATTGTGGCTTATAAGTGGGATCTAAACATTGAGTACACAGACACCAGGGCCGACTTAATAGTGAAGGGTGAGAGTGGGGTGAGGATTGCAAAACTACTTATCAGGTACTATGCTTATTACCCTGGTGATAAAATAATCTGTATGCCAAATCCCCATGACTCACAGTTTACCTATATAACAAACCTGCACATGTACCCCTGAAACTAAAGTAAAAGTTAATAAATAAATAAGTAAATGCTAAACTATGCATATATCTTTACATTTTCCCCTATCTACCCTTTTTACCATAGATCCCTCCCCCAGACTGTACGCATACAGGATCCTATGATCTCCTTATAACTGTCATGTGCTAAACAATTATACCAATGGAGCTATGGCTTATCTCCTAGTAAGTATATCTTGGCACTGAGCCTTATTTTCCAAAAGCAGAAAGGAAAATCTAGTACTCATCCATTCCCATCTTCTCTTCCAGAGCCTCCTTACAGACAATATCTCTTTTCAGATACTCAAAATATGAAATATTAGGAATCACATTTCCTTTCCTAGAAAACAAAGCCCCTATCTAACCATACCCCTACCATTAAAAAAATTGGCTAACCTCTGGACCTCCAGGAGACACTAAGCCCCTTCGCTATGAAGGGGAGGTGCCATCACATTCTCTTAAGGACATTCAGAGTGACTCTGCGTCACCTATAACACTAGCGAGGAAAAATTCAATACTCCTGGATTGGGACCAGTCTCTCCTTTCGCACCCTGGAGGTAGAGTTAGTTAACCAGCTGGAAGACTGGAGCCAGTGGACAGCAAATCTCAATTTGGAAAAGCAAATTAAGCAAAAGTCCCAAGCAGGGAAGACGAAATTTCATTCTCCTTTTTTCTCCAGATCAGTAGGAGGCATCAATCTAAGAACCTAGGAAATTGTTACTGCTTAGAATACTCAAACTAAGCCAATCTATCACTGATAACGCTGGCAGATTTATTCTCTATCTGCAATATTTTTTGTTGTTTTATTTTTCAGTTGGTTTTGAATTGGGGTAGAGAAGGAATCTGAAATCTACCAAAAACTCTAACAGAAATATTATCATGTTAAATGTATATATTGGTGATAAAATGCACCCTAATTTCAGAAACATTAAAATGCCTTGGATTGAGGGATTTTGAATCAAAGAAGCAGCATGTATTCTTATAACCCAATCAGTTCATATTCACTCCTCCTTCAACTGTTGAATTCCCTTGGCATACTTTGTCATCCCAAATCTAGCCACTCCTGAAAGCATGTTTGGTAACCAGTAATCAGATAGTGGTAGATCATATTTCAGTGTCTTAAACAAGAAAAATAATAATCATGCCAACCCATAAAAAATCCTCACTAATCATACCAAATATCAGTAAAACATTCTTCAATGGCTATGTAATAACTCAACAGGAATTTCTACCTAATATAAAATGTTTAATACACCAATAGCATCATCAATGAAGCCCAATAAACTTATTGGCTAAGCCTGTTTGTGAACAGTATGCGTGGATAATGGACAGTATCAGGTGAGAATTTCTTCTTCACTATAAAAACATATTTTAAGATAAATAATAAAATAACATCTTAAAGATAATAAATTAAACCCCAAGTTAGTATCCCCAAGAACCTGGCAGGAGAAAACATGGGGCTGATGGAAAGATAAATCCTCAGATACCATAAAACATATTTAGACAATGGAGCCAAAAAGACATGATCTTATTGAGAAAAAAATCTAAGATGGAGACACCACTCACCCACATTCTCTCTGTCTCTCCTTTCTTCCCTCCTTCATTCACTAAAAGAAAATTGTGGAAAGAGATTAGCATCTGTTCAATGGACCATACCGCAAGCACATTAACTCCTCATAGCATTGTTACAAGATAGGTATGATTGTCCCTAGTTTGGAAATAAAACACTGAGACTCAGAAAGGTTAAGTTACTTGCCTGTAAGTCAGGTCGCAATGTAGCCAGTAAATGGCAGAACTGAGATCCACGTCCTGTCTGACCTAAAATCCCTAGTTTTTCCCATTAATTCCACCTTTTTAGTTGTTCAGGCCAAAAGTCTTGGAGTCATCCTTGGCTCTCTCTTTCTCTGACAATTCACATCTGACCTCTCAGCAAACTTGTTGGCTCTACCTCCAAATATATCCAAAATCTACCCAGCCCCAAGGACTCCTCTGCAACCATTCTGTCCATGCTGTATCATCCACTCTTCCCAGGATGACTGCAAGGCAGCCTAGTCTCCCTGCTCCTGTCCTTAACCCCTAGTCTGTTTTTAACACATCAGAGTAATCCTAATCTACCATAAGTCAGGTCATATCTCTCCTCTGCTCAAAGTTCTTCAAGGGCCTCCCAGAGTCATGCGCAGAGGCATATGAGACCTGGGTTCATCCACACGCCCACTCCACATACCCTCTGACTCACTGCCTGCCCCTCTGTCTCACTCGCTCCACCCCAACACTCTGAACACACCAGGCTTGCTCCCACCCTACAGTTATTGTACTAGTTGTTCCCTCTGTCTGGTATGTTCTTCCCTCATATGGCCACCTGATTCCTTCCCTCTTTGGGATTTTACTAAAATGTCACTTTCTCAATGAAGTCTACCCTGAAGTCACAGGTCTCCCCGACCTCATCCCTGATCCCCCTCACTCTTGCTTTATTTTCCCGTGGCACTTACCCTCTCCAATATTCTGTGGAATGTATTGTGTATACGGTTTATTGTCTTTCTCTACCCACTGTAATGTAAACTTCATGAAGTAAGGATTTGGGAGGCGGTTTTTGTTGTTGTTCACAGATATATCAAGAGTCTAGAACAGTACCTGGCACACTGCAGGTGCTCAATAAATATTTATTGTTGCATACTGCCTCCAGGCCTTCCACTACCACATCAGTAGTTACTTCTTCATCTTTTAAAATATCTTTGGGTCATACAGCTCTATGAGAATCTGATGAAAGCTGTGGACTCTTTTCCCAGGAAAACACAAATGCATATTCAAAGAAGTCCTTGTTTGTTTTAGTAGGTCCGTGAACTTTCTGAAGACCACCATGGTGATCTAAAGCCATAAAGATATAGGCTACCTAGGTACCATTGATAGGCCATATAGACACCGTGAATGGAGCAATAGTTTCTTTGCAGTGAGTACACAAAGCACCAGTTGTCCTGTGTTATGGTAAGTGTTGGAGCAGGAGCTTCCAGAACGAGGACTTAGTAGACATAGGAGAGGCTTGGAATAAGATCATGCTGGAATCATAGCAGCAGGTAAATGGAAAGAACATTCAGTGGTCTTCAAACCACCTCCTCTTTCCTTCTTTGCTACTGTCACACTGACTACCCCCCATCCCTTTACCAAATCTTGCCCTGGACTGCATTAAAGTTAGATCAGGAAGCAGGAGCTGGTCTCCCCTTGGTTGGGAAAGCTCCACAGATAGTTTTTTGGGTCTACAGTGGTGAGTGGGAAAGACACTACCAAGGAGAGGAAATTGGAAAGGTAAGAAAATTCCAGTGGCCTCCCAGCTGGGACCATCATTCCCAATTGTTCATTCATTCATGTGTGGGTGTGACTACATCAGAGACTTCCTTAAGAAAGAGGAAAATAAATATATTTAACAGCTTTTTACTCTTCAGAGAAAAAAATACCTCTACAAATATATAATCAGAATCAATCAGAATTGTAAAGCACTAAGAAATGCAAAAATATGTTTGTTAGAACACAAAGGATGTTTTAGAGAAGATTAATGGTCTCAGTTTTCTTTGCAATGATACCTTAAAATAGTAGACCATTGATTGAAAAATTCATGAACTGAACAGACAGAAATATTTGGTCTTTCATGTTCCATTTGCTTTCTTGAAACAGAAAAATCACTCAGGTAAATAATAAAATGAGCAGAGATGAAAGGGGGTGAAGGCGCCATTCCAGTAATTGGAAAGCAAACACAAAATTCAACACAACCAGCCTCTTTCAAGTACGTTACTACAGTAGCTCTGAGAGCAGAATATAATGAAACGGAACTGAATAATTGCTTTAAATGTCTGCTTAAAGGGCCAGTGTGAAGAGAAGAGGCTGGAAAGTCCACTGATGCAAAGGAAGCAGCAGTGTGAGGGCTCAGGCAGAGTCTGTCAAGTGAGGGGGGATGCAGCAAGATTGAGAAGACAGAAGAATCTGCCGGATCAAAACAGTCATTGATTTCAGTTGTTAGAATTCCCCAAATACTGAAATGTTACAGTTAGGATGTCCAGGTGAATGGTAACAGTATGGATTCTTCTCAGAACCAGATGTGTAAAATCGAAGTTGATAAAAATCCCACAGACTGAAGATAAATAAACAGTGTGTATTGTTCTGTTTCTGTAAGTGACTGACAGCCCTGCGTTCCCTGTGGATGGCCCTGAACTCGGCTCTCCCCTGCAGCCCCATAATAACATTTGTTAGAAACAGGAACACCCAGTCCTGGAGAAGCACCCCCATGTTTACATGGGCCTCTCACGTCCATGATCTCATCCAGCCTCAAACAGTCCTGTGTCACCACCTTAGGGCTGTAGTGACAAGGCAAGGTCACTAAGCTCATAGGGTGACTTCCCTGGATCACACAATGTGAAACTGTCAAACTGTCCACTCAAAAATAAATAGGTCAGAGAACTTCATTAATGTCATATGTCTACAATCTCTTCTTCCAAGCTCCAAATTTATAACCCTAGTGAAATCCAGGCTTTACATTGGCTCCAGGAGTTTCCGAACAAGGCAGTCCTTTGAAATACACTTTAAGAAACCTCCCCTCAGGTTTTAGATCAGTGATTCTCAAAGTGTGGTCTGTGAGCCTTTGGCATCAATACTAGCAGGGAACCCATCAGAAACACAAATTCTTGGACCTGCACCCCAGACATACTGAAATGGGAATAGTTAGGTGGTGCCCAGCAATCAGTGTTTTAACAGGCCCTCCAGGTGATGCTGATGCCCACCCAAATTAGGAAGTTCTGACTTACATGATTGAGTTTGTGTAGTAGGGAGGAGAGACTTCCTGTGACATGGATGTCAGGTCTCATTTGCACACAGGGAATTTTGAATCAGGTCCTATAGGGAGAGTAGCCTTTGGAAGCCATCATAACAGTTTTGAGAGCCTATCAAAAGGCTATTCTGGCCGGGCGCGGTGGCTCAAGCCTGTAATCCCAGCACTTTGGGAGGCCGAGACGGGCGGATCACGAGGTCAGGAGATCGAGACCATCCTG
>NW_012117622.1:601438-616862 GCF_000951035.1 Colobus angolensis palliatus
AAAAAAAAAAAAAAAAAAAAGGCTATTCTAAGTCAAACCCCACAAAACTAGGTAAATTTGCCACCAAAATACTACCGAGAGATCATTAACGAGTGATCAGGACTTGTTTCAAAGAAAAACTAAAGGATAACAACAGAACGAATACTACTAACTTTGAAACAAACCAATGGCAAACCACCAAGCTAATTTTTCTGAAAATTTCCTATTCTCCCACAACTGAGGACAATCATTTAAAGAGCTACTAGAAAAAAAAAAAAAAAAATGGCTCCACCTCTGAAATACCAGTGACATCATGGCATCAGGGCAGCAACAGCATTTATACAACATTGTACTGACTGTGAAGCATTTTCACATTTCATGCTTGGCACTACCAACTATCAGCCAGGGAAGGTAGGATGAAAATCATTGGCCTCATTTATAGATGAAAATATTGAGTCCTACAAAACTTTTTAAAAGCAAAATGATCTGACATTCTGAAATAGGCAAAACTACGGAGACGTAAAAAAGAACCAGTGGTTGCCAGAGTTTGGGAAGGGGAGAGAGGGATGAAGAGGCAGAACACAGAGGATTTTTAGGGCAGGGAAACTGCACTGTATACTGTAATGCTGGATATATGGCAGTATACATTTAACCAAACACACAGAATGTACACCTATAGTGAACCCAAATGTCAATTACAGACTTTAGGTGATTATGATGTGTCAGCGTAGGTTGGTTAACTGTAACAAATGTACTACTCTAGTGGGGATGTTGACAGTAGGAGAGGCTGTGCATGTATGGGGCTAGGGAATATATGGAAAATCTCTGTATCTTCGTCTCAGTTTTCCTGTGGAACTAAAGCTGCTATTTTTAAGTGTATTTTTTTAAAAGCTAAATGAATTAACAAGACTATCCAAATAATTAGAGGCAGAGCCAGGATTAGAACCCAGGTTTCAGATTTCAATCCAGACTCCTGTATTGATTCCTATGACCTACTTCCTATTGATTCCTAAGAACCTTGCTGTGGGGCATATGACTGGGAGGGCACCTGGGGCATTTCTGGGTGAATAAGTCCCCTCCATCACTCAAGAGCAGCACAAGTGTGTGTGAAAAAGGAGAGGCGATGATTCTGGCAGTTCTGTAAAATTCATCCAGACATGGTAAAAATTTGAATGTTCTTAATTATGTCCACAGTTGTACTGTGTCACATACAATATATATGTCATTCATATTTAATGCCAGAAATTTACATTATTATTTAGCATCTTGGTCATAGTTTTACCTTCTCAATTTTGTTTCTGGAGTCTAATATTAGACTTAATATCTATTCAGAAAATGTAAGCAACTTCGTGGGAGGGGAGAAATTCTCAGAAGCCATTCAGAGGCTGGGAGAGTCCAACTTCAAATTCAATATCGGCCTTGGATAATCCTTAGGCAAATAAGTGCATACTTAAAAACACATAGCCTAGAAATCCTTAATATTTCCATGAAACCCTCCATTTATAATTTAGTTTCTGAGTTTCCTGTACAGAAAACACTCCTAGAGAATTACCCTCTAGGAGTAAGGGTGAAGTGGTAACCAGATCTTACAAAAGCTACAGTGCAGATTCTAATTCTCCCAATAACATATTGATATTAGTATGGTTAAAGTGATCTGCTTCTACTATAAGTGCATCTGGAAACTAAAGAAAATCATCTTTGAAAATCATCCAGAAACTCTATAATTTATACTACCGAGAGTAAGGATCAAACTAAAAAAACCAGACAACAGAAACAGACCATCAGGTGATCATTTATTAGATTTACCAGACACAAACTTTAAAATAACTATGATTAATATGTTTAGGAAAATAAAAGTCAAGGTGAAAAAGTTTTCCAGAGAACTGATATCTATGACAAAGAATCAAATGCAACTTACAGAATTACAAAAGAATATTACATTCTTTTCCAACAACTACATGAGCTTGATAATGAATCTTAAGATAGCTGCAGCCCTGGACAGGCGCGGTGGCTCATACCTGTAATCCTAGCACTTTGGGAGGCCCAGGCGGGCAGATCACAAGGTCAGGAGTTCGAGACCAGCCTGGTCAATATGGTAAAACCCTATCTCTACTAAAAATACAAAAATTATCCAGGCGTGGTGGCGGGTGCCTGTAGTCTCAGCTACTCCGGAGGCTGTGGCAGGAGAATCGCTTGAACCAAGGAGGCGGAGGTTGCAGTGGGCTGAGATCGTGCCATTGCACTCCAGCCTAGGTGACAGAGCAAGACACCATTTCAAAAAAAAAAAAAGATAGCTGTAGCCCCAGCCAACACCTTAATTGCAGCTTTGTGAGAGACCCTGGAGCAAAGGACCCAGCTATACTGTTCCCAGAATCTTGACTCACAAAAACTGTGAAATAATAAATGTCTGCTGGTTTTAAGACTGTAAGTTGTTAGTTTGTTATGCAGCAGTGATGACTAATTCAAGCACATAGAATACGTGAGTAAAGGGGAAAAAATTAAATGGTATGTTTTAAATAAATATAGCAGTAATTACTTCAGCTGTAAATTAAATTAATATTTTGTTATTAAACTGGATTATCAATTGAATTTTTATTTTAAAGATACAACTATAGGCTGCTTACAAGAGATATGCTTTAAAAATACACATGTAGAATAGTTGAAAATGCAAGAATGGAAAAAATATAATACAATGTAAACACAAGCAAAAATTATACTAATGTTTAGATATTTGGATAATTAAAATTACTTGAGATAAAGAGGGAAATTTTATAATGAAAAAAGTCACTTCACCAGGAAAATATAACAATTTTAAATTTGTACTCACTTAAAAGCATAACCTCAAAGTGTATTTTTAAAATACAATAATTTTAAGGAGAAATAGACAAATCCACAATCATAGTGGGAGAGTTTAATGTACCTTTTGCAAAAACTGATAAACAAAAATCAGTAAGAATACAGCAAACGTTAATAGTGCAATTAAGAAATCTACCCTCAAGCATATATAGAACATTGATCCTAAAAACTGCAGAATATGCATTCTTTTAAAGAGTATGTAGAGAATTTACTGTAATTGACCACATATCATTCCATAAAACACATTTCAATACATTTTAAAGATTAGAATTTATTTACTTATGTTCTCTTGGCCATACCAGAATTAAGGTAAAAATCAAATACCAAAAAAATTAACAGAAAATCTCCAAATGCTGCAAAGTTAAGCACCACACTTAGATAAATAACTAATGGGTCAAATAAATTTCAAAAGACATTTTAACATATTTCAAACTGAAATTTTAATAAATTACACAAACGAAGAAAATGAAAAAGTGCAATCATTACTAACTAGCACAGGCGTCAGTAAACTTTTTCCGTAAAGGGTCAGAGAGTAATATTTTAAGTTTTGCAGACCATATAATTTCTATCACAACTATTGAGTTCTACTGTTGTATCACAAAAGCTGCCATAGATAACAAGTAAGTGAATGAGCCTGTGTTCCAATAAAACTTTATTTGCAAATAAAAGTGACAGGCAGGATTTGGCCTACTTTGTTGACTTGAAGAAAAACTAAGATTTGAATAAAAGAAGAAATATAATCAGAGTATACCTTTTAGCTCAGTGGTGAACAATATTTAGATAGTATTAATATGGTAAACTCTGACTATTGACTTCAGCAATAAATATAATATAATTATAATAGGAGGAGTGGAGAAGGAAAAAGAGCAAACCCACAACTATCAAGCAGGAAACAGACTGCCTAATTGAAAAAACAAGAGACTGCAACATAAGCACGTTTACAAAATACCAGAAAAAAACACTTTTAAAAGTTTAAAGTGATGGTATTTGGGTAGTGTGCCTGTAAAGAGGAAATAGAAGAGGCCATTGGTTTTTTGTTTTTTGTTTTCTGTTTTTGTTTTTGTTTTTGTTTTGAGTAATAAAGCTTTTTAATCACCTGGGCACAGGCGGGCTGAGTCCGAAAAGAGAGTCAGCAAAGGGTGGTGGTATTATCATTAGTTCTTATAGGTTTGGGATAGGCGTACAAAGTACATTCTCAAGAACGGGGAGAATATTACCAAGTACCTTCTTAAGGGCAGGGGAGAAGATTACAAAGTACCTTCTTTTTTTTTCATATTCAAAATAAATCCAAAGATGCTATTTATTGTAAGTCTCATAAAAGAGGGTTATCAAAAGCACTGGCATGCCAATGTTTTCTTGTGCCATTTCTTTCTACAATAAATCTATTTGGCTTCTGTTTCACCTTAGCTGTCATAGACATGTCATTTAGGTATCATATTGCCAGTATTAACCTTTTGTTTATTAGGACATAAGACCTAAGAATCTAGACATTAATCTGATCTGATTGTTCTGTTTGTTATAGTTAGGCTGTGCTCCTTTTTTATTTTTATTTATTTATTTTTTTGAGACGGAGTCTCGCTCTGTCACCCAGGCTGGAGAGCAGTGGCACGATCTCAGCTCAATGCGACCTCCGCCTCCCGGGTTCACGCCATTCTCCTGCCTCAGCCTCCCCAGTAGCTGGGACTACAGGCACCTGCCACCATGCCCGGCTAATTTTTTGAATTTTTAGTAGAGATGGGGTTTCACCGTGGTAGTCAGGATGGTCTTGATCTCCTGGCCTCATGATCCGCCCCACCTCGGGCCTCCCAAAGTGCTGGGATTACAGGCGTGAGCCACTGCGCCTGGCCAAGACTACTGGTTTTTTTGTACAAGATCATTAGTAGTACTATTTGAATCTTCAATGTGCATTTATTACTTAAATTAAAATAATTTTACATTATATAAACAAGGAGAGAGAGAGAGATCATTACAATAAAAGCACCCAAATGAATCAGGGCTCTTTGTATCGATACTCCTTTGCATTAAAACATTTTCTTCCATCAAGACGTGGAGTTTATTTCTCCACTTTCTTAATCTGGGCTGGCTTCAAGACATGCTTTAATCAACAGAACACTGGGGAGTCAGAACAGAAGGCACAACACATTTACTCATCCACAGCAATTCTGAAATCCAGCTGAACACATGCTCTGGTTCTGGGGGCAGTGAATTTTCCTGGCTCTACAGTTTGGCAGTTGTTCCCTCATCCAGCATTTTACTCAGCCTTTGGTTCCACCTTCTAGGCTCTTGGCTCCATTCCCTGAATCATCCTTCCCTTTCCATTAGAAATGACCCATGTTGAGCTCAGTTAGAAGCTCAAAAGTTGCTTATTAGAAAGACAGAAAAAGAGGCTGGCCGCGGTGGCTCATGCCTGTAATCCCAGAACTTTGAAAGACCAAGGCAGGTGGATCACCTGAGGTGGGAGTTCAAGAACAGCCTGACCAACATGGAGAAACCCCGTCTCTATTAAAAATACAAAATTAGCAGGGCACGGTGGCACATGACTGTAATCCCAGCTACTCAAGAGGCTGAGGGAGGAGAATCACTTGAACCTAGGAGGTGGGGGTTGCGGTGAGTCAAGATCATGCCATTGCACTCCAGCCTGGGCAACAAGAGCAAAACTGTCTGGAAAGGAAAGGAAAAGGAAAGTGGGGGAAGGGGAGGGAAGAGGAGGGAAAATGAAAAATGTGCACATCCTCTGACCCAAGAATTCTGCTCTTAGGACTACACCCAACAGACCTGTTTATGCAATATATAGATACACTGTGTGTATGTGTATGCACATGTGTGTGTATTTAATTGCAAAGTGTAACACCAAAGCACTAGAAATAATATAAGTCAATCAATGGAGTGTGTTAATTGTAGTGCCTGACACATAAAAGAAGCTCAATAAATATTTCTTACTAAATGAATGTCATGTTCATCCAAAGAAATACCATGCAACTATTTAAAAGAGTAAGGTAAATCTGTATGTTCCAAAGTGAAAAAATGATTCTAATATGAAAATGAAAGTAAGGAAGTTCTATGACAAATTTTTTTGTATACACACTCACACATATATGTGTGTAAGGGAAAATATATATAATTTTTTCTCTTAAGACAGCATACCACACACAACATTCAATATTGGTAACAGGGACCATCTGCCTTACCTTGGTCCCAGTTCCATTTCTAATCCCTTACTCCTTCAATGAGGATCACCAAAGGCTCTGAAATTGAGCTGACCAAAGAAAATTAGCATAGTGTTCATATTTTAAGAGATGCATTTGAACTTAAGCTTAAAATTGATAAGTTATTAATTATTTAATGGACAACTTGGCAGAGACCCAAAAATAAATGGCAAAACTGAGTCTTAAATCTAGACTTGACAATGAAAAATTGTGATAGAGTACTTACGAATTTAAACTCTCAGCCAGTGGAAAAAGATCAGACACTAAAATTCACATTTTTAGCTCTAGGATATTATTTAAGACATAGTCTTTCAATACTTTTCAATACTACTCTTTCCATCTAGCTGAGTTTCTTTTTTTTTTTTTTTTTTTTTTTTTTTTGAGGCAGAGTCTCGCTCTGTCGCCCGGACTGGAGTGCAGTGGCCGGATCTCAGCTCACTGCAAGCTCCGCCTCCCGGGTTTACGCCATTCTCCTGCCTCAGCCTCCGGAGTAGCTGGGACTACAGGCGCCCGCCACCTCGCCCGGCTAGTTTTTTTTTTGTATTTTTAGTAGAGACGGGGTTTCACTGTGTTAGTCAGGATGGTCTCGATCTCCTGACCTCGTGATCCGCCCGTCTCGGCCTCCCAAAGTGCTGGGATTACAGGCTTGAGCCACCGCGCCCGGCCCTAGCTGAGTTTCTAAATAAAGATAAGATCCATTCATTCATCAAATAGGAAAAGGTTTGTTACAATGCTAGCTAAAGAGCCTCCTGAGTCTGTCAAATCTACCAGAACAAGTCACCTTCCTCTCCTTTCACTCAATTAATTAAGGCAAACTTCACCACAAAGAAACACCTGTTGTTTCTAAAAGGCCACATAAAATAAAGGGAAGAATAAGACTAAAGGAAAGATTTTTAAAACACCCAAGCTTTTATAATAAAATCAAAAGCATCCCCCTTAGAACAAAAGGAGTAAAGGTAAATATTTAAGTTAAAAGGTCATATTTCTAGCTTTGCTAAAATATGGAATAAATAAGTATAAATAAAGAAAAATTATTAAAGACTTGAAAAGGCAAATATTCTCACACAAAAAACGTCAAATACAAAGCCCAGGAATTTTCAGTGTGGGCAAAGGATAGGAGGTATGCTTGCTTCTTTTTATTTTTATTTTTTTTTTTGAGATGGAGTCTTGCCCTAGTTGCCCAGGCTGTAGTGCAATGGCGCGATTTTGGCTTACTGCAACCTTCGCCTCCCACGTTCAAGTGATTCTCCTGCCTCAGCCTCCTGAGTAGCTGGGATTACAGGCGCCTGCCACCACACCCAGCTAATTTTTTGTATTTTCAGTAGAGACAGGGTTTCACCATGTTGCCCAGGCTGGTCTCAAACTCCTGACCTCAGGTAATCCACCCGCCTCAGCCTCCCAAAGTGCTGGGATTATAGGGATAAGCCACTGCACCTGGTCAGAGGTATGCTTTTTAATACATATTCCCAAAAATAATTATTAATATTAGTCATGAATTTAAATTTTTCTGTTAACTTTATATAACATTAAAGAAGAATTTGACATTTTTGTATTCTTTAAGAAGCATAGGATAAATGTCCCATTTCAGATCATTTATATTATATTAAACATTGATGTGTCATAAACATTCATTAAAAAGCCAACACACTAGAAATTGTTCCTTTCATTATTTCATAAAATGAATAATATTATTTCACATTTACATTGCCAAAACATTTATTATACTGGTATTATTATTTAACAGATACAAATCCTAGGCTCAGAAAGGTTAAGAAATTTTCTGAGGATCACTCAACTGGAAAAGAGCATAGCAAATATCTTAGTGTGTTCTCACATTGCTATAAAGAACTACATGAGACTGAGTAATTTATAAAGAAAAAAAAGCTTAATTGGCTCACAGTTCCATTGGCTGTACAGAAAGCATGGCTAGGGGACCCTCAGGAAACTTAAAATCATGGCAGAACATGAAGGGGAAACAAGGCACATCTTCACGCGGCCAACAGGAGAGACAGCAAAGGGGGAAGTGCTACACACGTTTTTTTTTTTTTTTTTTTAAGATGGAATTTCACTCTTGTTGTCCAGGCCACAGTACAATGGTGCCATCTTGGCTCACTGTAACCTCCACCTCCCAGGTTCAAGCGATTCTCATGCCTCAGTCTCCTGAGTAGCTGGGATTACAGGTGTGCACCACCATGCCCACCTAATTTTGTATTTTTAGTAGAGACAGGGTTTCACCATGTTGGCCAGGCTGGTCTAGAACTCCTGACTTCAGGTGATCCGCCCCCCTCGGCCTCCCAAAGTCCTGAGATTACAGGCATGAGCCACTGCACCCAGCTGCTACACACTTTTAAACAACCAGATCTCATGAGAACTCACTGTCACTACCAGAACAGCAAGGGGGAAATCTGCACCCATAATCCAATCACCTCCCACCAAGTCCCTCTGCCAACATTGGGGATTACAATCCAACAGAAGATTTGGGTGGGGACACAGAGCCAAACCTCATCCGTGGACATTCAAACCAAGGTATCTCATGCCAAGTCTAAGGCATGTTCTACAGCAACACACAGTTTCCATGAAGTGGTCCAAGAAATGAGGGAGCCAGAAAGGAAGCCTCCTCTGATACCACTCTTCCTTTCTCACTGGCTGTGATTATCTTTAAACATGTTCCTTTCTGTTAATATCTATCTGGAGATTTTTCCCTCTATAGATTGAGTGCATTCAGTCATTCATTCATGCTGTCTTCTTTTTAATTTCCTCAGAACCCTGCCTAATATTCTGAACAAAGAAAAAAAAAAATCTGCAAATGCAAGTGCTCTGGACCACTTCTTTAGGAGAATAAGTTGTCACGAAAATTGGACTATGCTTCATCTCTTTACTCCTGGTGTAGCAAACCTCTAGATGTCCCATTCTAAAATCTTCTGTGAAGATTTTATGTTCTTCTGATAAATAAGCCAAAGGTTCCCAAACTTGAATGTTAATCAGAAGTACCTGGGAAGCTCATTAAAAAATAAAAGACTGGACCCCAATTCAAGGCTACTGAAACTGAACTTCCAATGTCCTTGAACCAGTTTTTGCCAATCACTGCTATAAGATACCAGTAGAAATACACAAAACAACTTTTATACCAAGCTGTCCATTCTTAGACTTTGTTTATGTGTTCAAATTGAGAGACTTAACACAATTTAAAGGAATCAAAACAGATCTGTAGCTGAAGGCATCCTGTCCTGGATGGGAACCAGGTAGAAAACAGTGTTAAAGGAGAGAATTGTGCCTACCTACAAGGTGGGAGAACTCTACCTGGAGTTGAAATCAATAGCCGTAGATTCCAGAGTCAGCTCTTTCCCTGTGTAAGTCATAGACTAACAAAGGCCTCAGCAGGTTTCTGTGACATTACTGTTTCTTTCTGACTATTCCTTCTTCATCTCCTTTGAACTTTGTTCCCTCTGCTTGTCCTTAAATATGGCTGTCCCTTAGATTCCTGTCCTCAGTTACTCTTTGAACTATCTACACTAATCCTGCCTCATTTCAAGTCCCCATATCTTGAATGACTTATCTACGTGCTGATATTTCCCCATTCTGTATCTTCACTTACTGTCCTCACCTGCACTCCTGTGTACAAGACTCCAGACTTAGTGACACTTTACAGCCTTTCCTCATCACTGACCGATTTCTACCAGCTAAGGTGGAGCACTTTTAACTTTTCATTACTCCTTTTTAGTTAAAGACAGATTACTAGCAATAGGAATATGGTCAAGTACATTATAATACTTACATCTAATGGAACATTACACAGCCATATCAAATGGCAGTTTGAAAAACTATGCAAAATATGGGGAAATAGAGTATATTGTTACAAAAGAGAGTAGCAAATTTTATCTCTATTATGATTATGTGGGAGACAAGAACACGCCACCCCAAAATATGCTTCTTTGGCTTAAGGATTGTTTTGAACCCAAGGCAATTGAGAGGGCAGGAAAGCTCTCTGCCTTCTAATTGCCTAAAAGCAGGATATAAATTTAGAAAGACAAGAGTATCCCTCCTCCCTTCTCTAGCAGCAAGGACAAAGGTTAACCACTGAGGACAATATTAGACCCTTATTGGCCTGGAGATGGCATCAGATGACTCAACATGAACAAGTTTTACTAACTAGCCCTTATCTGCCATTTATTTGCCTTCTCACAATTTCCTGTCCCTACAGATACAGTTCTCTTCCTTTGTTCTGTCACTACACTAAAAATTTACTATTCTTTGCTGAAGATGCTATATAAGCTAGAATTCAAAACTACCTCTTTGAGAATTACTCAGCCCCCAGGTATTTCCCACTTATATATGAAATATATTAGTAAACTTCTGTTTGTTTTTCTCTAGTTAATCTGTCTCTCGTTATAGGGATTCATTGCAACTAAGAACTCATGAGGGTTGAGGAAAAAGTTACTTTTCCTCCTCTACCATTCTAATGTAAAAAGGTCAAAAGTGTTGGACTAGAACTGGAAAGGAATATAGAAAATGACAGTTTATTGTTACTTAGATTTCTGGGTGGTTCTTCCCCATTAAGAGATTTCCATTATTATTTTATCATTTATGCAAATATATAGTTTATATATGATCATCTT
Source organism: Colobus angolensis palliatus (assembly GCF_000951035.1). NCBI lineage: Eukaryota > Metazoa > Chordata > Mammalia > Primates > Cercopithecidae > Colobus > Colobus angolensis. The sequence continues at coordinate 612,096 of NW_012117622.1, forward strand.
AATTTGTTTAGTTATTCTAATCTTAATAACAAGTTTCTGGGGATAAATAATAATATAACAGCTGCTCTTTAATTTTGTAAACAGTAAGATGCTATAAAGCAACCCAGGCTGTTCTTGTAACATGTTTGCCATACTAACATACTATGGAAATAACCACATCCATCTGCTCCCATCTCAGAACACTTTTCCAGGAGTCTCACCATGTCCTATACCAGTATATGATTATGCTTATGAGATAAATGGGATCATTACAACTACTTTAAAGATGAGGAAACTGAGGAACAGAAAGATTTAAAAACTTCATCAAAGGCTAGTCACAAGTCAGAATGAATTTTTAACTCATTGATATTTACTCAACTAACAATCAGAATACATGTCAAATTTCTTTACTAACTGTTCTTAGCTGTTAATACACAGTATAATTTGTCTGGGTAAAGGAAATATTATGAAGGAGGGCAGGGCCAAGATGGCCGACTAGAAACAGCGGCAATCAGAGGCTCCCATGGAAAAGAACCAGAATAAGCGTGTGAATCCTTCACTGGCAACCAAGGTATTCAAGTTCTCTCATCAGAACTGACTAGGAGGCTGGTGCAATACATGGGGAGGAAGGAAGAGCAGTGTGGTGCAGCAGCCCACCTGAGAGTCACATGGGCCAGAGGAGTCCCCAATCCCCAGTCAAGGGAGGCAGTGAGTGAGCATGCTACCCAACCGACGAAACCATGCTTTTTCCACAGAATTGTGCAACCCCCCAATCAGAAGATCCCACCTGTGAACCCATGCTGCTGGGGCCTAGCATCCCAACCCCTAAGCTGCACAGATTCTCAACAGCCTCTCAGCTCTTGAGCTTCCAGGGAGAGGGGCAACCAGCACCACAGCGGTAGCTGCCTGCTGTGTAAGCAGCTTGAGCTCCTTGGGGGAGGGGCAGCAGCCAGCACTGGGACCCACAACTGCTTAACATGCTAAGTTTCCTGGGTCAGGGGAGGGCAGCATTCATCTCTATAGCTCCAGGCCATGCTTTTCCCCTGCTGGAGCCAGAGAGGCTGGATGGCTTGGTCCCATGATGCGTCCCCCACAGCCCAACACATTGGCTGTGGCAGACTGTACCCAGATTGCCTCTTCAGGCCTGACTCTACTCATCCTTCCTCACTGGGCAGGGCTTCCCTTCAGGAACTTCAATAACTCCAGCCAGAAGTTCAGGGACAGAACCAGGATCTCCCAGAGCATGAGACCCTAGGGAAAGGGATGGCCAGAGTCTCTGTGGACCAGCAGACTTAGCCTTTCCTCCTGGTAGTTCTGAGGAATCCAGGCAGCCCAGGCAGCACACCCCCTCCACCACGGGGCAGTCAAAGTGCTTCGTTAAATGGGTCTTGTTCCCTGTGCCACCCAACTTGGTGAGACCCTCCAACAGGGGTTGTCAGACACCCAATACAGGAGCAATCCTACTGACATCAGGTTGGTGCCCCTCAAGGTCAGAGTCCCAGAAGAAGATGTAGGCACACATCTTTGCTGTTCTGCAGCCTCCTTGAGTGGCATCTCCAGGCATGGGAGTGAATCAGATGAATAGATCCTGAAGTGAACCCCCAGCAAACTGCAGCAGCCCAACAGAAGAGAGACCTGACCATTGAAAGATAAACAAACAGAAAGCAACAACAACAGCATCATCAATAACAAAAAAGCCCCCATAAAAACCCCATCCAAAGGTCAGCAGCCCGAAAGATCGAAACTAGACAAACTCACAAGTGAAGATGAGAAAGAATGCTGAAAACCCAAAAAGCCAGAGTACCTCTTCTACTCCAAATGATCGCAACATCTCTCCAGCATGGGCACACAACTGGATGGAGGATGAGTTGGAAAAATTGACAGAAGTAGACTTCAGAAGATGGGTAATAAAAAACTACACTGAACTAAGGGAACCCAGTGCAAAGAAGCTAAGAACCTGGATAAAAGGTTAGCGGAGCTGCTAACTAGAATAACCAGTTTAGAGAGGGTCATAAATGACCTGATGGGGCTGAAAAACACAGTACAAGAACTTTGTGAAGCATACACAAGTACCAATAGCTGAATCAATCAAGTAGAAAAAGGATAACAGAATTTGAAGACCACCTTGCTGAAATAAGGCATGCAGACAAGACTAGAGAAAAAAGAATGAAAAGGAATGAACAAAGCCTCCAAGAAATATGGAATTTCTTAAAAAGATTTAACCTACAATTGATTGGAATACCTGAGTGAGATGGGGAGAATGGAAAACACACTTCAAGATATTACCCGGGAGAATATCTCCAACCTAGCAAGATGGGCCAACATGAAAATTCAGGAAATACAGAGCATACCACTAAGGTACTCCATGAGAATATCAACCCCAAGACACATAATCATCAGATTCTCCACGATCAAAATGAAGGAAAAAATGTTAAGGGCAGCCAGAGAGAAAGACCAGGAAACCCACAAAGGGAAGCCCATCAGACTAACAGCAGATCTCTCAAGCAGAAACTCTATAAGCCAGAAAAGACTGGAGACCAATATTCAACATTCTTAAAGAAAAGAATTTTCAGCCCAGAATTTCATATTCAGCCAAGCTAAGCTTCATACATGAGGAAGAAATAAAATCCTTTCCAGGCAAGCAAACGCTGAACGATTTTTTTACCACCAGGCCTGCCTTGGAGGAGTTCCTGAAAGATGCACTAAATATGGAAAGGAAAAACTAGTACCAGCCACTGCAAAGATGCACTATAATATAAAGACCAATGATACTATGAAGAAACTGCATCAACTAATGTGCAAAATAACCAGATAGCATCATGATGACAGGATCAAATTCACACATAACAATACTAACTGTAAACGTAAAGGAGCTAAATTCCCCAATTCAAAGACACAGCCTGGCAAATTGGATAAAGAGTCAAGACCCATCGATGTGCTGTATTCAGGAGACCCATCTCACGTGCAGAGACACACGTAGGCTCAGAATAAAGAGATGGAGGAAAATTTACTAAGCAAATGAAAAGCAAAAAAAGCAGGGATTGAAGTCTCTGGCAAAACAGACTTTAAACCAACAAAGATCAAAAAGGACAAAGAAAGGCATTACATAATGGTAAAGGAAACAATTCGACAAGAAGGGCTAACTATTCTAAATATATATGCACCTAATACAGGAGGACCACGATTCATAAAACAAGTTCTATGAGATCTACAAAGAGACTTAGACTCACACACAATAATAGTGAGAGAATTTAAGTGTTAAGAGGGAAGTTTATAGCACTAAATGCCCACATCATAAAGCTAGAAATATCTCAAACTGTCACCTTAATATCACAATTAAAAGAACTAGAGAAGCAAGAGCAAACTAATCCAAAAGCTAGCAGAAGACAAGAAATAACTAAAATCAGAGCAGAATTGAAGGAGATAGAGACACAAAAAAGCCCTCCAAAAAAAATAAGTGAATCCAGGAGCCAGTTTTTTGAAAAAAAAAATTAACAAAATAGACAGCTAGATAGACTAATAAAAAAGAAAAGAGAGAAGAACCAAATAGACACAATACAAAATGATGAAGGGGATATCACCAATGACCCCACAGAAATACAAACTACAGAGATAATACTATAAACATCTCTATGCAAATAAACTAGAAAATGTAGAAGAAATGGATAAATTCCTGGACACATACACCCTCCCAAGATTGAACCAGAAAGAAGTCCAATCCCTTAATAGACCGATAACAAGTTCTGAAATTGAGACAGTAACTAACAACCTACCAACCAAAAAAAGCCCAGGACCAGATGGATTCACAGCCGAATTCCAGCAGAGGTACAAAGAGGAGCTGGTACTATTCCTTCTGAAACTATTCCAAACAATTCAAAAGGCGGGACTCCTCCCTAACTCATTTTATGAAGCCAGTATCATCCTGATACCAAAACCAGGAAGAAACACAACAAAATAAGAAAACTTCAGGCCAATATCCTTGATGAATATCAATGTGAAATCCTCAATAAAATAGTGGCAAACTGAATCCAGCAGCACATCAAAAAACTTATCCACCACGATCAAGTCAGCTTCATCCCTGGGATGCAAGGCTGGTTCAACATAATGCAAATTCATCACATAAACAGAACCAAAGACATGTATAATCCATCACATAAACAGAACCAAAGACAAAAATTACATGATTATCTCAATAGATCGAGAAAAGGCCTTTGATAAAATTCAACAGCCTTTCATGTTAAAAACTCTCAATAAACTAGGTATTGATGGAACATATCTCAAAATAGTAAGAGCTACTTATGACAAACAAATGCCAATAGCATATGGAATGGGCAAAAGCTGGAAGCATTCCCTTTGGAAACTAGTACAAGACAAGGATGCCCTCTCTCACCACTCCTATTCAATATACTATTGGAATTTCCGGCCAGGGCAATCAGGCAAGAGAAAGAAATAAAGGGTATTCAAATAGGAAGAGAGGAAGTCAATTTATCTCTTTTGCAGATGACATGATTTCATAATTAGAAAACCCCATCATCTCAGTCCAAAAACTCCTTAAACTGGTAAGCAACTTCAGCAAAGTCTCAGGATACAAAATCAATATCCAAAAATCACAAGCATTCCTTTACACAAATAATAGACAAGCAGAGAGCCAAATTATGAATGAACTCTTATTCACAATTGCTACAAAAAAAGAATAAAATACCCAGGAATACAGCTAACAAGGGAAGTGAAGGACTTCTTCAAGGAGAACTACAAACCACTGCTCAAGGAAATAAGAGAGGACACAAA
>NW_012117622.1:617427-618559 GCF_000951035.1 Colobus angolensis palliatus
GTTATGCACATGTACCCTAGAACTTAAAGTATAATAATAATAATAAATAAAAATAAAAAATTTAAAAAAAAAGAAAAGAAAATGGCCATATTGCCCAAAGTAATTTATAGATTCAATGCTATTCCCATCAAACTACTATTGACATTCTTCACAGAATTAGAAAAAACTACTTTAAATTTCACGTGGAATCAAAGAAGTCCCTGTATAGCCAAGACAATCCTAAGCAAAAAGAATTATGCTACCTGACTTCAAACTATACTACAAGGCTAAAGTAACCAAAGTAGCATGCTACTGGTACCAAAACAGACATATAGACCAATGGAACAGAACACACTTCAGAAATAACACCACACATCTACAACCATCTGATCTTTAATAAACCTGACAAAAACAAGCAATGGGGAAAGGATCTCCTATTCAATAAATGGTGATGGGAAAACTGGCTAGCCATATGCAGAAAACTGAAACTGGGCCCCTTCCTTACACCTTATGCAAAAATTAACTCAAGATAGATTAAACTCTAAAATGTAAAACCCAAAACCATAAAAACCCTAGAAGAAAACCTAGGCAATACCATTCAGGACATAGGCATGGGCAAAGACTTCATGACAAAAATGCCAAAAGCAATTGCAACAAAAGCCAAAATTGATAGACAGGATCTGATTAAACTAAAGAGCTTCTGCAAGGGAAACTATCATCAGAGTGAACAGGCAACCTACAGAATGGGAGAAAATTTTTGCAATCTACCCATCTGACAAAGGTCTAATATCCAGAATTTACAGGGAACTTAAACAAATGTACAAGAAAAAACAATCCCAACAATAAGTAGGCAAAGGATATGAACAGACCCTTCTCGAAAGAAGACATTTACGTGACCAACAAACGTGAAAGAAAGCTCAACATCACTGATCATTAGAGCAATGTAAATCAAAACCACAATAAGATACCATTGCCCATCAGTCAGAATGGTGATTATTAAAAAGTTGAGAAACAATAGATGCTGGCAAGGCTGTGGAGAAATAGGAATGCTTTTACACTGTTGGTGGGAATGTGAATTAGTTCAACCATTGTAGAAGACAGTATGGCAATTCCTCAAGGATCTAGAACCAGAAATACCATTTGACCCAGCAAT
>NW_012117622.1:619342-629342 GCF_000951035.1 Colobus angolensis palliatus
TTGACCCAGCAATCCCATTACTGGGTATATACTCAAAGGAATATAAATCATTCTACTATAAAGACACATGCACATGTTATGTTTAGTGCAGCACTATTTACAATAGCAAAGACTTGGGACCAACCCAAATGCCTGTCAGTAATAGACTGGATAAAGAAAATCTGGTACATGTACACCACGGAATACTACACAGCTATAAAAGGGAATGAGATCATGTCCTTTGCAGGGACATGGATGAAGCTGGAAGCCATCACCCTCAGCAAACAAACACAGGAACAGAAAACCAAACACTGCATGTTCTCACTCATAAGTGAGAGCTGAACAATGAGAACACATGGACACAGGGTGGGAAACAACACACACCAGGGCCTGTTGAGGGGTGGGGGACGAGGGCAGGGAACTTAGAGGATGGGTCAATAGGTGCAGCAAACCACCATGGCACACGTATACCTATGTAACAAACTGGAGAACTTACAGTAAAATTTAAAAATTAAAGAAGAAAAAAGAAAACATTATGTTGATTCATCTTACAACATGCTGCCTCTTCCTATTTGCTTAGGAGAGCTTTAGAAATTCTTATCTACTCATTTATACATGATGGATGACTTTCAAAAACAATAATGTAAATAGAATCTTTGATTTCTATTTGCTTAGGAGAGCTTTAGAAATTCTTATCTACTCATTTATACATGATGGATGACTTTCAAAAACAATATGTAAATAGAATCTTTGATTTCAGGTACTCAATTTACATGGAAAATAACAAAATTTAAATTAAAGTGCAATTTTACATCTCTTCACTTATTTTCCAACTCCACAGAATAATGACTCTTTGGTAGGCTAATTCTGATATTGTTATGACTACAGGTTACTGAGCATCATAAAATGACAAAAAAATAAATTACTAATAAGAATTTGTTCAACATGCAATACTATGCCAAGCCAGAATTCTTTTGCATTACTTGGAGAACTGATTTTGTATTTCAGAGAACTGAAAACCAAAGCAGGGGTAATACTAATCTACCTTAGCAGCAGCATACTGCCATTTAAAAATAACATTATTCTAACCAGTATTCAGCTCATTCTAAGCTTGTCACCTCATGTGTGCTAAACTAGTCAGCCGCAAGACTTCCTCTATAAACACACAAGTCATAAGAGCTCTGAAAACTCAGACAGTGATGGGGTTTTTTGGTCATTTCCTAAACTGTAGGCAATTACAGACTGGGGAATAAGAGACGTTTTATTCTCTTTTGCATTAAGTTGGCAGTTTCACACTCCTGTCAGTAAGCTTATGTCCAAACTCCCCCTTTTTTCCCTTAAGGACTTACATCTTGAGAAATTCTGCAGAAGGGAATGTTTTTTAACTTAAAGTATTTGGGAGTGCTTGGAAATATCATTTACCAATAGTTTATTGAATGATCTGCAAATTTCAGCCTCTGATTGCAGCCACTTCTTGATCAAAGCCACAATAATAAACCTTGTTCTTCTACTCTTCTGTGGTATGGTATTGTGGGTAAATTTTATTTTACCCTTCAGATGAGAAGCACAAACTTCTCTTTTAGGCAACTTTTAGGCTGCAGCAAGGCCACTGACTTGCTTTGCTTAGCCCACACAAAATTTATATGAGTTAAATCAACATATGAAAATCAGTTTAATTCACACAAAGATCCAAATATCCAGTTATTCTCAAAATTTTGGAAAACTTGGCAATCCTGGGCTTCCATTCCTATGTAATAATTGGCTATGGTGGCGTAGTGGTTGTCTCTTTACGCAGCACTGAATCTTCAGATGACCATAATCCCTGCTAACATTCTCCCAACTCCTATCATGTCCCTGACATCAAGATTTCTATGAAATCCAGCTTACTTTATATAATTATGCTACCTGCCTGGTTTCTGTAGTCATTTGAACTTCTGACCTCTTTTGATAAAAATGTTTTCTATTTTATTTCAGATGCACATCTGACAAATTTTGTAGCAGTGAGGAATATAGCAGGTTACAAGTTCCTGACCTCAGACAGCTTAAACTCTTGTAGCTGGGGCCAAAATGCACACAAAGAGTGGTAATTCAAGGTGCTTAGCATTTAATCACATATAGTGGTTTAAAGCAGGATTCTTCAATAAAATTATAATGCAAGCCAAATAAGTGAGCCACATATGTAATTTCAAGTTTTCTAGTAGTCAGATTTAAAAGGTTTTTTTAAACATGAAATTAATGTAATAAGTTTTATATAAACTAATATAACCAACACATTGTCATTTCAACATATAATCAGTGTAAAATAAAAACTACTTATGAGATATTTACATTCTGTTTTTTGTACTAAGTCTTTGAAATCTAGCCTTTAATTTATGCTTACAGAACATCTCAATCTGGACCAGTCACATCACAAGTGGTCAAAAGTCACATGTGGCTAGTGGCTATAGTATTGGACAGAGCAGGTCTAAAGTGACAAGAAGACGAGTGATAGCGGCAACTCATCTGACTAGAGATAGCAAAAAATGACTTCAAGGTAAAAGCTCCATTGGAGAATAAACAGGATGCTGAGGAGAGATGGGCAGGTTAAGGAGCTGTCACAATGGTAGGAAAGCAAAATAAAAATAACTGGCAGCTGGATTTGGTGACTCATGCCTGTAATCCCAGCACTTTCAGAGGTTGAGGCGGGTGGATCACTGGAGGTCAGGAGTTCGAGACCAGCCTGGCCAACATGGCGAAGCCCCGTCTCTACTGAAAATACAAAAAAGTTAGTTGGGCGTGGTGGCACCTGCCTGTAATCCCAGCTACTTGGGAGGCTGAGGCATGAAAATCACTTGAACCTGGAAGGCTGAGATTGCAGGCACCACTGCACTCCAGCCTGGGTGACAGAGTGAGACTATGTCTCAAAAAACAAACAAAAAAAAGTGGCATACATATTTGTGGAAGGGGAAAGGAGAAGGTTAAGATGGAAAGGGATGTTTAAACCAATTTATCAAGGACACTGTTCTGCTAAGGAGCTAAGATTTCATTCTCTGTGTAATGGTGAGCCACCAAGACATTTTGAGCAAGAAAGTGGTTTATCAGATGTATGTTTAGGATGGATAGTATACGATGCTGGACTAACATAACTCAAATGAAATTAGTCAGGTCTGACTTCATGCAAATATTTAGAATACCAGGATGGAAGCTCCAGAAGACTGACATCAGCTCAATACAAAGAATAATTTTCTAAATTGTTAGTATTGCCCTATGCATGATGTCCTGGTTTAAGAGGTTGTAAATTCGACTTTGGGGATGTAGAAGCAGATGCTAGATAACTACTCGTCAGTAATCAGGCAAAGGAGAGAAGCTCTTTTGTCCCCTGCAACATACAGATAGCACCCCTATGCTCAATTCCCTTTGAGCGAGCTGTAACTTCATGCCTTTCACTCCCATTCAAGACAGCATATTGGAATGCAAGGGAGAGAGACAGTGCTATTATTACCAAGATAACCTTGAGTCTGTTCTAATTTATTTTTTAAAAGAAAATAAATCACTCTCAACCTTTGTTGCTTTATTATTAGGGGGGTTAGATGAAGCACATTTTATTCTCCTGGCAGCTGGTATGAGAATTCCTCTTAGTGAGAGAATTGCCTTTGTTGAGAAAAATGCTTTAGTAGGCCCACTTCGGGTGGATGAGTCCTGCAGGGCAGGGATGTCACTTAAGGCCAAGGATTCAGGGGAGAGGGTGAAACTACACAGCGTGAGACAGAGAGAGAAATTTGTTTGCTCTGAAGAGAGAAGGAGTAGAAGAAAAGAAGGTCAGGGTAGAGAAAGAAGAGGGAGCAATCAATGAAATCATTGAGAGACTGAAGTCTTCAAACATTCAATAAAGTTAGAAACTCAGGAAATGGTTGGTGTGAGTGGATTTGGGATGGTAAACTAGTAGAGACACTGAATTTTCATCCAGGTTGACAAAGAACAAAACAAAACACAGATGCAAAACATTACAACAGAGGAAGCTGCAAGAAAACAAGCCCTTAGGAATGCAAATAAATTATGGGGAACACTGAAGACTGGGGTTCAAGCCACATTAACTTAGAATTCCAAGGGTCAGGGAGACTCTGCTAATCTCCTTAGTAATGTTATACTGGTCCCACATTGCTTATAGTAATAGAGCTCCCATCTGTACAGACACACAGGAACATCAGATGACCATGATTGAAAAAAATCAGTTTAAAGGGTAGTCAGCACTAGACTTCAGATTTGCAGAGACTGCCTTGTGGACCCTCTTAACTCTGACTTGGTATGACAACTGTGTTTTATGTGACCACGTGTTCTAAACTACATCAGTTTTGTGTGACCAGTATTCCTCCAAGTGAATTATGATGAGATGGTATGCCAGCGAATCCTCAGTTTGCAGAAAATAACACCACACCTCTTCTATTTTATTTGATCATAACTAATTGAAAACCTTGTCGTTTTGTTTTGTTTTGTTTTGTTTTTTGAGACAGAGTCACTCTGTCACCCAGGGGGAGTGCAGTGGCATGATCTTGGCTCACTGCAACCTCTGCCTTTTGGGTTTAAGCGATTCTCCTGCCTCAGCCTCCCGAGTAGCTGGGATTACAGATGTGCATCACCATGCCCAGCTAAATTTTTGTATTTTTTGTACAGATGGGGTTTTGTCATGTTGGCCAGGCTAGTTTCAAACTCCTGATCTCAGGTGAGCCGCCCTGGCCTCCCAAAGTGTTGGGATTCCAGGCGTGAGCCACCACATCTGGCTTGAAAACCTTGTCATTTTTAAGCATGGATAGTCTTTAATTATTGTTAGATTGTTAAAAAAAATAAGCATTTAATTTTGCAATAAAATCTGGAGACTTACAGGGAATGACATGCTTTGATTATTCCATGTTTCATTGCCAGATCTCAGGAGTAGGTGCTTCACTGTCCACCGTTGTAGGTAAGCTTCAGTGAACAAGGTTGTGAAGCCCTTGTCTAAACCACACCAAAGACTTGCTAAAAGCAAGCTCTGAAGATCAATGGTCATATCACAGCTATCTTCAAATTGCCCTTACATTTTGTGCCAGTTTCCAATCAGCCTCGGAGACCAATCTGGTAAGCAGCATAAATCAGCTTCATTATAATCATCAAATGGCATTTAAAGGCTCACACAAATGCAGATATCTGTCTACAAGCTTCACATAAAACTAGATAAATATAGATGTTACCTGTTGTCTACAGTTTACAGCCTGGATGCTACAACCTAGTTGTGGACTCATAGTTACTATAACATACAAACCCAGGCCACAGAACCTTGGGGATATAGAGTAAAACAAAGTTACACATGGACTAAATTTGTGCTGTTGATTGTGTGCCTTGTAGACTGGAATGATGAGACAGAAGAAAATTAGTCTAGAATCACAACCAAAACCAAGGGCCCTGGAACTGGAACCAGACTCTGTGTGTCTAAATCCAGGCTCTGCTACTTCTTAGCAGTGTGATTGATCCTGGGCAAAATAATTTAGGTGCTCTGTTTCTCAGTTTCCTGCATGTGAAATGGAGAAACTAATCATTCCGGCTCTGCAGGGTTTTGAGAAAAGTTAAATGAGATAGCTGTAAAGTACTTATCCAAGTGCAGTGTACAGAATAAATGCTCAATAAATGTCCTCTCTCTATATCAGTAATTGAAAAGGTTTGACAACACACACTTGTGTGTCCTAGGCACTGTGCTATGGCCACAGACTACACACATGAATCAAAATGCTCAAATTATGTCCTATAATATAAGACAGGCTGTGATAAGCACTATAATAGAGGTAATAAAATGCTCCAAGAATATTAACCTGAGGTCATTGACTGGTCTTGTTCATCTTTGTGTCCTCAGCATATTTTATCCAGTATCCAGCACAAAATCAACCCTCGGCAAATGATTGGAGAAGAAACAAATGATTTATAGGCTAGGGGAAGGACAGAACTACGAAATGCTTCAAAGAAAGTCTTGGTAAGGCAGATGGAATTTCAGGAGGCTTTGTAAAAGGATTAAGAGGATGTAAGTTAAACAGTAAAAAGGAATCAAGGAAATGGGGAGAGAGCAGGACATGTGTTTAAGCATGGGTAGAATCTTCAATTATTATTAGATTGTTAAAATAAGCATTTAATTCTATGATAAAATCTGGAGACTAAATGATGGATATTTAGGCTGTTTCCACCTCTTATCTGTTGTGAATAATGCCACCATGAACATTGGTATATAAGGTATACAATTATCTGTTTTAGTTCCAGCTTTCAATTCTTTGGGTTATATACCTAGGAGTCGAATTTCTGGATCATGGGGAGGTAGGCCTGTTACACATACTACAGTCCTGGTATCAAAAGAATTTCAAAATATTTACAAATATTCTCTCTAACCCTATGGAGATTACAGTCTTACCAAGGGTGAAAGTGAAAACCGTTTTTCAAGCTACATGTTTAGGAGATGCCCCTGGACAAGAGAAAGAACCCCAAATATGTCCAAAGTCTGAACTTTTTGGAGATAATGGGAAGCAGGTGCTCATCAGAGGAACTCTTCCATTCTAGGCTGCAGCCCACCCCAACTATCTGGGATGCCCTCAAGGTTTCATACTTTCTCTAGCCTCAGCAACTTGTAATGACTGTGTCTCTTCTTTTTCCAGATTCCTCAAATGTCCCTTCCCTTTCTCTTCTCTCCCACTGCACTTGCCTAACTCCTCTTTGTGGTGAACGACTCAGTTCAGATACAGCCCTTTCTAAAATATTTTCCTTTCCTCTCAGCACCCAAATTGGGGATAAAGACCCACCCACTCTATGTCTTTATCAATCCACACTCACCCCAATATTACCCTATATTGCGACTGCCTGCTTATTGAGTACCCTCCCCCATCCCACTATAAGTTCCTCATAAGCAGGCACTATGTCTTCTTTATTATTAAATGTTTGATAAATTAACAACCAAGAAGAAAGTGGAAATTTCCTTAAACTGTAAAGTGTACAGTTGAAACCATGCCATATATGTCATTTAGGCAAACTGTTTAACCCATCTTTAGCTAAGGCCATTTGAAAATTAACGAACAACATATCACTCAGCTCTTCACATTATCAGTTCAAATACAGCTTCCATTCGATCACAGGCTAAAAGGTCAAATACACCTCATCTTCCCCATTCACACACATAAAGATCTAAATTCCAGCCCCTCAAAGAAGTTTACAGGCACCACTTCCTTTTATTGTTCTTAAAAAGAGCAATTGAGTTTTCACCTATCAGGCTGCCAGAAAGAGAAAAGTTTAATTAAATACATCATGTTAGGATGTGAAGAAACAAGCCGCATCACACACTGTTGGTAGAAAGATAACTAACAATGTTTAACTAAATAACTATATTACAAATGCACATACATTTGCACATCCTAGGTATTTATCAAGAAAATTTACTCCATACATGCAAAATCACAGGTGTACAAGGTTGCTCACTGTGGTACTTTTGGGTGATATTTTTATTGTGGTAAAATATACATAACAAATTTTACCATTTTGACCATTTTTGAACGTACAGTTCGATGCCATTAAGTACATTCACATTGTTGTGTAATCATCACCAGTATCCATTTCCAGAACTTTTTCATTTTCTCGAACTCTGTACCCATTAAACACTAACTGCCCATTCTCCCTTTCCCCCATCCTCTGGTAACCACTTTCTACTTTCTGTCTATAGAGACAGAATTTGCTTATCCTAGGTACTTCATATAAATAGAATCATACAATATTTGTTCATTGTATCTGACATTTCACTTAGCATGTGTTCAAGACTCATCCATATTTTAACATGTATCACAATTTCTTTCCTTTCTAAGGTTTAATAATACTTCATTGTACGTATATACCACATTTTGTTGATCCATTCATTTGTTGGTGGACATTTAGGCTGTTTCCACCTTTTATCTATTGTGAATAATGCCACTATGAACATTGGTATATGAGATATATCTGTTTTAATTCCAGCTTGCAATTATTTTGGTTATATACCTAGGAGTGGAATTTCTGGATCATATGGTAATTATACCTTTAACGTTTTGAGAAACCATACTATTTTCACAGTGGCTGCACCATTTTACTTTCCAGCCAGTAATGCACAATGATTCTTGGTGTTTGTTTGTTTGTTTGTTTGAGACGGAGTTTCATTCTTGTAGCCCAGGCTGGAGTGCAGTGGTGCAATCTTGGCTCATTGCAACCTCCACCTCCCAGGTTCAAGCGATTCTCCTACCTCAGCCTCCCCAGTAGCTGATATTAAAGGCACGCACCACCACCACCTGGCTAATTTTTATATTTTTAGTAGAGAGGGGATTTCGTTGGCCATGTTGGCCAGGCTGGTCTCAAACTCCTGACCTCAAGTGATCCACCCACCTCGGCCTCCCAAAGTGCTGGGATTGCAAGCGTGAGCCACTGCACCCAGCCTGATTCTTGCATTTTTTTATAAGAGCAAAAGATTGGAAGCAACCTAAACATCTGTCAATAGGCAACTGATTAAATGATTTATAGTGCATACTCAAAACAGAATACTATGCAACCATAAAAATAGAACAGGAACCCCTTTCGTGTAAGAATAAGGAAAGAGTTCCACATATGAAGTGAAAAAACAAGATGCAAATGGGAGGTATGTTATGCTAATAATATGTAAAAGAAAAAATATGTATACATGGGAATTTGTTTAGAAATACATAAAATACCACTGGAATAATCAATGATAATTAAGAAATTAATCACATTTGTTGCCTCTTTGAAGAGAAACTAAGTGGTGAGGAGTCCAGGCAAGATTACGAGTTTTCACTGTTTAACCTTTTATAATTTTTGAATTTTAACATACAATTACATGATCTAATGATGGGTTGAATTTGAAAACTAAATAAAACCCATTGAATTTTCTAAGCAAAATACATTTGACCCTTCTTCATATTGAAGGTCCACACCACTTAGAGCAGGTACCTTAGAAGAGGTAACGAAGAGAGCCTCTTGGCTGCAGCATCTCTCAGAAAGCTCCCTATATTTACTTTACACTTCCTGTCCACATCTACTCCCCTCATTCTCCTTATTTCCTAAAACAAGCATTTGAGCCCCAAATCTAACCTGCTCCCTCATGACACTTCCTCTTTATCACCACACAGGGGAAGATGACCTCACAGTTGTTTTGTGAAAGCCAGAACCCCACTCCAAGCCTCTAGCGATAACTTTCCCAAAAAAAGTGAAGACACGAAGTGAAAATGTCAGTCAAACACGTTGAATATAAAGACCTTTCCTAATATGGTAAAATCACAGCATTAAAATAAAAGCATGGAAAATATGACAGTGAATCCATCAGCTCATCTTTTAAACACCTTACTATCTATATATGTTCATGACCCTGTCTCTTTAGCATTCCAGATTGGGAAATGAAGATAATGCCTTTTACTGTATGTTCAAGTAAACACAGAAAAGCATAGTAGCTCATCATTATAGGGAAGACTATAACAATGGCAGAAGGAACAAAAAGTCAAATGCTTGTATTTCCATTATGTAACTAGACCAACTAGTTGAACAAAATATATTTTTAAGTGATTATTTCCCAGGGTTCTCTTTAGGATAATGCAGCAATATTTCCAATTTGTGTTCCTTGTTGACTACAGGTCCTAAATTAGTTACATATGCTTTGAGTCATTTGCCTTTTTGCATCTTTCTCGAAAATCTACAGTTGATAATCACAAGATTCAAAATGAGGTAAAATATTGTCAGTACTTTTAAGCACCATTGGCCGAAAACATTCCTTAAGGACATACACACACACACCACCACCACCACCACCACCACACACACACACACATGCTGGTGAGTCACAGACAGATTGTAGCATCTTATTTTGAGACTTCCCTGCCCACCATAATATTGCCACACATCTGGCCCATCTTCAAAATGGTGACTTGTCACTGGAACAGCATTCATTCTACTCTCCAAGGCCGGGTGGCACTCATGCAAAAGTAGTACATCCCTTCTAGCTCCTTAC
>NW_012117622.1:634342-640549 GCF_000951035.1 Colobus angolensis palliatus
TGTTTATTTGGTTTAAGAAACTGATTCCAAATGTTTTTGTGCATAGAAGACTTCTCTAGTCTCTATTCAGTATCAAGACCTTATAAGAACACTGAGGAAGAACAAAAAGAGAGTTTTCTCTGTTGAAATCCCTGTGCTGTCAGCATGGGTGACCTGGCCTACACAGGTGTTGGCCAAGATACTGAAATCTGGAATAAATTCTAAGGATCAAGGTTAAGGCAGCACAGGACAAAGGAGTGCCAGAGGAAAATCCAATAGTAGGTGGAGTTAAAGTTAAACATCCAGGGAACCAAGTTCAAAGGACTGCAAACAGGATCAGAATTAAGGTAGCCAAGTCTAAAGTTTTGAGACACAGAGGTAAATCAGAGTAATAATACAGAAATCAAGAAGAAAGGAGTGAGATGATTAGGCAGGAGAATCCATTTATCAGAAGCTTTACTCACAGTCAGTCTGATGGTTGAGCACATGCATGTGCCAGACTGGATTGAAGGGCAAGGAACAGAGTGGAAGCACAGAGTATTGTTCCTGAGAGGGCCATGCCAACTAGGCTATCTTTCATCCTAAATCATACAGGCCTTAGGTATGGTGGGGTCTCAGCAACATGAATCCAGAAAGAGGGAAGTAGAGGCCAAACCTAGACAGAATACAGAAAGATGTGTTTCAGAGATTAGCTCAGAGTGGCCATCAGGAGGACCAATGTGCAACATCCAAAGCACCAGGAGGGTTCTGGAGTTTTTATCAGGAGTGTCAATTTCAATCAGTGTGGAATGGTACCATGAGACCAAGTCAAGCAAAAGGTCAATACCCAACCCACAGCAGACCAGAGATATGAACTGCATTCTACTAATCAAAGACCTGGAGTGCTCAATACGAAGACCAATGGAGGTCTTCTTGCAGAATAGACTGGCTTGTGGAGAGTAGGGAATGCTTCTATGACTGATTGCCTCAATGGGAGGGTGAGTTGACATTGCTAAAGGGACAAAGCATAGACTATTAGCATTTGATGGTTTAACTTTCAACTTTTAGTATTTCTGAGACACATGCACCTCAAAGTTAAAAGTTAAACAGGGTAATATATGTAAAGTGCCTAGTCCCTGAATGAGATAACTTTCCTTGCTAACACTTGGGAACTTACTCACTGGTAAAAGCCTCTGGTTTGTCCCAATTAGTATCATCACTTTGGGTAACTACAATGTTAGGCAAGTATCCTGATTGTTTTTGAAAAACACACTGGAGATAGGGCTTTTCCTGCTAAGTGAGCCCTGAAGTCAAATTTCAAGCCCTGTGAATGGTTTGTAATTTTTCAGAAATCTCCCAGACAGGTCAAATAGTGACAATTCACTGAGGATAGAGCTTTTAGCCCTGGCACTCCAAACCTGGTCTATTCCCTCCAGTGGCTGCTAGGCTACTGGTTTTTTACAACTACTGAGACTATGAAGCTTCTGTTTTTCAAGGTTACCATGGAGGTGGCAAGAGGGGGATGAGAATAGGACAAACGCCACAAAACTCTCTCTTCTTACTAAGATTTAGGAGCCCTCCTTTTTTTAATGAACACCCCTTAAATTGTTGCAAACATTTGGTTAATTTCTAGAGTTCTGAAAAAGTTTATTTTGGCAATATTTGCCAGTATAGTCATTGCTTTTATGGAAAAGTGAATATTCACATGTCTTTATTCCACTATTCTAAAAGTCAGCGCAGCCACTCTGGAAAACAGTTTTGGCATTTCTTCAAAATGTTAAACATAGGGTTATCACATGACTGAGAAATTACACTCCAATGTATATACCCAATAGAAAATAAAACATAGTCTATACAAAAACATGTACATAGGCCAAGTGTGGTGGTTCACACCTGTAACCCCAGCACTTTAGGAGGCCAAGACTAGTGGCTCACTTGAGCTCAGGAGTTCAAGACCAGCCTGAGCAACATAGCAAAATCCTGTCTCTACAAAAAAATACAAAAATTAGCCAGGCCTTGTGGCGTAGGCCTGTAGTCCCAGCTACTTGGGAGGCTGAGGTGGGAGGATGGCTTGAGTCCAGGTGGAGGTTGTAGTGAGCCAAGATTATACCACTGCACTCCAGCCTGGGTGACAGAGTGAGACTCAGTCTCAAAAAAAAAAAAGAGTATAAAAATGTTCATAGCAACAGTATTAATAAAAGCCAAAAATAAAAATAATCAAAATGTTCCTTAAAAAATGAACGGGTTTAATAAACTTTAATGTATCTGTAAGAGTTAAAGAAAGAGAAAAGAAACACAAAAAAGTGGCTCAACTGTCAAAGACAGGTTTATTTGGGAGAATAAACCTGAGAGGGTCTTCTGGCTGATTTCAGTCAGGAGCATTCCCTCTTACAGACCAAGAGTATTTATTGGTTTTAGGTTGAGAGAGCTCATCACAGTCTTGGAATGTTTCTGTGTCGGGACAAAGTCTATTGCAGGGTTGGAATGTCTCTGGTTGGAGGGAAGGTAATCTTGGGGCTGACATCTCTCCGGCTGGAGGGGAAGTTATCTCAGGACTGGCATGTCTCTGGTCGGGGAGGGGTTTATCTTATGGATGGAATGTTTCTGGTAGATGTCATTTGTGGCTTACAGTCATGCTGATCTTACCCATTAGGCTGATGCCCTTTGGATTTAAGCGGTTTTTGATCAAGGGGAACTTTAGAATGGCAGTGTTTGTCCAAGATGGCGATGCTCCTGCTCTGTCAACATCCACACCAATGAAATATTATTCACCAATAAAAAGAAAGGAAGTATCAATACATGCTTCAACATGGATGATCCGTGAAAATATTATGCTAAGTGAAAGAAAGCAGTGAGGACTAAGCTCTAATTTTTTATCTTGCCCAAATTCCTAAGGGGTCTAGGGAGTCATGCCCTGCAAACAATGAATTCTCATCAGATGGGTTTTATTTAACCCTATATATTGTGACTTACTTTTCAATCTGACTCTGGCATAACATTATGAGACAAGGAAAAAAATATTTAACCCCAAAATATATTTCCTTGACATACCTTGAAATTGCCCTGCAAAGTCTTTTGTGGGAAAAACCGACATTCTATAGAGAATGTGTTTTCCTTCCTTTCTTTCCAGATCCAGGAAATAATCAACTAAGTAGCAGGTACCCTTTTAGGTCTGATAAGAAACATTTCATAACCTGCTCTCTCTCTCTCTCTCTCTCTCTCTGAAGTCTATCTGAGAGATTCCCCTGCACAATAAAACTTGGTCTCCACATCCTTTATCTTAAGCTGAACATTTCCTTTCCATTGATCCCAGGTCTTCAGATAAACTCAGTCAATTGTCAACCAGAAAATGTTTAAATTTGCCTATAGTCTGGAAGCCCCCACTTTTGTTGTCCCACCTTTCTGAACCAAGCCAATGTATTTCTTAAATGTATTTGATTGATGTCTCATGCCTCCCTAAAATATACAAAACCAAGCTGTACCCTGACCACTTTGGGCACATGTTCTCAGGACCTCCTGAGGGTTATGTCATGGGCCGTGGTCACTCATATTTAGCTCAGAATAAATCTCTTAAAATATTTTACAGACTCTTTTAGTCAACACCAGTCACAACTGCATTTTTGTATGATTCCATTCCTATGAAAGGTTCACAATAGGTAAATTTATACAGAGAGAAAATAAATTAATGGTTACCTAGGGCTGGAGGAGGTGGGGGAATGGAAAGGTAATGGCTAAGGGAGGGGTATAGGGGTTTTTGGGGGGTGATGAAAATGTTCTGGAACTTACAGTGGTGAAGGTTGCAGAACTCTGTGGCTATACTAAAACTCACTGAATTCTACTCTTTAAAAGGATGAATTTTGGGCTAGGTAAATTATATCTCAATAAAACACCCACTTAAAAAAAAATCTGCCTTTTCCCCTTATGTCTAGGTGTTTTGCAGAATCCAGGTTCCCTTTGTTTTCCACTCAGGGCACTGGCTCTGAGGAAACCCGGGGGGAGCCTGGCTTCACCTCCATACTCTCAAGTAATTTGCTGGTGCCTGTTGCCTGCTCCTTCCTTTCACACAAAGCAAAAAGCCTCTAGCTTCTGGGAGAGAAGTAAGAAACCCTCCCACCCTCCCTCAGGGCCCAGGCAAAGATCCACCATTTCATAGGGCAGGCAGCAAGAATATTAAGGAAATAATGGCCCCAACAAACAAACAACAACAACAACAAAAAGAAATAATGGCCCCAAACTTTCCAATTTGATGGAAAAAATTAATGAAAAGCAGCCAGTGTCCTATCCTGACTCTAATCTTTCTCAGGATACCAAAAGGAGGCCTGTGAAAAAGAGTTCACAGGTAAATGTGATCCCCTCTTGCATCTGGAACTCCCTATCATTTCAAATTGTTAGCTCAGTCAGCCTTTAAAAAATCAGTAAAATTTTAGCTGTTGCTTTACCTGCTTTTTGGGGGGCGGGGGGCAGAAGGAGCTTTTTTGGCAGCCAAAAATCCTTTTCCTCTCAAGCTCTGCCAAACGTTGACCAACTTCTGTGTCCCGCCTCTCCTCAGAAGGGCTTTTAACTCTTGCTTTATAGTCAGTTCTTTGATGGGCTCAAGAAAAGTTATGACTTAGAAATTGTTCTGTTTTCTGCTCATAGTTAGGCATGGTTAGCCATGTTCAACTCTACATCCTAAGCAGAAGTTCAGTCAATATATTTTGTTATTTCCAACACTGTATTTTTCATGTGTAGAAATTTCATTTAGGTCTTTTTATATCTTCAATGTCTGTCTTCATCATATATCCTTGAGCATATTTGCAGGATTTATAATAGCTATTTCTGGTCCTTATCTACCAATTTCATCATTTCTGGATATATCCCTATCCATTGATTTTTCTTCTATTTATGGATCCTTTTTTCTGCCTATTGCTATATCTAATACATTATCATTCATGCCAGACATCGTGATTTTTGAAAGTTTTAACATGTACAAATTTGTAGAGGGATAGATTTTATTGTTTACCTTTAAAAAGTGTTGGAGTTGGGCGGCAGAACAAGATGGCCGAATAGGAACAGCTCCAGTCTCCAGCTCCCAGCGCGAGCCACACAGAAGACAGGTGATTTCTGCATTTTCAACTGAGGTACTGGGTTCATCTCACCAGGGAGTGCCCACAATCGATGCTGGTCAGCTGCTGCAGCCCAACCAGCGAGAGCTGAAGCAGGGCGAGGCATCGCCTCACCTGGGAAGCACAAGGGGGAAGGGAATCCCTTTTCCTAGCCAGGGGAACTGAGACACACAACACCTGGAAAATCAGGTAACGCCCACCCCAATACTGCCCTTTACCAAGGGTCTTAGCAAACGGGCACACCAGGAGATTATATCCCACACCTGGCCGGGAGGGTCCCACGCCCACGGAGCCTCCCTCATTGCTAGCACAGCAGTCTGCATTCTAACGGCAAGGCAGCAGCGAGGCTGGGGTAGGGGTGCCCACCATTGCTGAGGCTTAAGTGGGTAAACAAAGCCACTGGGAAGCTCTAACTGGGTGGAGCTCACAGCAGCTAAAGGAGGCCTGCCTGTCTCTGTAGACTCCACCTCTGCGGACAGGGCACAGCTAAACAGCAGCAACAACAACAACAACAACAACAAAAAGCAGCAGAAACCTCTGCAGACGCAAAAGACTGTCCGACAGCTTTGAAGAGAGCAGTGGATCTCCCAACACGGAGGTTGAGACCTCAGAACGGACAGACTGCCTGCTCAAGTGGGTCTCTGACCGCTGAGTAGCCTAACTGGGAGACAACCCCCACTAGGTGCAGAACGACACCCCACACTTCACAGGGTGAAGTACACCGCTGACAGGAAGCTTCTAAAGCAAGAATCAGACAGGTACACTCGCTATTCAGCAATATTCTATCTTCTGCAGCCTCTGCTACTGATACCCAGGCAAACAGGGTCTGGAGTGGACCTCAAGCAATCTCCAACAGACCTACAGCTGAGGGTCCTGACAGCTAGAAGGAAAACTAACAAACAGAAAGGACACCCACACCAAAACCGCATCAGTACGTCACCATCATCAAAGAACAGAGGCAGATAAAACCACAAAGATGGGGGAAAAGCAGAGCAGAAAAGCTGGAAATTCAAAAAATAAGAGTGCATCTCCCCCTCCAAAGGAATGCAGCTCATCACCAGCAACGGATCAAAGCTGGACGGAGAATGACTTTGACAAGATGAGAGAAGAAGGCTTCAGTCCATCAAACTTCTCAGAGCTAAAG
>NW_012117622.1:641895-642516 GCF_000951035.1 Colobus angolensis palliatus
CAATAATAATGGGAGACTTCAACACTCCACTGTCAACATTAGACAGATCAACGAAACAGAAAGTTAACAAGGATATCCAGGATTTGAACTCATCTCTGCAGCAAGCAGACCTAATAGACATCTACAGAACTCTCTACCCCAAATCAACAGAATGTACATTCTTCTCAGCACCACATCACACTTATTCCAAAATTGACCACATAATTAGAAGTAAAGCACTCCTCAGCAAATGTACAAGAATAGAAATTATAACAAACTGTTTCTCAGACCATAGTGCAATCAAACTAGAACTCAGGACTAAGAAACTCAATCAAAACCACTCAACTACATGGAAACTGAATAGCCTGCTCTTGAATGACTACTGGGTACATAACAAAATGAAGGTAGAAGTAAAGATGTTCTTTGAAACCAATGAGAACAAAGATACAACATACCAGAATCTCTGGGACACATTTAAAGCAGTGTGTAGAGGGAAATTTAACAACCTGCTCCTGAATGACTACTGGGTACATAACCAAATGAAGGTAGAAGTAAAGATGTTCTTTGAAACCAGTGAGAACAAAGATACAACATACCAGAATCTCTGGGACACATTTAAAGCAGTGTGTAGAGGGAAATTTA
>NW_012117622.1:645586-652501 GCF_000951035.1 Colobus angolensis palliatus
TGAGACAGAGTCTCACTCACTCTGTCCCCCAGGCTGGAGTGCAATGGTGCAATCTCGGCTCACTGCAACCTCCGCCACCCAGGTTCAAGCAATTCTCCTGCCTCATCCTCCTGAGTAGCTGGGATTACAGGCACGTGCCACCACGCCCAGCTAATTTTTGTATTTTTAGTAGAGACAAGGTTTCACCATGTTGGCCAGGCTGGTCTCAAACTCCTGACCTCAGGTGATCTGCCCACTTTGGCCTCCCAAAGTTCTGGGATTACAGGCGTGAGCCACTGTGCCCAGCCCTGAGGTTTTCTTTTATGCTGTATTACAGATGATTCAGATAAGCCTTAATTGTAAAACTAATTTAGTCTGAATGTTAAGGCATGACACTTCTAAGGCATGTGTATTAGGAGTTCTCTTCACTCGGACTAGTAGAACATAAACTATTCTCAGCCTTTTGTGAACTAAGCCAATTGTTTGGCCTATTGCTTTCTGATTCCTCTTCCCTAGCCTCAGGAACTTTCCTATCATACATACAACTATTCATACTCATCAAAGACCTGAGGAGAGCCCTGTGCAAATGTCTGGAGCTCTCTTCAGTGTAGCCCCCCTTTCTATAAACTCTGCTCCACAAATTCTAGCTGCTTAGGTTTTCCTGATCTATCACTTCAATGCAAGAAGACCACAAGGCTCAACTTTGGTTTTTCCTCCCTGCACTGTGGAAACTACCTCCAGGAAGAAAATTGGTGTCATCAGCCGGGCACAGTGGCTCATGCCTGTAATCCCAGCACTCTGGGAGGCTAAGGTGGGCGGATCACCAGAGGTCAGGAAATCCAGACCAGCCTGGTCAACATGGTCTCTACTAATAATAAAATAATTAGCCAGGCATGGTGGCACACGCCTGTAATCCCAGCTACTCAGGAGGCTGAGGCAGGAGAATCGCTTGAACCCGGGAGGTGGAGGCTGCAGTGAGCCAAGACTGTGCCATCGCACTCTAGCCTGGGAGACAAGAACAAGACTTCGTCTCAAAAAAAAAGAAAACTGGTGTCATCACAATCCTTGTCTCATTTGTTTCCCTTCTGTTAGGGATCACAGTCCTATGCTATTTGTTGTACAGTCTCTGAAAACAGTTGCTTGATTGTCTATTTACTTATGATAGGAAAATAATTTCCAGAGCATTAAATTATTGTGGGAGAAAGCAAAAGTCTTAATATTTTTATTAATATTATTTTTAATTGACAAATTATAATTATATACATTTATGGGGTATAATGTGATGTCTTGATATATGTATACAATGTGAAATGATTCCTAGTTCATTTTGAATAGCAAGTCAGCCTTCACATTTGGTGGTCTGCATTTTTCTGGAGAAAAATCGAAGACACAGATAGTGACGTTAAGCTACTTTTTTTGACCTCAATCTTTAGAGCCAAGTCTATGTGCAATGCAAACATCCAGAAGCTCTACTCGAGGTTGATGTCCTTAGTTTCTTCCTCCAACCCTCAAAAACAGCTCCTTAGCTCAGATAATTGCTTCCAGCTCTACCCCTTCTGTCTAGTATTCCAAACTCTCATAATTCTAATTTAACATCTCCAGTTCTTATCCTGTGCCACATTCCTAGTCTCTACTACTCAGTTCAGCTCTTTCAAGCTGATATAGCATTTGACCTATCCTATTAGCCTCAGTTTTTTTCTTACCTCTTGTACAAGATAGCATGCATTACATTGCAAGTCACATAGAATCCAACTCAAATTAGCTTTCATACACTTAGGGTTTATTGCTCATATACTAGAAATCTGGTGGTAGGTCAGGACTCTGAGTTACTTGATTCAGTAGCTAAAAGGAAATGCCGTTTCTCAGTCTCTCTTGGATTTCCTTGTATGATATCAGTTTTATCCTAAGGCCAACTTCACTAATGGTAGCAATATGACTACTGTGACTACTATCGTTACTATTGCTAATATGGTTACAGCACTTCCAGGTTGCTTATCTGAATGAAATGACCCAGAAGATGAGAAAGAAAAAGAGATTTTTCTTTAAGAAATGAGGTTTCATTCTGTCACCCAAGATGGAGTTCAGTGCACAGTCATAGCTCATTGCAGCCTCAAACTCCTGGGTTCAAGGGATCCTCCCACCTTAGCCTCCCCAGTAGCTAGGACTACAGGCACATGCCACCACACCCAGCTTTTTTTCTTTTTTTTTTTTTTTTAATCTTCAGTAGAGATGAAGTCTTGCTATGTTGCCCAGGCCAGTCTAGAACTCCTGGGCCAAGCAATCCTCCTGCCTCAACCACCCAAAGTGCAAGGATTAGAGGCATGAGCCATTACACCTAGCCAAGAGACTATTTCTTAGATATTTCCAGAAACATATTTTGCAGTGTTTTTATTCCATTCCTTAGCCTACATATCACCTCTAAACCTACACCTTGGCGAGGTGATTAGATTGCATTGCTGCATATGCAGATCCTTTCCTAGTGCCAGGGGTGAAGTCAAGTATCCACAAACACATGGGCTGAGTCAAAAAGGAATAGATACTTAAGTGAAAATCAGGTAGTGACCAAGAGAAGAAGGAATGGATGTTGAGGAAGCAATATTTGGAAAAATGTTTGGAAAAATTTATATGGATAATGTTTGGGAAAATAGCTTGTTCTAAGGTCTGAGGAGGGGAAAATACAAGAGAAGCCTGGAGCTCTTGTAATACCAGATGACGTGCCAGGAATATGTTAAAAGACACAAAAGCCAACCTGAAAGAATTACAAATGGCCAAAAATGGAACAATTTGAGCAATAAATAAAATAGTACTGGATTGTAACTGAAAGTATAAAATAAATATGTATGGATCAATGCTGATATAAATATATGACTAAATAAATAAATGGGAGTGAAGGGATACATTTTCTTCACAGAAGAATTCCAAACAATATATGTAGATAGATCTTCTTTAAGAAGTGCAGCTTAATTTAAATCCTCTGGAGTCTAGGCTAAACTTAGTGCATAGCTTCCAAAGAATAAAGGAAGAAAAGGGGAAGATCATGGAGATCATTCCAAGATGGTCGAATAGGAACAGCTCCAGTCTACAGCTCCCAGAGTGAGTGACGCAGAAGATAGGGGATTTTTGCATTTCCAACTGAGGTACCGGGTTCATCTCACTGAGACATGTTGGACAGTGGGTGCAGCCCACGGAGTATGAGCTGAAGCAGGGAGGGGCATCACCTCACCCAGGAAGCACAAGGGGTTGGGGAATTCCCTTTCCTAGCCAAGGGAAGCCATGACAGATGGTACCTGGAAAACTGGGACATTCCCACCCTAACATTGCGTTTTTTCAGCATTCTTAGAAAACAGCACACCAGGAGATTATATCCTGAGCCTGGCTCAGTGGGTCTCATGCCCACGGAGCCTTGCTCACTGCTAGCACAGCAGTCCAAGATCAAACTGCAAGGTGGCAGCAAGGCTGGGGGAAGGGCATCCACCATTGCTGAGGCCTGACTAGGTAAACAAAGCAGCTGGGAAGCTTGAACTGGGTGGAGCCCACTGCAGCTCAAAGAGGCCTGCCTGCCTCTGTAGACTCCACCTCTGGGGGCAGGGCATAGCTGAACAAAAGGCAGCAGAAACTTATGCAGACTTAAATGTCCCTGTTTGGCAGCTTTGAAGAGAGCAGTGGTTCTCCCAGCATGGAGTCTGAGATCTGAGAACTGACAGACTGCCTCCTTAAGTGGGTCCCTGAATCCTAAGTAGCCTAACTGGGAGACACCTCCCGGTAAGGGCCAACCGACACCTCATACAGCAGGGTGCCCCTCTGAGATGAAGCTTCCAGAGAAAGGATCAGGCAGCAACGTTTGCTGTTCTGCAATATTTGCTATTCTGCAGCCTCCACTGGTGATACCCAGCCAAACGGGGTCTGGAGTGAACCTCCAGCAAACTCCAACAGACCTGCAGCTGAAGGTCTTAGCTGTTGGAAGGAAAACTAACAAACAGAAAGGAATAGCATCAACACCAACAAAAAGGACATCCACACCAAAACCCCATCTGTAGGTCACCATCACCAAAGACCAAAGGTAGATAAAACCACAAAGATGGGGAGACATCAGAGCAGAAAAGCTGAAAATTCTAAAAATCAGAGTGCCTCTTCTCCTCCAAAGGACTGCAGCTCCTCACCAGCAATGGAACAATGCTGGACGGAGAATGACTTTGATGAGTCAATAGAAGTAGGCTTCAGAAGATCAGTAATAACAAACTTCTCCGAGCTAAAGGAGGATGTTTGAACCCATCACAAAGAAGCTAAAAACCTTGAAAAAAGATTAGATGAATGGCTCACTAGAATTAACAGCACAGAGTAGACCTTAAATGACTTAATGGAGCTGAAAACCATGGCACAAGAACTACATGACGCATTCACAAGCTTCAGTAGCCAATTCGATCAAGTGGAAGAAAGGGTATCAGTGACTGAAGATCAAATAAATGAAATGATGCGAGAAGAGAAATTGAGAGAAGAAAAGAGTAAAAAGAAACAAACAAAGCCTCCAAGAAATATGGGAGTATGTGAAAAGACCAAATCTACATTTGATTGGTATACCTGAAAGTGACAGGGAGAATGGAACCAAGCTGGAAAACACTCTTCAGGATATTATCCAGGAGAACTTCCCTAACCTAGCAAGGCAGGCCAACATTCAAATTCAGGAAATACAGAGAATGCCACAAAGATAATCCTTGAGAAAAACAACCCTAAGATACATAATTGTCAGATTCACCAAGGTTGAAATGAAGGAAAAAATATTAAGGGCAGCCAGAGAGAAATGTCGGGTTACCCAAGAAGGGAAGCCCATCAGATTAACACTGGATTTCTTGGCAGAAACTCTACAAGCCAGAAGAGAGTGGGGGCCATATATTCAACATTCTTAAAGAAAAGAATTTTCAACCAGAATTTCATATCCTGCCAAACTAAGCTTCACAAGTGAAGGAGAAATAAAATCCTTTACAGACAAGCAAATGCTGAGAGATTTTTGTCACCACCAGGCTTGCCTTACCGGAGCTCCTGAAAGAAGCACTAAACATGGAAAGGAACAACCGGTGCCAGCCACTGAAAAAGCATGCCAAATTGTAAAGACCATCGATGCTAGGAAGAAACTGCATCAACTAATGAGCAAAATAACCGGGTAACATCATAATGATAGGATCAAATTCACACACAATAATATTAACCTTAAATGTAAATGGGCTAAATGACCCAATTAAAAGACACAGACTGGCAAATTGGATAAAGAGTCAAGATCCATCAGTGTGCCATATTCAGGAGACCCATCTCATGTGCAGAGACACACATAGGCTCAAAATAAAGGTATGGAGGAAGATCTACCAAGCAAATGGAAAACAACGAAAAGAGGGGTTGCAATCCTAGTCTCTGATAAAACAGACTTTAAACCAACAAAGATCAAAAGAGACAAAGAAGGCCATTACATAATGGTAAGTGGATCAATTCAAAAAGAAGAACTAACAATACAGGAGCACCCAGCTTCACAAAGCAAGTCCTTGGAGACCCCACAAAGAGACCTAGACTCCCACATAAAAATAATGAGAGACTTTAACACCCCACTGTCAACATTAGACAGATTCACGAGACAGAAAGTTAACAAGAATATGCAGGACTTGAACTCAGCCCTGCACCAAGCAGACTTAAGACATCTACAGAACTCTCCACCCCAAATCAACAGAATATAAATTCTACTCAGCACCACATCACACTTATTTCAAAATTGACCACATAGTTGGAAGTAAAGCACTCCTCAGCAAATGTAAAAGAACAGAAATTATAACAAACTGTCTCAGACCACAGTGCAATCAAATTAGAACTCAGGATTAAGAAACTCACTCAAGGCCGGGCTCAGTGGCTCACACCTGTAATCCCGGTACTTTGGGAGGCCGAGGCGGGTAGATCACGAGGTCAGGAGATTGAGACCATCCTGGCTAACACAGTGAAACCCCGTCTCTACTAAAAAATACAAAAAAATTAGCCAGGCGTGGTGGCAGGCACCTGTAGTCCCAGCTGCTGGGGAGGCTGAGGCAGGAGAATGGCGTGAACCCAGGAGGCAGAGCTTACAGTGAGCTGAGATCGTGCCACTGCACTCCAGCCTGGGCGACAGAGAAAGACTCCGTCTCAAAAAAAAAAAAAAAGAAACTCACCCAAAACCACACAACTACATGGAAACTGAACAACCTACTCCTGCATGACTACCGGGTAAATAACGAAATTAAGGCAGAAATAAAGATGTTCTTTGAAATCAATGAGAACAAAGATATAATGTACCAGAATCTCTGGGACACATTTAAAGCAGTGTGTAGAGGGAAATTTATAGCACTAAATGCCCAAAAGAGAAAGCAGGAAAGATCTACAATTGACACCCTAACATCATAATTAAAAGAACTTGAGAAGCAAGAGTAAATACATTAAAAAGCTAGCAGAAGGCAAGAAATAACTAAGATCAGAGCAGAACTGAAGGAGATAGAGACACACAAAAAAACCTTCAAAAAAATCAATGAATCCAGGAGCTGGTTTTTTGAAAAGATTAACAAAATTGATAGACTGCTAGCAAGACTAATAAACAAGAAAAGAAAGAAGATATCAAATAGATGCAATAAACAAAATGATAAAGGTGATATCACCACTGATCCCACAGAAATACAAACTACCATCAGAGAATACTATAAACACCTCTATGCAAATATACTAGAAAATCTAGAAGAAATGGATAAATTCCTGGACACGTACACCCTCCCAAGTCTAAACCAGGAAGAAGTTGAATCCCTGAATAGACCAATAACGGGCTCTGAAATTGAGGCAATAATAGCCTACCAACCAAAAAAAGTCCAGGACCAGATGGATTCACAGCCAAATTCTACCAGAGGTACAAAGAGGAGCTGGTACCATTCCTTCTGA
>NW_012117622.1:653756-670439 GCF_000951035.1 Colobus angolensis palliatus
CACCATGGAATACTATGCAGCCATAAAAAAGGATGAGTTCATGTCCTTTGTAGGGACATGGATGAAGCTGGAAACCATCATTCTGAACATACTATTGCAAGGACAGAAAACCAAACACTGCATGTTCTCACTCATAGGTGGGAATTGAACAATGAGAACACTTGGACACAGGGTGGGGAACATCACACACTGGGGCCTGTTATGAGGTGGGGGAAGGGGGGAGGGATAGCATTAGGAGGAATACCTAATGTAAATGACGAGTTAATCAGTGCAACACACCAACATGGGACATGTATACATATATAACAAACCTGAACATTGTGCACATGTACCTTAGAACTTTAAGTATCATAAAAAAAGAAAAGGGGAAGATAGTAATTTTCTGTAGAGAAACCTGGCAGACATTACCTTGGCCAAGAAATTGAAGTTAATATCATCAGTGATAAGTCATGCTAATATAATGTACCATCGAATATAATGCACCATCTAATATAATGCAATGAGAGAACACCTTACCTTTGTGGTTTTCTTTCACAAAACCCACAACTCCAGTCTAATAATTAGAAAATATCAGACAAACCCAAAGTGAAGGACTTTAACTACCTGACTTTGATTACCTGAGCAGTAATCTTCAAAGCTATCAAAGTCATGAAAACAAGTAATAGAAAAAGGGTATTAGTGAGAAAAACTGGTGAAAAGCAAATAGGGTCTCTAATTTGTAGTTACCTGTCCAGAGTTCATGTCTTAGTTTTGACAAATATATCATATTCATGTAAGATGTTAACATTAGGGGAAACTGGTTGAATAAATGATAAAAATCACTGTTTATCTCCTGTAAAGTTTTGATAAATGGGGAAAAGGACTTCTGAGGCTCATCTTAAGTTGCAGCCAATCTGGTGTGTTTTGCATGTTTTTCTGCATTGTTTTAGCATAACGAGGGGTACCTTAGGATAGAACATGGGCTTAGGACACCTGTAAGCCTGCTTTTCAAGATGGCTCAGCAAACTGGTCAGTCATATCCTTGGGAGCTTGACCTTGTAATCATGTGGCTGTGCTTTCTCTCTTCACAATGGTGGCCTGGGTTTCAGTTCCAATTCCTGTCTTGGAAAATGAGTCCTTTATCTTCTGTTTGTCTATGTATTTATATGTATTATGTATGTGATGTTTAACTAAATGGTTTAAAAATAATACAAGCTTAAATCAAATATTTTGTCAGAAAAGTAAAAAGTTTAATGCCTTTTACCTCAGGTTACTTAAGTAATCTTTGGGAAATAAAGATAGTTTTAAAGATTATTGGTATAATAAAAATGTCTTCAAATGTAAACATTTGGCGTAAATTATGCAGGTCAGACATTAGGTTTACTAAATGCTTTAAGGTCATAAACTGCTTCTTTGACTTTTAAAATATTGTTCAATTTATTTTGAAGCATTAGATTCTAGATAAGGCCTGGGAATATGTGAAATTAGCCATGCCTTCTAGCTATGCAAAGAAGGTACTAAAGAAAAGAGATTTTATATAAGAAAGAATCTTTTATGGTAAATTCTTATCCTAAAACTAAAGTAAAAATGACTGGTTGTTTAAAAAGAGGAATGTTTAGGACAATTCAAAAAGTCTAAGCATGTCATAAGACGGTCTATGTAAGTTGTGAAATAATTTGTGAAAGGGAATTTATGCAAGAAATGTACAATTTAAAGGTGATTAGGCCTCCTAAATGCTTTATAAAATGCCACTATGACTCTTAACTGTACAACTTGACAGCTTTACAATTAGGTAAGGCCTGGGACATGTGGAGTGACATACTGGAAAGAGTCAGATCTTATGTGCATTTCTGTCTAGGTCCTAGGCTCCACACATAGTACATAATTAAAATCCTAAACTAACCAGAGATTTCCACCAAAAGTAAAAGTCACTAAGGGTTAACAGTGTAACATGTATTTGAAGCTACTGAAAAAATAATTTTACATGCAAGGCATGTAAAGAAAGTGAAATGTGTTTTTGGTAAAAGATTATTAAAATTCATGGGAATGTGAAATTCTTTTGCTTAAGTTTGAGGATTGCTTTAATTGAGATAGGAAAATCTAAAGGTTTAAACAAGTTGTGGAAGATTTGTAAAAATTAATCTTGTAAAATAATTTCTATGTATGCAAATATTGACTAAATTTAAAGGGATATTATCCAGTTTTTCCATAAATTAAACATAGAAATAAAAGCAGAACAGGGTTTTCTTAAAGCACTAATCTGCTCTTTAATAACAAAAATTTGTAAGAGGTTATAAAAGGTTTATAAAAGTCTCATCTTATGATCAAACTGATTAAGGTTGGATAGATTTGTCTATGAGGTTTTATTAAAAATTGTGGTTGACATTAATAGTCCACTAATGCAAAGGTGAAATTTGGCTTCTCTCTTGAACAAGATTTTCATGGAATATTAAAAGATAATGAAACATTTTTGTTTGAGTTTTAAATACACTACCCCCCCAAAAAAAAGGAAGGGAAAGACAAAAAATAGATTGCTTGGAAAGCTAAGTCTTCCCTCTATCAATGAGTAAAGGTTTTTTCCTTTAAAAATTTTTTGAGTCATCATTTTTGCTACTTGAATGACTTATGGTAATCTGGAATTCTAGTCCAAATATCAAGCGTTTTAAACCTTTAACATATTTAATAGGCTTCCCAAAATCAAATTTCAGCTTCAAAATAGTCTTTTCTGACCTCTAACTTTGGAATGCTACAGAGGGCCCCTGAAACATCCAAAAGAGACATAAACAGAATTATTTAACATGTTAAGTTACATGGGAAGCATTGTCAAAATAAAAATAATGTTTAATCTTCAGGCTATATTTTAGTGAATTGTATTAATATAGGTTCCAAAATTGGATGGGATTTCTAAAATTCTAACATGTCTGAGTATATCCTTCAATCATAGTTATGGTTATTATATAAATATACTGATATAGTGACTTATAAATTGTGAAAATAGTTTTAAACCAATGTTTGGTTCCATACTCCTAGGAAGACAATCAAACCTTCAAGTACATTTGGCTATCTGATGGGTCGTTTACATTTATAAAGAGATTTCATTCAATTGTCATTTTCAATGCATGTTTTATGTTATAACAGTTAATTATTATGCCACAGTATATTTCTACCAGGTAAAGAAAGCTTTTATGGTTCACTAAGAACAACCAACCCCTTCACAATCTAGACGCTGAAGACTGGATCTTCTGAGAATATCAGCGAAAGACCATCCTTGCCATCCATCCTGCAACAAAACTTTGGAACCTTGAATCTTGGGTTCATAATCTCACAACTGAGAAGGGTCCCTGCACACTCTTGGAACTGTACACCCATTGGAACCCTTAAGGTAAAACTAGTATCCTTGATGTGAACAGCTTTTCCCAAGATCAAGACTTCCACTAGCATGAGACTCTTGTCTGAATATTTTTTCCTTATTTATGTCTTTATGAACAACAGAAATGAAAAGGGGATCTACTATGTGCACTTATGGGGTATACTTTTATTTGTGAAGGATTTTGCAGCCAGCCTTATACATCAATAACTTTATACTTTTATAGATAAAAGATGAACACCCAGTGTAGGTGAGAAACTTTAACAGCACATACATTGCTTCATAATCAGTCAAAACTCCTCTTAACCCACACCCTGGGTTAAAGAGAACATTGCCAGGAAGCCTTCACTCTTCTGGAAGGACATCATTTGTTAGGTCCTCTTTCTGTGGTTTAGAATAAAAGAGGCAATAATTAGAAATGTATCCCTCATGATAGGCTCTATAGCAGATTTTACTGTAAAGGCTGTGGTTACACAACAGACTTTAAATTCTCTTATAAACATTATGCTAAATAATAGAATTGGCTAAACAGAAAAGTACCTGTGCCACTGCTGACACTTGTGGCCTATGGAGAAATACATCAAATGAAGATTATAGAGATTCAGTTGTAAGGGATTAATGAAGAGATTGGTTAGAGTGAGTAGTCGCTTTATCCAGCTCATTCTTTTTTCTATTTGATTTTTGGTGGTTTGGTTTATAGGGACCCTGACTAAGGAGCTTACTCTAAACTCTTGGCATTATCCTCCCGATAGTCATAATAATAGTCTCCCTGGTGCACTGTATTCTCTCAAAGGTTTTAAATGTTTGCATGCAGCCATCTCTAGAACGTCAAATGGTCTCTCTTCAACCGGAATGACAAAATCTGAAAGAAATATGCAACCACAAGGATACCATAACCTATGAATGATATGCTGAGATGGGAAACCCAAAATGATGGTAACAAAGAGTGGCGCTAAGGCCCCAAGTTTTGGTCACACTCTCACCTAAGCAAGAACCTGACCAAAAGGGGGGAATTTTTTAAACAAAATTATGGGAGGCCATTGTTTTGGATTAACCTCACATACTAGGCCCCAATTGGCCAAGCTAAACTAAAATGGAGTCACTCTTGCTAAATGTGACATAACCAAACTAAGACTTTAAGAAAACACATAGATCCTAGAACAGACCAGGTTTTGTTTTTCTCCAGTAAACAGGACTTTCCAGCATAAGGAGGTCCCCTCTACTCAGTCCTTGTTCCTATCTTTCCAAAACTCACTGTTCTACTGCTTCCCAGTGGGTTTCAAGACCAAATAAGTACATTTACAATGGTGATAGTGACATCAATAACTAAAGTTTTGGTCAATCTCTCAAAATTGAGAAAACGACCAAAAGTGGGGAATTGTTAAAGCAAACTAATTATGGCCTGAGAAGTACTCCATACTTCTATATCTGAGTCCTTGTGGATTAACTGCAACCTAGCTTAATAGGTAGACAAGATTGAAAACCTAACTTAGGAGGATGCACCTGTAACAACAGCTAAGTCTTGGCCAACCCCAGCAGCCATACTTCAACCATGTATACACTGCTGAATGTTCAAACAATGTTCAAATAAGGCAAATGCCGAGCTGTAACCAATGCAGCCATTCTGGACCTCACGTCCAATTTCTGTATGTCGTTTCCCTTTGTTTGTCTATAAATCAACTTCTACCATGTGGCTGCACTGGATTCTCTGTGAATCTGCTGTGATTCTGGGGGCTGCCCAATTCACAAATTGCTCATTGTTCAATTAAACTCCTTTAAATTTAATTCGGCTGAAGTTTTTTTTTTTTTTTTTTTCACCTCCAATGAGATGCTGAGAACTCTCTGCTGTAAACCTGGGTTCTCACAAAGGTACTGTCATCTGTGATGGTTGTCAGAATTGGTGTTTCTGTGAAGGGAGAGAGGGCTGAAAAACTCCTGTTCTGCCGTCTTGCTGACATCACTCGTAAGTTAGTTTTAATACCACTGTGTTTCCATTTTCATTCATCGAAGTGGATTTAACTTGAAAACTATTCTGCAGAACAATTTTATTAATCGGAAAATTTAGGAATCTAAAAGAACCTGAAGAAACATCCAGTTCAACCTCTCATTTTACAAATGAGGAAGCTCAGAGGCACTAGGGTTACTTACCTAAAGTTGCCCAATAAGTCATGGAAGAAGTGAGCTAAGAACCTAGAACTAATTATTGTATCCACTGAAAAATATCAAGCATTTTGGAAATACCTCCTAATGATAGTGATGCTTTAACTCAACAATTTATTGTCCTTAAATTGATTCTTGGGCACTCTTTCTGCTATACTCTTTAAGTACAAAGAAAAATAGCATACTGTTCTGGATTTATACAATCAGATCTAAGGACTGACGTTATTGTAATTGCTTGGTCCTTAAGTCAACTGGCAGTGCATCAGCCGTTAAAATCAAAAGCATGTAAGGAAGCAGGAAGATGTTGGCAAGCATAAATGCACTTAGGAAGAAAAGTCTAATTTGAACCTATCAACCTTAGCAGTTTTCCCTTAAGAAAGCACAGAAAAACCACAGTGACTATGGAAATTAAAACTGTGTCCTAATGAATGAGAGGTGCTGTAGATAAGAAGAGCTGAGGAAAGAATAACAAGTAGTTGAATCCTCTGTATACCAATCAGGGTTTTAAAGATACATTTGGGATTCATGTAATAGATGAAGCATTGGAGTGAATAATAAGACCAAACTATAAGAATAATTCTCTTCTTATTCTAGATTCAGACCAATCGGTGTAGTAGTACAAAATTTATATTTAAATGTAAATTTCAAAACTAATTATGATTTTCAAATGGCAGACAGTAATTCAGTTAGAAGCACAACCAAATGAAAGATTCCTTTGCTTTGCTTTAAAGGATTTTAGAAAGCAGGGTGAAAAACATTCATATTGGCTATGAGTTTTAAAAAGGGAACTTGAAGCTGTGGACTTCTCATGGGTATTCTAATTAATTTATCAGGGTCTTAATTGAACCAGAACCTTCTGTTTTATTTCTAAAGTTGTTCCAAAGATGTACGGAATATTCAGAATCAATCCATTTCAATAAGGGTTGCTCCCCATAAAATGTTCAGACCAAAAGACAATACTTTATACTTTCACTTTCTCTGCTGGGCATTTTAGGTCTGTCCTTTTAGCTACCACCTACCATGTCATATACCCTAGATTTGCTGGAATGTTCTTTTTTATTTATAATTTTGGTGAGACAGGATCTCACTCCGTCATCCAGGCTGAAGTATAGTGGCATGATCACAGCTCACTGCAGCCTCAACCTCCTCGGCTCAAGAGATCCTCCCACTCCAGCCTCCCAAGTAGCTGGAATCACAGGTATGTACCATCATGCTCAGCTAATTTTTGTATTTTTAGTACAAAAACACAAATTTTATTTTAGGATTTTGCCATGTTACCCAGGCTGGTCTCAAACTCCTGGGCTCAAGTGATCTGCCTGCCTCAGTCTCCCAAAGTGCTGGGATTACAGGCATAAGCCACCATGTCTGGTCAATTTTGATTTTTCTATCCCATTATCAGGACCGTGGGTCCCAATATTTTGGCAAGGGAAATAAAATCCCCTTGACTTGGTTCAAAGTGAACCAATAAAACCACTGTAGGAGGCTCATAGAGCTTTAAAGCAGGCCCAGAATTTGGCACTAGGGATGAGTTCTTGATTAGCAACATGTGCTAATTTGTTGGAAGCCAGTTTCTCGTTCAAGAGGACAAGGGTAAATGGACAATGAGGCAGCATGTTGCTAGGAATTTAGTGGCATGGACTGGTAAGTCAAGAGCACCCTTCCATTCTGAAAACATTTCACTTAACTAGCTTTACCATAACTAAGTACATCTGCTACAGCCTGACACTTCTGACACCAGTCTGAAATATTTGTGTTCAAAGAACACTCTCCAGTTGAGGCAGTATATGCAAACAGAAACACCATCTAAGAGGAAAATATTATATTTATTGAGTAGCTCCATTTCCCTCTGTAAAATAAATCCTAAGATTTCTGGACTCTTCATTGCTAGCAGCATCTACATTTGTTCTACTTTGAGAGGAAAAAAAGCATTCATAAACTTTAACTCCTATTATAACTTCTTTGCTTTTAAATACTAGCAATCAGTTGAAAATATTCAGTTGACTGCTTCTTTATAACAAGTTCTTTTTTTCACTAACAGGAAAGCAAATCCAAAGAAAGTTCTTGTATCCAATTGTCATTCAACCAGGCAGGAGTGGCTAGTGACACAATACAGGTATTTTCTTTGAGAAGCTGATTTTGAGTTTTCCTTTCTCCTTTATTTTAAAAAATTTGCATACCTGCCTAGTAAGAACAAGCACAGCTTTCTTTGATTTCAATTGTATCAGGAGACCAAGAAGATGTTCTTATGGATTGAATTGTGTCACCTTAAAATTCATATGATGAAGCCCTAACCCCTAATATGACTGTATTTGGAGATACAACCTTTAAAGAGGTAATGAATGGTAAAAGAGATTACAAGGGTGGGGCCCTAATCTAATTGGATGGCTGTCCTTATAAGAAGAAGAGACTACAGGGGTATACACGCACAGAGGAAAGGCCAAGTGAGGACATAGCAAGAAGATAGCAATCTGCATCCCAAGGAGAGAGGTCTCAGGATAAACCATCCCTGCTAGCACCTTGATCTGGTACTTCCAGCCTCCAGAGCTGTGAGAAATAAATTTATGTTGTTTAAGCCATCCAGGCTTAAGTATTTTGTTATGGTACCACTAGTAGACAAATACAGATGCCAAATACTCAATACAACTTTCCCTACAAGATGATGCCCGAAACCTCACCTTACTGACTCTTTTCATTAAAGACAATGGCTGGTTGCTGTGGCTCAAGCCTGTAATTCCAGCACTTTGGAAGGCCAAGGCAGATAACTTGAGGTCAAGAGTTTGAGACCAGCCTGGCCAACATGGTGAAACCCCATCTCTACTCAAAACACAAAAAATTAGCCCAGCATGGTGGCCCACGCCTGCAATCCCAGCTACTTGGGAGGCTGAGGCAGGAGAATTCCTTGAACCTGGGAGGCACAGGTTGCAGTGAGCTGAGGTCATACCACTGCCCTCCAGCCAAGGCCACAGAGTGAGACTCCATAACCCACCCCCCAAAAAAGGCAAAAAAAACTGCTTCAACAAATGATGTTATGTCCACATGCAATAAAGTTGGACCCTTACCTAACATCATAATTCAAATTGGATTAAAGACCTAAAATTATAAAACTCTTGGAAGAAAACATAGGTCAAAACCTTCATGACATTGGATTTGGCAGTGATTTCTTGAATATGAAAGCAAAGGCTCAGGCAAACAAAAAACTAAAGTACACATGATGAAAAATTTTAAAATTTTGTATATCAAAAGGCACTATGAACAGAGTAAAAAAAAGGTATCCTAGAGAATGAGAGAAAATATTTGCAAATGATATGTCTGATAAGAGGTTGATATCCAGAATATATAGGAAACTAAAACTTAACAACAACGAAAAAAACCCAACTCAAAAATGGGCAAACGACTTGACAGACATTTTCCGAAAGAGATATGCAAAGAGCCAATAAGCACATAAGAAGATTCAGCCTCATTAATGATTAGAGAAATGCAAATAAAAACTACAATGAGATACTACCTCATACTCATTAAGATGGCTATCATCAAATAAAAGAAAATAATAGGTGTTGACAAGGATGTAGAAAAACTGGAACCCTTATGCAATGTCGTTAAAAACCAAAAATGGTATTGCAGTTGTGGGAAATAGCATGGTGATTCCTTAAAATAATTAAAAACAGAATTACCATATGATGCAGCAATTTCAATTCTGGGTATATGCACAAAAAATTGAAAGCAGGTTCTCAAATAGATATGTGTAGACCCATGTCCATAGCAGCATTAATAGTAGAATGGGCTTGCAAGGAACTAGAGGGAAAGGAGAATGGGGAGTTATTATCTAATGGATACAGAGTTTCAGTTTGATAAGATGAAAAGAGTTCTGGAGATGGAAGATGGCGATGGTTGCACAACATTATGAATGTATGTAATACCAATGTACACTTAAAATAGTTAAGACAGTAAATTTATATGTATTTTACCACAATAAACAAATGATAAGTTTTTCTTAAAAGGCAAAAAACTGAGGCCCAAGTTCATGACATTTGGAACTAAAAACTAAATAGAAACATACAGTCTTATTAGCCTGATGTGCTGAAACCAGCTACTTTCTCCATGGACTTGCCCACTCTGGACATCAAGGTAATCACAAGATTTGGAGAGTAAAAGACATCTCAGAAAGAAAACAGCCATAAAAGAGTGTCCCAAATTTTGTGTATAAACTCTGCCCAAATCTCTGGCTGACTTTTCACACCATGTTTGTACAGGACAAACGTCAGTCAGACCGGATAAGATAAAATAACTAAACTGAAATTAAAGCTATCATTCTCCACAGGAAGGCCAACTTTTTGAGGTTTGAGCTGAGTCAAAATAACCACTTGAGATAAAACAAAAGAAATCAGTATCTTCCAAATAAACAAGTAACAGGACTGATACTACAAAAAATGGCAGAGTAAGGAGCTCTAAAACTCAGTCCTTCCATTAAAGTAACAATTAAGTTGACAAAAAAATGTGAGAATCAACTTTTTCAGAACTCTGGAATCTAATAAAAAACTTACAACAATGAAAGTAAAACTTAATCAGAAAGAAGCTACTAAACTTTGATAAAAGAGTGTCTAGCATTTTAGCCCGTCTACCGTCTCCCACTTCTCCAGTCAGGCAGTGGACATGGAAAAGGTGGCCCACATTCCTTGTGCAGCTTGCTAGGGCCAGAGAGATCAATATGGACCTCGTTCTCAAAAAGTTTGGTTATGTGTTTTTACCTGTCTGGTGACTCCCTGAGAGATCCACTCAGGAGTTTGCCCTTTTTCGTTTTTTCTTTTCTTACTTTTCTTTTCTTATTTTCTTTTCTTTTTCTCACATGCTCATGAGCTTTCTCTACCTGAGCTTTCTCAGGTTGAACTTTGGTGGGGAATAAAATTGTGCAGTTGCTTAGAAAAATTGTTTTGCAGCTCCTCAGAAAGTAAAACATAAATTTACCATGTGACTCAGCAGTTGCACCCCTAAGTATGTATCAAAAAAAGTAAAAATAGACATTCAAACAAAAACTTCTACATGAATGTTTCTAGCAGCACTATTTACAGTAGTCAAAGGGTAGAAACAAATCAAATGTCCATCAACCAATGAATGGATAAACAAAATGTGGTATTTCCATGTCATGGAATATTATTCAGCCATAAAAAAGGAATAAGGTACTCATATATGTTGCAACATGCATGAACCTTGAAAACATCAAGCTAAATGAAAGAAAGTAGACACAAAAAGCCACACATTGCATTATTATATTTATATGAAATATACAGAGTAGGCAAGTCTATGAAGAAGGAACGAAGATTAGTGGCTGCCAGGGCATGGGGATAGGGAAAGAATGGGGAGAGAGTGATGAACTGGTACAGGTTTCCTTTTAAGGTAATGAAAATGTTCTAGAATTAGTAACATAGTTAAACAACATTGCAAATGTACTAAACACCAATGAATTGTACCTTAAAAACAGTTAAAATGGTGAATTCTATGTTTTGCAAATTTTACCACAATTTTAAAAATAACAAAATCGAGAGTATCAACCATGTATTTTTCACAATGTCCAGGATACAATCCAAAATTACTTAACATATGAAGAAACAGAAAAAACACAACTTAAGAGAAGAAACAGTAAATAAATGTGACCTCAGGATGACCCAGGTGTTAGATATAGCAGAAAATGGTTTTAAAGTAATTATAAAATTATGCTCAAGGATGTAAAGGAAATACATCTACAATTAATAAAAATGTGAAAAATCTCAGAAAAAAATAAAAGTCATAACAAAAAAACATTAGAACTATTGAGCTAAAAGTACAATATCTAGAGAGATATCTTATGTTCATAAATAGAAAGACTCAATATTGCTAAGCTGTAAATTTTTCCAAATTTGATGTATAAATCCAATGCAATCTCAATCAAAATACTGGCAAGATTTTGTTTGTTTGTTTGGAGTCAGGGTCTCGCTCTGACACTTGGAATGGAATGCAGCGGTGTGATCATGACCCACAGCAGCCTCGAACCCCTGGCCTCAAGCAATCTTCCCACCTCAGCCTCCCAGGTTGTTGGGACGATAGGCACACACCACCATACCAAGCAATTTTTTTTATGTTCTGTAGAAATGGAGTCTCACTATGTTGTCTGGGCTGGTCTCAAACTCGTGGCCACAAGTGACCCTCCTGCCTCAGCCTCCTGAATTGTTGGGATTATAGGAATGAGCCACAGCACTCTGTTTACCAGCAAGTTATCTTGTGGTTATTGACAAACTGATTCTAACGTTCGTATGGAAATGGTATTGGTGAAAGAATAGACAGAGCAATGGAACAGATTAGAGAGCTTGTATGACGTAACTAAGATAATCAAATTCATAGAGCAGAAAGTAGAAAAGCAGTTACCATGAGAGCTAGGGGGAGGGGAAAATGGGGAGGTACTGTTTAATGGGTACAGAGTATAAAAATGCAAAGGACCTGGAATAACCAAAGTAATTTCAAAAACAAATAAAACTGGAGGACTCACACTACCTGACTTGAAGACTTATTATAAAGCTATAGTAATCAAGACATATTGTATTTGTATAAGGATTTATAAATTCATCAATGGAACAGAATAGAGCACAAAGATATACTTTCAGACATATGGTCATTTGATTTTCGGCAATGATTTTTACTAAATTGACAGGACTATTCGAGATTATAGCTCAGGCTTGAACACAGTGGAAAAAAAGACCAAAAAAGTAAGGACTGTGCATGATCAAAGAAGCTTATCTGCCTCCCATCTTCTAAGGTTGCAAGTCTAGATGACAGTGGTTTTTCCGAAATTTCAGTTTTCTGAAATTTTAAGCAACCAGTTATTCAAATTCAGTATGTTTTCCAGACAGCTAAGTTTATCTCCCTTAAGCAACAAAATTTTAAATTTTTAACTATTTTAGGTGGAAACTTTAACATGATGTGTTCTCTGTTTGCCTGCCTTCTTAAACAGAAAATAATTAAATCCTTTATTTAATGACTTAAATTTTTCATTACTCATATCAATTGTGATAGTTCCCAATGTCAATGATCTTCAGAATCTCCTGAAGAGTGTTTTCTAAAAGCACAGGTTTTTGTACCTCACCACTAGAAGC
This sequence comes from Colobus angolensis palliatus, assembly GCF_000951035.1. Classification (NCBI taxonomy): domain Eukaryota; kingdom Metazoa; phylum Chordata; class Mammalia; order Primates; family Cercopithecidae; genus Colobus; species Colobus angolensis. The sequence goes on from NW_012117622.1 coordinate 666,384, forward strand.
GTCTTTTGATGCAGAAGGTGTGGAATGGGGCTTAGGAATCTGTATTTATCTCCCCAGGTGACGTTGATGATCAGCCCTTTGGGGAAACACAGTGGTGTGCAGTGGTGAAACTCCCAGAGGCTTCTGAGCAATGTAGAACTGCATCTCCTCTGCATGTTAGCTTCAGTTCTTATGCCTGAATTTAAGGGGTCTTTTGTTTTACTTCTTTGCTGCCAGTTCACCAGTTGCCTCTCATCATTCTTGCCAATATGTCTGCCTACAGTAGTGACTCTCCTCATCTCCAAGACATTGCTTTATTTTTATTTATTTTTAGAGATGGTCTCACTCCATCACCCAGGCTGGAATGCAGTGGCACAATCTTGGTTCACTGCAACCTCCGCCTCTGGAGTTCAAGTGATTCTCCTGCTTCAGCCTCGCGAGTAGCTGAGATTACAGGTGCCCACTGCACCTAGCTAATTTTTGTATTTTTAGTAGAGACAGAGTTTCACCATGTTGGCCAGGCTAGTCTCGAACCCCTGACCTCAGGTGATCCACCTGCCTCAGGCCTCCCAATGTGCTGGTGAGAGATGAAGCCAGCTGGATTTCCTGGGTTGAGTGGGGACTTGGAGAACTTTTCTGTCTTACAAGTGGTTTGTAAAATGCACCAATCAGTGCTCTGTAAAAATGCACCAATCAGTGATCTATTACTAGCTAGAGTTTCTAAAATGGACCAATCAGCACTCTGTAAAATGGACCAATCAGCACGACATGGGCAGGGACAAATAAGGGAATAAAAGCAGGCCATCCCAGCCAGCAGTGGCAACCCACTCAGGTCCCTTTCCCCGCTGTGGTAGCTTTGTTCTTTTGCTCTTCACAATAAATCTTGCTGCTGCTCACTCTTTGGTTCCATGCCACCTTTAAGAGCTCACCACAAAGGTCTGCAGCTTCATTCTTGAAGTCAGAGAGACCACAAACCCACCAGAAGGAACCAACTTCGGACACACTGGGATTACAGGCATGAGCCACCACACCCAAACAAGACATTGCTTTTATATTCTATGAATTTACAAGACAAACAAAATTACTGCAATTATGTATAAATTAATAATAAATGGAACATCTTTGGCTCCAAAGTCACCAAACTACTGCAAAACAAACAGAACTCTGGAGAGGATCAGGACTTGGAAGCAGCAGCTATAACTGAAGGTAGAAGTAAGAATAAGAATAAACTCAGGGATATTCATGAAATTGATTGAAGGTCTATATGCCACCAACAATGCCACCATTTCATCAACAAAATCATTCTAAAGAAATAGAACAACCTATCAGGGAAGGTCAAGGCTGTTAGTGTAACAGTAACCCATGGTGATTGTATTAGTACGTTTTCATATTGCTATAAAGAATACTGCCCAAGACTGGTGGTAGTATAAACAAAGGAGGTTTAATTGACTAACAGTTCTGCATGGCTGGGGAGGCCTCAAAAACTTACAAACAGGAGGAAGGGGAAGCAGCCACCTTCTTCACAAGGCAGCAGGAAAGACAGAGAGAGTGAAGGGGGAAGAGCCCCCTATAAAACCATCAGGTCTTGTGGAACTCACTATCAAAAGAACAGCATGGGGGAACCGCCCCCATGATCCAGTCACCTCCCACCAGCTCTCTCCCTTGACACATAGGGAGAACAACCGGAGATGAGATTTGGGTGAGGACACAGATGTTTTCTCAATCCTGGCATTTGGGGTCCTCAAGCACAATGGCAGGCCCCTCACACAGAGTTCCTAGTCAGCCTTCATTTTCCTTTGTTCTCAATCATGAATGAGCAAGCAAAAATACCAGATATTAGAGAAAAAACCTGCTGCGTGAAAGAGAAAAATCACAAGAAGCGTAGAAAGAAATTTTTCCTGGAGGAAAGAGAGAGTATGTGAAGAGACGAAGAAAGCAATTTGAAAAATATGTCTTGATTAAAAGAGAATTTGCTAAGCCAAATATTTCAAATTTCTCTTTTGTTTGATACACTGGGATTTTGAAACCTTGAAGTAATATACCACGATTACATTCTCATATAACAATTAGGGCCTACAGACACTTAGGAAAGTTGTCATATATTCTCAAGGGTACGTGTATTCTAAAGACTGCTATTATATTCAACTCTAAACTAGCATTAAATAATCCAGATGAAATAGTTAATTTGTTATATAAGGAAAATTACCAAAAGTGACTCAAGATGAAGTAAATAAATGGAATAGAATAAATTAAATGATGATCAAAGATCTGCATTCAGAGTTTTTCCCAACCAAAAAAAAAAAAAAAATTAAAGAAAAAGGCCCAAAGAGCTTCTCTTGATAATTCTATAAAATCTTTAACAAGTAATTCTTAAGTTATATAAATTGTCACAGAATCCACAAAATTACCAAAAAAAAACTAATTTAAAATTATATATGAACAAATTTGAATTCACAAGTCTATTAAAAGAATAATATGTCATATTTAAGTGGACATCAACCCAGGAACACAGGGATGGTTCAAAATTAGAACCATTCTTCTTATAATTCTCTAAATTAACAGATTAGAAGAGATAAAAAACAAGCAAAAGAAAACCATTTGAAGAAATTTGAAAATCTTGCAAACACTAATTACAAGAATGCAGGCGTGGTTATAATAATGCCAAAGTAGGCTTTAGAACAATGAATATTATCAGAAATAGAAACATTTCCTAAGTGCAGCAATTTATCATGAAACATAATGATCTTAAATGTGTGGATTCTTAGTAGCAGAGTTCAAAATACATGCAGTAAAATCTGGATACATCAAAAAAAAGAAATAGAAAAACATCTAAAACAATGGTTGTAGATTTAACACTCTTCTCTCATGATTGATAGAAGAAGCAAACAGTATACACCAATTGACATAAATGACATCTACAGAACACTGAACTCAATGATACTCACATTTTTGCAAAGTACACATAAAAAAATTCATCAAGACAGACTATATTCTGGAACATATCTTATAACATATTTAAAGAATGGATATCATACAGTGCATGTTCTCCGTGTATAAGAAAATTGAATTAGAAATAAATAAAAGAAAAATCTAAAAATCCTGAAATATTTGGAAAATCAGGCAACATACTTCTGAATAACCCATGGGTCAAAAAAGAAATTACATCGGTAAGTAAGATTTCAAAATTATTAGGAACTAAATTATAATAAACACATAACATATCAAAACTTGTGAAATATAGTTAAAGCAGACTTAGAGAAAAACTTATAGCTTCAAATAACAAAAAAGGATGTAAAATTAATTATTGTTTCCAAGTTAAGCTACAAAAAAGAGCAAAGAAAACATAAAAACAGTACACAAAAAAGCAGAATAGAAGAAATACTACAAATAAAAACAGACATTAAAAAACAGAAAACAAACAGTAGTGAAAAATTAGTGAAAACAAAACCGCATTTAAAAAACATGAAAGCCACTAAAATGAGAAAGAAAGAGAAAGAATGCAAATTGACAAAATCAGGAATGAAACAGTAGAAATCCAAAGAGTTACCTCAGATATTAAAAAGATAGTAAAGGGATTTTATTAGCAACACAAGGGAAAAAAAGTGACAATTTAGATGAATTGGACAAGGTCTTTGAAAAACACATATTAATAAAGATCAACACATGATAACAGAAAATATGAATAGCTCATATAAAATATTATTTATGGAATAAATTAAATTTATCATAAAAAATGTATTCCCTTCAAGCCCAGATGACTTTACTGGTTAATTCTATCATATTTGAAAGACATATGTCATTCTTATAAAAATTGTTTCAGGAATTAGGTAGAAAAACTTCCCAACTGGTTTTATGAGGTCAGCATTGCACTGATACCAAAAACAGATGAAAACATTACAAATAAAGAAAACTCTAATATAAATAGAATCCCTCATGAATATAGACATAAAACTTCTGTAAAATACATTAGCCAATTGATTACAGATGGAATAGCCCTGTGGTCAGACAGTGGTTGGTATTCTCCCATGAAGTAATGTATTTGGAGTAGAAGAGCTGTTCCCAAAGCACAGTCTACTC
>NW_012117622.1:672444-672970 GCF_000951035.1 Colobus angolensis palliatus
GAAAAAAAAAAGAATTTTATATCCAGCAAAACTACCCTTCAAAAATGAAGGAGATATTAAGATATTAGGACATTCTCAGATAGTAAAAATTTTAGACCATCATCCTCTGACTACCTCTATGAGAGATACTAACATACATTACATACATTTCAAAGATACTAAAATACATTTAAATTAGATAGAAAAAAAGCAGTTATAAACAAAAAATAAAATTTACCTATGTAGTTACAAGTAAATAACTTTATTTAACTTTTTCAGAAAAGAAGAGCACCAATGAAGGTAACTACATAGGTAAATATGAGACAGTATAAATGTATATTTTGTTTATAACGGTCTTTTTTCTATTTAATTTAAAAGACAACTGCACAATGCAATAATTATAAATCTAACCTGGCAGGCACACAATGTATGAAAATGTCATTTGCAACAATAATAGTATAGGGGGTGGGAGGAGCAGACCTATATAGAAGCAAAACTTTTGTATACTATTGAAATTAAATTGGTATTAATCAAATTAGATTAATAT
>NW_012117622.1:678230-678541 GCF_000951035.1 Colobus angolensis palliatus
GGCCATTACATAATGGTAAAGGGATCAATTCATCAGGAAGAGCTAACTATCCTAAATATATATGCACCCAATACAGGGGCACCCAGATTCATAAACCAAGTCCTTGGAGACCTACAAAGAGACTTAGACTCCCATACAATAATAATGGGAGAATTTATCACCCCACTGTCAACATTAGACAGATCAACGAGACAGAAAGTTAACAATGATATCCGGGAATTGAACTCAACTCTGCACCAAGCAGACCTAATAGGCATCTACAGAACTCTCCACCCCAAATCAACAGAATATACATTCTTCTCAGCACCACA
>NW_012117622.1:682581-692324 GCF_000951035.1 Colobus angolensis palliatus
GGAATTCAGTGAAACAGGACTCAGGTAAACGTGTATCTGTAAATGCCTACATTTAAAAAGATCTGGCCAGGCATGGTGGCTCATACCTGTAATCCCAGCACTTTGGGAGGCAGAAGCGGGCAGACCACTTGAGCCAAGAGTTGAAGATCAGCCTGGGCAAGATAGTGAGACCCCATCTCTACAAAAAAAATTAAAAATTAGTTGCGTGTGGTGGCATGCACCTGTGGTTCCAGTGATTCTAGAGGCTAAGGCAGGAGGATCACTGAGTCTGAAAGGTTGAGGCTGCAGTGAGCCATAATCATGCCATTGCACTCCAACTTGAGCAACAGAGCGAGATGCTGTCTCAAAATGAAGGGAAGGGAAGGGGAAGGAAAGGAGAAAGAAACGAAAAAGGTAACCCATAGAACGGAAGAAAATATTTGTAAATCATGTATCTGATATTTAGTATACAGAATAAAGAACTCTTACAACTCAATAATAAAAATGACGGCCCAATTTTTAAATAGGAATTTAAACAGACATTTTTACAAAGAAGATATACAAATGGTCAATAAGCAGATGAAAGATGAGAACAATGGTCAACATTATTAGTCAGCAAGAAAATGCAAATAGAAACCAATACAGGACATCGCTTTGCACCTCATGGGATGAATATAACGAAAAAAAACTTGGAAAATAACAAGTGTTGGTAAGGGTGCAGAGAAATTAGAACCATACATAGCTGGTAGAAATATAAAATGGTGCAGCCACTGTGGAAAACAGTTTGACAGTTGCTTAAAAATTAAAAATGGAATTACCAAGTGATCCAGCAATTCCTCTCCTAGGTATACGTCCAAAATAATTGAAAAAATATGTTAATACAAAAAACGTACAGAAATGTTCATAGCAGTGTTATTTCATAATAGTCAAAAAGTAGAAACTCAAATTCCACCAGCTGATGAATAGATATCCAAAATGTGGTATAGCCATACAATAAATTTTTATTCAACCATAAAAAGGAATGAAGAACTAACACATACTACTATAACATGAATGATACCGGAAAACATTATACTTAGTGAAAGAAGCCTGACTCTAATGGCCACATATGTATGATTGTATGATTTCATTCATGTAAACACAGAATGGACAAATCTATAAAGATGGAAAGTAGATTAGTGCTTGCCGGGGATCAGGGAAGGGGATAATAGAGACAGAAAATGGGTACTGGGTTTCTTTGGGGGATAACAAATATGTCTTAGAATTAGACAGTAGAGATGGTTGCCCAACTTTGTGAATATATTTAAAACCATTGACCTGTACCTTTTTAAATGGCTAATTTTATGGCATATAAATTATATCTCAATATTTTAAGTTTTAAAAATGTCATTTACAATAGCATAAGGAATGACTTTAAGGAAATGATGCTCTTTTGATGAATTTATTTTTAGAAAAGCTATAGTCTTACTGATGCAATAAAATTCTGTGCAAAGAGAAAATGAGAAATTATCCAAATCTGATATCCTTGTGGTCCATTTCTAAACAGATGTCCCCCATAACTTTTATAATTTATTTTTATATTCTACTGCATTTCCCTAAAATGTGAAGGAGAGGAGGATTTAACTTTTTTTCTTACTAAAGTATCAGTTAGCGGTAGATAGATTATTCATAAATAAACACTTCTCTGATTATAAACCAAGTAAATTCATGGCCATCCTTAAGCTATCCAAAGTAATTCAAAATTATATACTGAAGATAACCCATATGTCACCAGCCTGACCAGCCTGTGCATATTATCAGAGATTATTCTTACCCAAGTTATTATGATATGAGCCCCACTGGCCTACTAGCTGGAAGTTGAAAGTATATTCTTTTGCTTCTGCCACTCCCAGTATAATTTCTGGGAGTTTCCTAGTGAGTTGCCACAGACATTATCAGGAATAATTTCCTCCATATGTTCTACCTGCCCTTCCTCTCATCACTGTGGTACTGCCTCTTCTGGATTGCTCCTTTGAAGACACTGCTCTGCTGAGGATTATTTCACTGGAGACTCTGCTGATGTCCCCACTTTAGCCTTAAAGAGGAAATAATGTTTCCCTCAATTCCACAGGGTAGAGTAACACTTTTAAAAGACTATGGAAGACTTGAGGAAAAGAAACTCCAACACAGAATGTAACTTTCCCTAGAATTGTTCTTAGAAATAATAAGAGAATCTATGTTCTGGAACTAGTATTATAGTGAAAACATTTACAGGAAGTTGATGTTTATGACATACAAGCAGGTGAAATTCTGTGTATGTGACCTGTTTATAAGTTGTATTAGCTTAGCTCTTGTGAACAGTGTGGAAAAGTAAGCCATGAGGAGAGCAATTTAACCAACTTTAAAGGACCTAAGACATGCTTTTAAAGTACAGTGTGGATCAAAGGAAATTCATTAAGACAGGACTTCAGCAGGCTTTTGTGTATGGACAAGTCAGCATAAAAAAAGAATGACAAGGCAGCAGCAAGAGCTTCAAATACAGAGAAGTGAAGGCATAACATACATTGATGATAGTGAGCAACTTTCCAAAAGTTAGTCACATCTGCTTATTACAACTGAAATATCAAAGAAAGTCTAGCAGGAATGAGCTCTTCCCTTTTTGGAACATCAATGAGACTGTTGCCACAGTCGCTAGGTCCAGCATTTAGACCTGAAAGGAAGGGCAATAAGCATTAGGCAAGGCTTGAATTTGAATTTTTTCACTAATTAAAGAGTAATTTTTTGTAAAGCAAGGTAAGAGTAATCTTCTTGATTTGCAGGTTGAATGAGAACCCTACTTGTCTAAATGAGGAACGTCTTTCCTACTATCTAAAATACAAAGATTTCTCACTGGGTAAGGTTTGTAGTTGACAGCAAAACCTGGTAACACCATTTGTTTCCTTGCAAGTCCATATTACCTATTTCACAACTTTGTCCCTCTCTAGTAGGCACATTAGTAAAAATCTTCAGCTGAAAACTACCTTGGTACCATGTCCAACACATTTTAAACCTTAATATTAAAAATTCCCCTGCAATAGCCATAAGTATTCCTCTTGAGTCAGTTGTGACCTCTGGTGTATACAATTCATTATTAGTGTCTCAATTTTTGGTAAGAGAAAGTAGCTTCAGCTTTGGTGAAAACCGTTTTTGTAATAAGCATGACACAACAGACTCAGTAAACTGCCAATCCTCATATTAGGAAAAACACCTTCAAAAGAACATTAAAAGTTATCAGGGCCAGGCACTGTGGCTCACGCCTGTAATCCCAGCACTTTAGGGGGCCACGGCAGATGGATCCCAAGTCCAGGAGTTTGTGAGAAGTCTGGGCAACATAGCAAGACCCTGTCTACAAAAAATATAAAAATTAGCCGGGCTTGTTGGTACACATCTGTAGTCCCAGCTACTTGGGAGGCTGAGGTGGGAGGATCCCTTGATCCCAGGAGGTCGAGGCTGCAGTGAGCTGACTGCCCCACTGTATTCCAGCCTGGGTGACAGAACCCATCTCAAAAAAGAAAAGTTATCAGATGTCACAGATAAAAAATTGGTCTTCAAGTGGCCTTATTAGTTCTCTTGCATACAAATTCAGGGAATTCACTAGACCAACAGGCTACATTTCGGTTCCTTTTTTGTTGTTGTTGGTTCATCTGTTAACCAGAAGCAGTTGGGGGCCTAATTGTGCTCTTTTGTAAAAAGACACTTTCCCAAAGAATACTGAATTACTGTTCAAACTGGTTGTTGATGGTTAATAAGGGCTGTTTTTGTTGATAGTTAATAAGGGCTGTTTTTGCTGCCCCCAAAAGGGCTTAACAATTTAGGTGGTTAGTTTACTAAAAAGAAAAAAAAAAAAAAGCCTTTGGAGACAAATACAGAAAATGCAAACTAGTTTCTAAATTATCAGTTTCCTACATGAAGAGCAGTCAGTTTGCCAGTGTTCTCAGAAAGTAACTAGTTGGTTCTGTATCTAAATCAGAACCCAATTTCTATACATGTGTTGAGTGAGGTAACAGCCTTTGATGAATTTCCTTCACAACATGGTTTTAGTGAAGCAAATTTCCTAAAAAATGAAACATTTTTATATTTTAAGGGCATTGTTCTTTCTAGTTCATTTATTTATGAAATAAAATTGTTTTCCATTGTCATTTCTGAAAAATACAGTATTCTCATAAGTTGTAACAGCAGTAAAAAAAAAAAAAAGATTGTTATATAAGTGTTTGAGGCAGATTTAACTGATTTTGTTAAACCAATTTGTAGGTTACTGCTTCCAATATTACACTTCTAAAAAGCTGAATTTATACTCATGTCCTAAAGGAGAATATGTGGTAATAAAGTATATTTGTTAAGTAACTAAATAAGTGAAATAGGCTTGGTTTTAAGAGTTCTAGTATATAAAAGTCACAATTTAAAACCTAAATAACGACAGTGTCTCTTGGAGTTCCAGTAATTGATGTCACTAAATAGTGAATAAGCATGCCAGTGTGCAAGGGTAATGTAAGATTGTTAGCCTATCTAAATATTCAAAATTACTTTAAAACTTCAATATGTTTTCTGATTTTTAAGAATTCAGAAGTGTTCTGTAATGGATTCAGATGTTTCATTTGTAGTATAATGAAATGTTTACAGAAAGATAACTTTTCCATTAAAATATTTTTAGAAAAAAAAAGAAATAAAAAGGGAAAATCTGACTTTGAATCCATGCATGCCTCCTGCCAGGGCTCAGTGAAGAAAAAGCCTCTCCACTCACATGAGTGGAATCTCCATGTAAGCCCATGTTCCTGAGTTTACGTCCAATACCCCTTTAGTTTTTTTTTTTTAAAAAAAAAAGGAGAAAATTCTCCCTTCTCCAGTTCAAGTAGGTAAATATTTCCTTCAGAAAAACCCAGCTTACTCCACCATATCATTTTCATAGTCACTTACTTTGTTAGTTAATAATTCAGCCAAGAAATGATGAGTATCTAAACTAAGGCAGTAGCAGCAAGAATGACAAAAAGAGAAGATAATTCAAAGCTACAATTAGCAAAGGGAAGTGACTCGTTAGATTTGGGGATTGAGATAAAAGATAATAAGATAGAGCAGGCCAGGAGCTAAGAATAACTTAGTCTGTTTCAACCAGCAGCCTGATAGTGGGGTGGGCAGAATGGGATAGAGGAAGGAGAACTAGAGGGAAGCTGACTTCCTAGTGACCCAGGAAGTAAACGCCCCACTGTCTGAAAAGTGACCTGAGAGTGAGAAAGAAATTTGCAGAAATCTTGCAACTTCAAATTTATCCCTGATTGTCTCTGATAAATGCTTTCCAGTATTTGAGACTGAGCCCACATGTCTTTCTAGCTATTGCAGTTAATTTATTATAAACCACATTCTAATTTATTGAAAACAAATGATTCATTTCCATTTTTCTTTCTTTTTTTTTTTTTTTTTTGAGACGGAGTCTCGCTCTGTCACCCAGGCTGGAGTACAATGGTACGATCTCAGCTCACTGCAACCTCTGTCTCCTAGATTCAAGTGATTCTCCTGCCTCAGCCTCCCGAGTAGCTGGAATTACAGGCATGTGCCACCACAGCCTGGCTAATTTTTGTATTTTCAGTCGAGACAAGGTTTAACCATGTTGGCCAGGCTAGTCTCAAACCTTGGGTGACCTGCCCACCTGCTGAGGTTGCTTCCGAAGTACTGGAATTATAGGCGTGAGCCACCAGGCCCGGCTGATTTAGTTCTTTATTCCATGTTTGCCTTCATTGTCTTCACCTTCAATCAGTCCACCACCTAGAAACCCATCACTACTCTGCTAACCGATAGATTTCTTTCAGTGGGGTTCAGGTTACTGTTTCACTGTTCTTTATTTTGCACACACAGAACTCCTTTGTTTTTAAATAATCCAGGTCATCTCAATTCGGGGATATGTCAAAGAATAAAGAAATGCTTGAATTATGTTTTTAAAACAATCGGATTTTTATAGTTTCTATAGAATTATTATTATTATTATTGTTATTATTATTATTTTTGAGGCAGAGTCTCACTCTGTCACACAGACTGAAGTGTAGTGGCACGATCTCAGCTCACTCCAACCTGCGCCTCTGCATTCAAGCTTGAACCTCCCAGGTTCAAGCAATTCTAGTGCCTCAGCCTCCCAAGTAGCTAGAACTACAGGCATGCACCACCACACCCAGCTAATTTTTGTATTTTTTAGTAGAGACCGGGTTTTGCCATGTTGGCCCAGCTGGCCTCGAACTCCCAGCCTCAAGTGATCCACCCACTGCAGCTTCCCAAACTGGTGGGATTACAGGCATGAGCTACCACTCCCAGCCTAGAATCACTATTTTTAACAATTAACATCTTCGTTTTTGAAGGGGTTGATCTTACCTCTAGGCTGATGACTGCCAAATTCGTATCTTCCATACTAAATTCTAGCCCATACTCTGTACCATAATTCCAGTTGCCTGTTGAACTCTCTTTGGATGTTCAATTTTCACAATACCAAGTTATGAAAATGATATTTGATCTCCATAGAGTCCTCAGTGCCAGACCCTCTTGTGCCCTTTCTGTGTCTCACTTGTCACTGATAATCATAACAGCATATCTGGTGCCCTCATTTCAGCAAACCCACCATTAAAGCACTCCTTCACCTTCTGCTTGAAGTTCTCCTCTCCACAGGACTTAGACAGAAATCTAAAATACCAAGTTCTCCTTTCTATCTCCCATCACATCTAGTTACCACTATCATGAAATTAACCCCCATGATAGTTTATCCCACAGGCCTACTTATAAATCTGATTAGGTTTACAGTAATATCATCAGCAAGCCAATTTCTCTTTCTCTCTCTCTCTCTTTCTGTCCTCCAACATTAACTACATTTAAAACAACACACAGCTTTATCCTTTCCATTTATAGCATATAATATAAGAGTTCCCAAAGAAAATTCTATTCATGAGGCCAGAGATCTCTAACTACTGTGCAAATAATGTTTGTACTTATTGGAAGTAGATGGGATGACTGTTGCATGTCTAAGCATGGTATACAAGGTTTCCTAGAAGATGAGTGGTATTTTTGCAACGGGGTAAAACTATGTGTAATTTCTACACATTCTTTATTGAATGTCTTTAATTGTATGTAGTCAGATCTTGCTTATTTTTTATTTTGCTATAAAGAACAGGAAGATTTTGGAGGTTACTCATGGTTGACTAAATGATCCACACTACCCTACCAACAAAGGAAAACTGCCAAAAAAAAATGAATAATATTTAAAACATTGACATGGATAGATCAAAGAGTTAACAAGATTGTGAAAATAACTTTTCTGAGGTATCAACAACGTCAGAAATCCAAAGAGGCTAACAAATATTGACCTCTTTTACTCTGACAACATTTGCCAATTTTGGATGAAGTAGTTGAGACACTAAAGAATACTTTTTTGATGGGCTCGTCCAGTTAGGGTGACAAAATTGAGTAAGTCCTGGCCCCCCAATGATAAGGGCTCTAGTAAAATCTCCAGTTTTGCATTGGCATCCCAAAGAGCTGTACCTGGGAGAACCAGGAAGGGAATTCCAGATTTAAGTCATCTGAGTGGTCCGGAAAATGCCAGATTAATGATATCCCAAAGGCTAGTGTTTGTAGACTCTTAAAGAAAAAAAAAAAAGTCCCATTTGGAAGAAGGTCACATCTTACAAGTTCTGAAATAATTTCTACAAACAATTTTTCAAGTATGTCCAGCACAAAATCTAGTATAAGTAGACAAAAAAGAGGCAAGAGAACATGAACAAGAATAAGTAAAAATAACAAACAAGAGAGTCATAAAGGTTTCAGTTTGAATTAATCAGATGTAAATTTAAAACAGCTATACTTTTTTACTGAAAATTTGTCATGAGCTAGAAACTATATGCAGTAATCGTAAAATGAAATAAGTATGTTTTCAAATAAACAAAAACTGTGGTAATCAATAGATCTTCACTAAAAGAAATACTAGATGTATTTCTTCAGGTGGAGGGAATATAATCATGAAAGAGATATGAAAATGTAGGTAAAAAAACAAAAGGAATAAGCAACAAAAAAGATAAATATCTAAATAAATCTTAATGAATATTTATTATATAAAGTAAAAATAAAGTTTCCAGTATTTAAAATATATGTAGAATTAAAATAGATGACAACAATAACACAAAAGGCAGAATGGGAAAAAGTCTTCTAGGAAATGGAAGAACTACTAATTTATATTACATTTTCATAAGTTAAAGAGTCACACTGGTTATCAAGGTTAACCACTAGAAGACTGTCAAAGAATGCACAACCAACAAATAATAGAGAAGCAGGAATGGAATTTTAAAAATGAAAGCCTGACATCCAAAAGAAGGCAAGAAAAAAGGGCAAAGAGAACATGAAATAAGAAGGTTAAGAGAAAACAAATAAGATGCCATAAATTAGATTAAATATAAATGAACTAAACAGCCATATTAAAAGGCTAAAATTGTCAAATTGGATTTTTTTAACTCCAAAGGTATAACAGTAATTAAATATAAAGGAATAGGGTAGAAAGTGAAATGATGTGAAGAGACAGAGCACACAAAGGCTAACCAAAAGAAAACTGCTGTAGACATATTAATGTCAGAAAAGAAAATTTTAAACAAGAAGCATTAGCAGAGATCTAAAAAAAATTTCATAAAAATAAAAGAGTAATCCCACTAGGAACGTATAATAATTCTGAATTTCTATGTAAGCTAACATAGCTTCAAAACACAAAAAGCAAAAAGCAAAAGACCTAAAAACTGAAATAGAAAAATCCACAATTATAGTAGAATATTTTAACATACCTCTCTCATAATCTGATACAACAAACAGATAATTAGCAATATATAGAAGATTTGTATCACATTATTAGTAAACAGCCTAATGATATATATTAAACAATGGCAGATGACATATCCTTTACAATTACATATAAAATATTTACTAACGTGACCATATGCTGAACTGTAAACCAGATCTCAAGACATTTCAAAAAATAAAATAATATAGAATACGTTTTCAAACCACATTGTAATTAAGCTAGAAGTCAATTCAAAAATAAAGTAATATAAAATTTCATAAGTCTGATAACAAATAAATGTACTTTACGATCAATGTGGATCAAAGAAAACTAAATCTCAATAAAAATCTAAAAATATTAGGAATTGTACAATAATGAAAACACTACATAACAAACCAAAATTGTGGGATACAACCAAAGCAATCTTTAGAGGGAGTTTACAGAATTTGCATACATCAGAATTTATAGTATTTGCATACATCAGAAAAGAGGAAAAGCTAGAAATTAACCAGTTAAACATCTCAAGAAGTTTGAATATGAAGAGCAAAATAAACAAATCAAAGGAAGGAAATGGTAAAAATATAAACAAATAGCTGGGTGTGGTGACTCACGCCTGTAATCTCAGCACTTTGGGAGGCTGAGGTGGTTGGATCACCTGAGGTCAGAAGTTCGAGACCAGCCTGGCCAACATGGTAAAATCCCATCTCTACTAAAATTACAAAAATTAGCCAGATATGGTGGCACACGCCTGTACAGATCCCAGGTACTCGGAGGCTGAGGCAGGAGAATTGCTTAACCCAGGAGGTGGAGGTGGCAGTGAGCCAAGATTGCACCACTGCACTCCAGCCTGGGCTGGAGTAACTCAGGAATGGAAAATCAAACATCATATGTTCTGACTCATAACTGGGAGCTAAGCTATAAGGACATAAAGACATTTTTTTTCTTTTTTTTTTTT
>NW_012117622.1:692389-696128 GCF_000951035.1 Colobus angolensis palliatus
CTCTTAATACTGCCACTCTAGGAAAAATCTTTGCAATCTATACATCTGACAAAGGACTAATATCCAGAATCTATAAGGAACTAAAGCAAATCAGCAAGAAAAAAAAAACAAGCAATCCCATCAAAATGTGGGCTAAGGATATGAATAGACAATTCTCAAAAGAAGATACAAAAACATATGAAAAAATGGTCAACATCACTAATGATCAGGGAAATGCAAACCAAAACCACAATGCAATAAATACCACCTCACTCCTGCATGAATGGCCATGATCAAAAAATCACAAAATCATAGGTGTTGGCATGGATGCGGTGAAAAGGGAACACTTTTAAACTGCTGGTGGGAAAGTAAACTAGTACAACCACTATGGAAAACAGTGTGGATATTCCTTAAAGAACTAAAAGTAGATCTACCATTTGGTCCAGCAATCCCACTATGGGGTATCTACCCAGAGGAAAAGAAGTCATTATGTGAAAAAGGTATCTGCACATGCATGTTTATAGCAACATAATTTGCAATAGCAAAAATATGGAATCAGCCCAAATGCCCATCAATCAACAAGTAGATAAAGAAAATGTGGGATATATATATATATGTATATACACACACACCATGGAATACTACTCAGCCATAAAAGGGAATGAAATAATGGCATCTGCTGCAACCTGGATGGAATTGAACATCATTATTCTAAGTGAAGTAACTCAGGAATGGAAAATCAAACATCATATGTTCTGACTCGTAACTGGGAGCTAAGCTATAAGGACACAAAGACGTAAGAATGATGCAGTGGACTTTGGAAACTCAGAGAAAAGGGTGGGAGCAGGGTGAGGGATACAAGACTACACATTGGGTATAGTATACACTGCTTGGGTGATGGGTGCACCAAAATGTCAGAAATCACCACTAAAGAACTTATGTAACCAAACACCACCTGTTTTCCAAAAACTTACTGAAATAAAAATAAACAAATTAAATTTTTTTAATCAACTAGAGTTTTGGAGGGAACAAATATTCACAAACTATAGCATTCTGCCTCTGGTCCCCCCAAATTCATGTCCTTCTTTCCTACAAATATATTCATTTCAATCCCATAGCCCCAAAGTCTTACCTCATTTTAGCACCAACTCAGAAATCTTTATACAACTTGTTTTCTTTTCCTTTCCAAATTAAAAGCATGTACTTAACATTATATCTTAGACAGTGTGATAGTCATACAGTCTTTGTGTGAGAGAGTAAGGAAGGAAGTTAATCTATAATGAAGATCAACAGTTAAGAGAAAAGGGGCCTTCCCTGGTGCTCTTCAATCATTTACAATATTTTACCAATGTAGGTGAGGAAGAAGGCTAATCTAATCAGAAAATCAAAGTTACAACTACCTAGATTACTGCTGCCTGTCATGTGAACAGGGTCCCATAATTGCATTCCTTTAAGGCTCAAATATTTTAAAGTTCCAACTGCTTAGATTTTGAATTACTTATTTTCACAAAACCATAACAGCAATTTATATCTAGATATTGTCTGGCATCGAATTTTATCAGGAAGAGGGAACATGACTTTTAAGTCACCTTTGTTGACTTAAAATTTCCAGCTCATTAAAATCAAGTAGTCAGTGTATAACCTAGTCCAGAGATGGGAGGCAGACCCAGTTTAAGCAGTCCCTGAAATATTATAATGCAGTAGTTCGCAACCCAAAGCATATCCCAGGTACCTGGGGGCTTTGACAAACCACCTAAGCCTTTCCCTTTCCCTTTGAGAGTCACAGATATAGGGAGCCACTACTGTCATAGAAGAATGCCACATCCTTAGGTGTCTTATTTGTGTACTGTAGTGAGAAAAAATATCAGAACCACTTTTTCCCCAGATATTTCTGGACCTTATTACACAAACTAAGTTAATGTACATGCATTAATTTTCTATTGCTGTTTAATAAGTTACCATAAATGTACTGCCATGCAACAACGTCTATTACTCAAAGTTTATGTAGGTCAGAAGTCTGGGCACAATGTAGCTGGATTTTCTGTTCAGGATCTCACAAGGCTTAAATCAAGATGTCAGTCAGGGCTACGCTCTCATCTGAAGCTTGAGACCTCTTCTAGGTTCATTCAAGTTGTTCGCAGAATTCAGCTATTGCAGTTATAGAGTTGAAGTTTCCTTTTTTTTAACTGGCTGTCAATTCTTAGAGGCCACTGTGAGGTCCTAGCCACATGGCCCTCTCACAACATGACAGCTTCCTTCTCTTCAAAGCAAGCCAGAAAATCACACTACAGTCTGCTATGATACTGTCTTATATAAAGTAATGTAACCACAAGAGTGAATATCTCATCACCTTTACCAAGTTATGTAATCTAATCAAGGGAGTGACTAAAATTGCCATTGCAAAATTATAACTGAGACAGTGAAAGAGATCTGACCTAATCAACTGCATCTTGCTTCTAACCTCCAAGCTGTTTTTGTTCATTTTTGGGCACAAACCAAACTACCTTTGGGAGGAACTTACTTTATAGTTTAAAACAAAGATGGTAACAGCTCTTTTCCAAAATAAACCTCCTTCTTGCCTGGGGACTAGACTGCCTTTGTAAGACTAAAAGCCACAAGATTAGAAATAATGGTTTAGGATTCATGCAGCTGCAGGCTACAAGATTCTGACCCTCCCCAAATTGCTTTTGGGGACAACATCACTATTATAACACCTAAGAATAGAGTTTGAGATATTTTGCAGACCTTGTACTTGATGGATCAGCTGGCACCACCCAGATGGATAAACTGGCTCATCTGATCTTGTGGCCCCCACGCAGGAACTGATTCAGCTTTGACTCCCTATGATTTCATCTCTGACCTGACCAGTGAGCACTCCTGACTCACTGGCACCCCCACCCACCCACCAAATTATCCTTAAAAACTCTGATCCTTGAATGCTCAGGGAGACTGATCTGAGTAATAATGAAACTCTGGTCTCCCACACAGCTGGCTCTGCGTAATTACTCTCTCTCTATTTAATTCCCCTGTCTTGATAAATCAGCTGTCTAGTCAGCAGGAAAGCTGAACCTGTTGGGCAGTTACTTGACTATCTTACCATCTTCATAGTTCCAGTCCACACCCAAGGCGATGAAAATCATATAAAGGGTGTACACCAGCATAGGTGGAATTCTTGGGGTCTATCTTAGAATTTGGCCTATGTTGAGGCTTAAGCAACTCCACCTTGGATGCTAATTTGACATACTGATTTCTGATTAACCCTGGTTCCAGAAATGCCTTTAAAATTTTTATTTTATCTTCTGTTTCATGTGTAAGAGAAAATACTTACCATAAATCCTGCCCTTAAGCAAATTACAGGCTATGACACATGTAGCATTCTTGCCTTTTCCGAGGTGTCAATTCCAATTGTCTCACACCTTCCTTCTGAAGCAAGTATACCTCTTCCCTATGGTATACAAGCCCTGTGTCTAAAGGATAACAGTGCAAGGATCCACTGTCTTGCAACTATCTAAGATATGGTTTCTGTTCGTAACTCTCCTTTTCTTATTTTATTTTATTTTTATTTTTATTTTTATTTTTTTTTTGAGATGAGGTCTCATTCTGTCACCCAGGCTGGAGTGCAGTGGTGCAATCTTAGCTCACTGCAGCCTCTACCTCCTGGGGTCAAGCAATCCTCCCACCTCAGCCTTCTAAGGGGTTGGAACCATAGGTGTATGCCACCATGCCCAGCTAATTTTTTGTATTTTTGGTAGAGATGGAG
>NW_012117622.1:697153-756791 GCF_000951035.1 Colobus angolensis palliatus
AAAGAAAGAAAGAAAGAAAGAAAGAAAGAAAGAAAGAAAGAAAGAAAGAAAGAAAGAAAGAAAAAGAAAGAAAGAAAGGAAGGAAGGAAGGAAGGAAGGAAGGAAGGAAGGAAGGAAGGAAGGAAGGAAGGAAGGAAGAGAAAGAAAGAAAGGAAGGAAGGAAGGAAGGAAGGAAGGAAGGAAGGAAGGAAGGAAGGAAGGAAGGAAGAAAGAAAGAAAGATGCAGTAAGGATCAGTTTTGTGGAATACAATTTTTCCACAGAGCGGAGGGAGGGAGGATGGTTTCAGGATGATGAAACTGTATTACATTTATTATCCACTTTATTTCTATCATTGTTACATTGTAAAGTGTAATGAAATAATTATACAACTCACCATAATATGTAATCAGTGGGATCCCTGAGCTTGTTTTCCTTCAACTAGACAGTCCCATCTGGGGGGTGATGGGAGACAGTGACAGATCATCAGACATTAGATTCTCATAAGAAGCGTGTAACCTAGATCCCTCACATGCACAGTTCACATTCACAGTTCATGCTCCTATGAGAATCTAATGCCACCACTGACACTGATCTGACAGGAGGCTGAGTTCAGGTGGTAATGTGTATGATGAAGAGTGGCCGTAAATACAGATAAAGCTTTGTTCACCCACTGCTCAACTCCTGTTGTATGGCCTGGTTCCTAACTGGTACCACAGATTGATACCCAGTCTCTGACGTGGGAGTTGGGGACCACAGCCATAAAATATCTTGATGTGTTTCAGCTAATTGTACATGTAGATTGTTTTTATTTCTTATTTTTATTTTTCAGTTCACTGTTGTTAATTTCAATGCAAATCTGTGCTCAGAATAGAACTCAATATGACCCAACATTATTTTGATTACATGGGAAAGATCATAGACTTAGAATTCAAATAGACCTTAAGTGAAATCTTTACTCCTTTACCTAATAGGTAAGTTATTTTTATAAACTACCACCAATTATTAAGCTCTATGTGCCTAGTCTAAATGTTGCTTAATTTAGCTTGTGATCAAGATACTGCCTCTAGTAGACTTTTTTATCATCTGTAATGTAGCTAAGTGACAATTATGATCACCAGCTTATCTTGATTGACAACAAGATTACTAAATGCCAGTTACAGCAGTCCCCCTTATTCTCAAGGGATAGGTTCCAAGACCCCCAGTGCATGACTGAGACCATGGATAGTACAAAGCCTTATATATACAGTCATGTGCCACATAACTATGTTTTGGTCAATGAAAAACCACCTACACAACCGTTGTCCCAAAAGATGATGATGGAGCTAAAAGATTCCTATTGCCTAGTGACGTCATAGCAACCATAGAGCAACATATTACTCACCTGTTTGTGGTGATGCTGCTGTATACAAACCTACTGCACTGCCAGTCATATGAAAGTCTAACATATAAAATTATGTACAGGCTAGGTTCAGTGGCTCATGCCTGTAATCCCAATACTTTGAGAGGCCAAGGTGGGCAGATCACTTGAGGGCAGGAGTTTGAGACTAGCCTGGTCAACATGGTAAAACCCCGTCTCTACAAAAATTACAAAAATTAGCTGGGCATGGTGGCACACAACTGTAATCCCAGCTACTCGGGGGGCTGAGGCACAAGAATCACTTGAACCTAGGAGGCAGAGGTTGCAGTGAGATTATGCCACCGCACTCCAGTCTGGACAACAGAACAAGACTCCATCTCAAAAAGAAAAAAAAAAAAATTACATACAGTACATGATAATTATAATAAATTACTATGTTACTGGTTTATGTATTTACTATACTGTACTTTTTTTTTTTTTTTACCAGTTATAGAGTGTACTCCCTCTACCTTTAAAATGAAGTGAACTGTAAAACAATCTCAGGCATGTCTTTCAGGAGGTATTCCAGAAGAAGACATTGTTATCATAGGAGACAACGGCTCCATGGGTTTCATTGCCACTGAAGATCCTTCCATGGAAAAAAATATAGAGATGAAAAATGATAATGATGATCCTGATCCTGTGTAGGCCTAGGCTAATGTGTGTGTTTAAACAAAAAAGTTTAAAAAGTAAAAAAAATAAAAATAAAAATGGAAAAAATCTTATAAAGAGATGAAGAAAAAATATTTTTTGTACAGCTATACAATGTGTTTGTGTTTGAAGCTAAGTGTTACTACAGGAGAGTCAAAAAGTTAAAAGGTTTTTAAAGTGTGTAAAGTAAAAAGGTTGCAGTAGGCTAAGGTTAATTTATTATTGAAGAAAGAAAAATACAGTAATGTCTTAGACCTTCACATTCACTCACCACTCACTCACTGGCTCACCCAGAGCAAGTTCCAATCCTGCAATCTCCATTCATGCTGAGTGCTCTATACAGGTGTACCATTTATAAATCTTTTATACCATATTTGTACTGTAATTTTTCTATGTTTAGATACACAAATTCTTACCATTGTGTTACAATTGCCCACAGTATTCAGTGCAGTAACACGCTGTACATACAGGTTTGTAGCATAGGAGCAGTAGTCTATACCATATATCCTAGGTGTGTAGTAGGCTCTACCATCTAGGTTTGTCTAAGTACACTCTCAAGCAATAACAAAATTGCCTAAGGACACACTTCTCAGAATGTATACCTGTCATTAAATGACACACGACTATACTTTTTTTTTTTTTTTTTTTTGAGACAGAGTCTTGCTCTGTCGCCCAGGCTGGAGTGCAGTGGTGCAATCTTAGCTCACTGCAACCTCTGTCTCCCAGGTTCAAATAATTCTCCTGCCTCAGCCCCCCAAGTTGCTGAGATTACAGGCACCCACCACCATGCCTGGGTAATTTTTGTATTTTTAGTAGCAATGGGGTTTCATCATGGTGGCCAGGCTGGTCTCGAACTCCTGACCTCAGGTGATCCACCCACCTGTCTCCCAAAGTGCTAGGATTATAGGCATGAGCCACTGTGCCCACCGATTTTTTCTATACATGCATACCTATGGATATAGTTTAATTTATAAATTTAGCCACAGTAAGAGATGAACAACAACAAGAATAAAACAGAACATGCATAACAATATGCCAGCATCACTACTCCTGCAGTTTGGGACCATCATTAAGTAAAATAAGGGTTACTTGAATACAACCACTATGAAACTGCAACAGTTGGTCTGATAACTGAGAGGACTACTAAATTATTAATGGATGGGTAAGGCATACAGCATGGATACACAGGACAGAAGGATGAATCACTCCAGGGTGGGACAGAACAGAACAGCTTGGTAGTTCATGCATACAAATGGCGTGCAATTTAAAACATGTTATTTCTGGAATTGTCCATTTAGTATTTTTGGATGGTGATTAACTGTGGGTAACTGAAACCACAGGAAGTGAAACTGTAGATAAAGAAGGACTACTGTAATTGCTTCATAAATTCCTTAGGTGGTTGTACATATTTTAAAAAATACTTCCAGGTGTCTTAGGTCTACAATCAGTGTCACCCTCCACTAGTACAATTTTTATTATTTCTCACACCCTACAAAGAGACTTAGACTCCCACACAATAATAGTGGGAGACTTTAACACACCACAGTCAATATTAGACAGATCAAAGAGAAAGAAAATTAACAAGGATACTCAGGACTTGAACTCAGCTCTGGACCACGTTGACCTAATAGACATCTACAGAACTCTCCGCCCCAAAAACTCTTCTCAGCACCACATCACATTTATTCTAAAATTGACCACATAATTGGAAGTAAAACACTCCTCAGTAAATGCAAAAGGACTGAAATCAAAACAAACAGTCTCTCAGACCACAGTGCAATCAAATTAGAACTCAGGATTAAAAAACTCACTCAAAACCACACAACTACCTGGAAACTGAGCAACCTGCTCCTGAATGACTACTGGGTAAATAATGAAATTAAGGCAGAAATAAAGAAGTTCTTTGAAACCAATGAGAACAAAGACACAACATACCAGAATCTCTGGGACACAGTTAAAGCAGTGTTTATAGTGAAATTTATAGCACTAAATGCCTACAGGAGAAAGTGGGAAAGATTTAAATAGACACCCTAACATCACAATGAAAAGAACTAGAGAAGCAAAAGCAAACAAATTCAAAAGCTAGCAGAAAACAAGAAATAACTAAGATCAGAGGAGAACTGAAGGAGATAGAGACATGAAAAACCCTTCCAAAAATCAAAGAGTCCAGGAGCTGGTTTTTTGAAAAGATCAACGTAATAAATAGACTGTTGGCCAGACTAATAAAGAAGAAAAGAGAAGAATCAAATAGACACAATAAAAAAATGATAAAAGGGATATTACCACTGATCCCACAGAAATACAAGCTACCATCAGAGAATACTATAAACACCTCTGTACAAATAAACTAGAAAATCTAGAAGAAATTGATTAATTCCTGGACACATACACCTTTCCAAGACTAAACCAGGAAGAAGTCAAATCCCTGAATAGACTAATAACAAGTTCTGAAATTGAAGCAGTAATTAATAGCCTACCAACCAAAAAAGCCCAGGACCAGATGGATTCACAGCCGAATTCTACCAGAGGTACAAAGAGGAGCTGGTACCATTCCTTCTGAAACTATGCCCAACAACAGAAAAAGAGGGACTCCTCTCTAACTCATTTGATGAGGCCAGCATCATCCTGATACCAAAACCTGGCAAAGGTGAGACAAAAAAAAAAACAAAAATTCAGGCCCATATCCCTGATGAACATTGATGCAAAAATCCTCAATAAAATATTGGCAAACTGAATCCAGCAGCACGTCAAAAAGCTTATCCATCATGATCAAGTCAGCTTCATCCCTGGAATGCAAGGCTGGTTCAACATATGCAAATCAATAAACATAATCCATCAAATAAACATAACCAATGACAAAAAACACATGATTATGTCAATAGATGCAGAAGACCTTTGATAAAATCCAACACCCCTTCATGCTAAAAACTCTCAATAAACTAGGTATTGATGGAACTTATCTCAAAATAATAAGAGCTATTTATGACAGACCACAGCCAATACCATACTAAATGGGCAAAAACTGGAGGCATTCCCTTTGAAAACCAGCATAAGACAAGGATGCCCTCTCTCACCCCTCCAATTCAACATAGTATTGGAAGTTCTGCCCAGGGAATCAGGAAAGAGAAACAAATAAAGGGTATTCAAATAGGATGAGAAGAAGTCATGTTGTGTCTGTTTGCAGATGACATGATTGTATATTTAGAAAACTCCATCATCTCAGCCCAAAATCTCCTTAAGCTGATAAGCAACTTTAGCGAAGTCTCAAGATACAAAATCAGTGTGCAAAAATCACAAGCATTCCTACGCACCAATAACAGACAGAGAGCCAAATCATGAGTGAACTCCCATTCACAATAGCTACAAAGAGAATAAAATACCTAGACATGCAACTTGCAAGGGATGTGAAGGACCTCTTTGAGGAGAACTACAAACCACTGCTCAAGGAAATAAGAGAGGACACAAACAAATGGAAAAATATTCCATGCTAATGGATAGGAAGAATCAATATCATGAAAATGGCCATACTGCCCAAAGTAATTTATAGATTCAATGCTATTTCCATCAAGCTACCATTGACTTTCTTCACAGAATTAGAAAAAACCACTTTAAATTTCATATGGAACCAAAAAAGAGTCTGTATAGCCATGACAATCCTAAGCAAAAAGAACAAAGCTGGAGGTATCACGCTATCTGACTTCAAACTATACTACAAGTCTACAGTAATCAAAACAGCATGGTACTGGTACCAAAACAGAGATATAGACAAATGGAACAGAACAGAAACCTCAGAAATAACACCACACATCTACAACCATCTAATCTTTGACAACCCTGACAAAAACAAGAAATGGGGAAAGGATTCCCTATTTAATAAATGGTTTTGGGAAAACCGGCTAGCCATATGCAGAAAACTGAAACTAGACCCCTTCTTAACACCTTATACAAAAATTAACTCATGATAAATTATAGACTTAAATGTACAGCCTAAAACCATAAAAACCCTAGAAGAAAACTTAGCCAATACCATTCAAGACATAGGCATGGGCAAAGACTTGATGACTAAAACACCAAAAGCAATGGCAACAAAAGCCAAAATAGACAAATGGGATCTAATTGAACTAAAGAGCTTCTGCATAGCAAAATAAACTATCATCAGAGTGAACAGGCAACCTACAGAATGGGAGAAAACTTTTGTAATCTATACATCTGACAAAAGGCTAATATCCAGAATTATTTAAATAATAATTTAATTGTTTCTTTAATTAATAATTAAATAATTTAATTTTAATTATTTAAACAACTTTAAATAACTTTAAAGAACTTAAACAAATTTACCAACAAAAGAATTTACAAACAAAAAGAAAAAAACAAATGACTCCATCAAAAAGTGGGCAAAGGATATAAACAGACACTTCTCAAAAGAAGACATTTATGCAACCAACAAACATAAGAAAAAAAGCTCATCATCACTGGTCATTAGAGAAATGCAAACCAAAACCACAATGAGATAACATCTCATGCCAGTTAGAATGACGATCATTAAAAAGTAAGGAAACAACAGATGCTGCAGAGGATGTGGAGAAATAGGAATGATTTTATACCATTGGTGGGAGTGTAAATTAGTTCAACCATTGTGGAAGACAGTGTGATGTTTCCTTAACGATCTAGAACCAGAAATACTATTTGATCCAGCAATCCCATTACTGGGTATATACCCAAAGGATTATAAATCATTCTACTATAAAGACACATGCACATGTATGTTTATTGCAGCACTGTTCACAATAGCAAAGACTTGGAACCAACCCAAATGCCCATCAGTGATAGACTGGATAAAGAAAATGTGGCACACATACACTATGGAATACTATGCAGCCATAAAAAAAGGATGAGTTTGTGTCCTTTGCAGAGACATGGATGAAGCTAGAAACCATCATTCTCTGCAAACTAACATGGGAACAGAAAACCAAACACCGCATATTGTCACTCATAAGTGGGAGTTGAACAACGAGAACACATGAACACAAGGAGGGGAACATCACACACCAGGGCCTGTCGGGGGGCAGGGGTGGAGGGATAGCTAGAGGAGGGATAGCATTAGGAGAAACACCTAATGTAGATAACGGGTTGATGGGTGCAGCAAACCACCATGGCACGTGTATACTTATGTAACAAACCTGCATGTCCTGCACATGTATCCCAGAACTTCAAGTATAAAAAAATTAAAAAAAAAAAAAAAAAAAGGAACTAAAAGCCAGACACAGTGGCTCACGGCTATAATCCCAGCACTTTGGGAGGCAGAGGCAGGTGGATCACGAGGTCAGGAGATTGAGACCATCCTGGCTAGCATAGTGAAATCCCGTCTCTACTAAAAATATAAAAACAAAATTAGCCAGGAGTGGTCGTGGGTGCCTGTAGTCCCAGCTACTCGGAAGGCTAAGGTGAGAGAATGGTGTGAACCCGGGAGGCAGAGCTTGCAGTGAGCCGAGATCGCACCACTGCCTGCACTCCAGTCTGGGAGACAGAGCGAGACTACATCTCAAAAAAAAAAAAAAAAAAAAAAAAAAAAAAAAAAAAAAAAAAAGAAATAAAAAAAAAGTATATGTGACATGCTTTCTTTCAAGGACCTTCAGTCTAATAGAGAAAACACTTCTATACCAATAATTTCTAGACATTATCTAGAAACTGGCAGTATGACACCAACAAAATTGTACAGGAGTTTGGAGAAAGGAGAGATCACTCTAGACCATGGTTTGGCAAACTATGCTCCATGAGCCAAATTCATCCTGTGGTCTGTTTTTGAATGATCTACAAGCTAAGGATCATTTTTATATTTTCATTTAAAAAAAGAAAGAATACAGAGATTATATGCTGCCTGCACAGCTTCACGTATTTACTATCTGTTCCTTTACATAAAAAGTTTGTAGACACCTGTTCCAGACTTGAGTGAACAAAGAAGGCTTTGCAGAGGCACATTTGATCTGGACATTTAATTGAGGGACAGAGATGGGATTTGGGAAGGGCACTTGGAGAAGCAGGAGTGACTTGGCTAAAAGCCCAGGGGGCAGTGGACTTAGAGCACATTTGAAGAATAGTGGTGACAAATCCCATTTGACAAGGCTATGAGGTTTATGAAGGGGAGAAGTGAAAGAGAAGTCTGGAAAGACTGTCTGTGGTGCCAGGCTAAAGAAGTTTGCTACGCGAATAGTAACTGAGGGCATAATAGGTGCCAGAAAGAATTTTATGGAGTTTTTGCAGTGGCCTCTCTTCAAGCACTGATGACAGTGAAGATGATTTTTCACAGTAGAATATTATAGAAGCACAATTTTTACGACAATTAGCCAGGGATGCATCCCATGCTTTATTCTGGTCACCAAATAATGTATAATGGTGATGTATATTCTCTTAACTTCAGCCTAAGTCAAATTGAAACTCCTAAATTTGTGCTTAAAGGCATTTTGCTTTATTATCGCTCATCTCCTCAACCATCTAGCTCCCTGCAAATGCGATTTCAAATGGGATTTCAGACAGACCCTCCAGTGTAGCTATGTTTCCCATGACACTGTGTTATTAATGCATGACACTATATTATTAATAATATTCACCAACAAGTCTCAGACCCGCGATTTCATCCTCATTTAGTAGCAATCTCCAGCAATCAAATAATTGTGCTTGTCTGTCTGGCCCGGGCACGAGATGCACTTAGATAGATTGTTCTGTTGGTCAGTTCCATTCGCTGACAGCTCAGCAGGGAGAGCTCAATTTATTTAACGCATAAAGCTGCTGCATATAATTGGAACCCTGGCTAAGGAAGGAGAAAAAAAGACTGAGGAAGGCAATGGGCAGAGGTATGCTAAGACAGAATGAAATGGAGGGTCAGTTGAGGAATCTCCATTTTGGAAAGGCACTTAGGCTACCCCAATTTTCAAGTTTTCTCTGAAATCCACAGTGTCTCAGTTTTCTTTCCTCACTGCTTGAGAAGAGAGTAAAGCCTTTATCCTCAAATATACGTTTCCTGGATGCTGTTATTCTGATCAAACACAGTGCAGTTCTCTCACTGGTCCACCAGCCACATACTCTAGACGTACACACACACACACACACACACACACACACGTCTTTGTAATTAGAAAGGAAGGTAGGAAGTCAGTCTAAAACAGATGCAGGCTGCGCATGGTGGCTCATGCCTGTAATACCAATGCTTTGAAAGGCCAAGGCCCAAGGATCACTTGAGGCCAGGAGTTCCAGACCAACCTGGTCAACATAGTTAGACACTATCACTACAAAAAAAAAAAAAAAAATTAATTAGCTGTGTGTAGGGGCACACACCTATAGTCCCTGCTACTCAGCAGGTTGAGGCAGGAGGATTCCTGAAGCCCAGGAGTTCAAGGCTGCATTGAGCTATGATTGCACCACTGCACTCCAGCCTGGGTGACGCAAGGCTAACTCTCAAAAAATAATACAATGAAATAAAACAGATGCAGTGAGAGAAAAATGAAGCAAATTGAGAAAAGGGGTGAGAAAATCATAGGAGAAACAGTCATAAATTATTTTATAATAGCCACAGGGCAGAGCAGGGTCACCTGACTTGGATGCAGATGAGGCCAGCTGGAAGAAAAAGTGATTGGACCCTGGGTGTTCCCTTCTGGCTTCCCAGCATCCCCTCTTCTTCCCCAGTGCCTTGGATCCTCACATCATTCCTACTTGGGCCTGTCCTCAAACCCTCTTGCTCTAAATATCTTCGCCTTCCTTTCTTTTTTTGCACTCCAATTAAAATCTTCCTTTGACCAGTTATAATACCAAAATGATCTCTTAAAACACTTCGTAGAGGAGTCTGTTGATCATATCTCAGTCTGATCATTCACCAAGAATTTCACATTCAGACAGGAGACATAAGATGAATTCCCAATGGTAGTATAAACCAAAAGGTATCTGAGACAGGTCTCAATCAATTTAGAAGTTTATTTTGCTAAGGTTAAGGACATGCCTGGAAGAAATAAATACAGAATCACAGAAACAGTCTGTGGTCTACACCGTCTTTCAAAGATAATTTTGAGGGCTTCAATATTTAAAGGGGAAACATGGGCTGGAGGGGAAAGAAGGAAAGTATGGTAATCTACATGTTACAAGAGAAAAAGGGCAGGGAAGAGAATAGTCAATAATGCATTTGTCTTATGCTCAGTTAACCAACACTTTGCAGAAGATAAGGTGAACATAGAGGAGCTACCTATGGAGATATTTAACCTTGTATCTGTAGCTATCTGCTTAGCAACAAAAGGAAAGTCAGCTTTTTGCATGAGTCAGCTTTCAGCTTCATTTTTTTTCTTTTGGAGTAGTGAATTGGGATCCCATATTTTTATTTTCTTTTCACAGTAGATTATCAGGAGATGGCAGGATCATTGAAAGAAAGGAGAGAAGGAAGAGACAAAAATAGGTGGAACAAAGAAGGTAAAGGAAGGGAGTATCTACCAAGTGCCTATTGAGTTTTAGACAAAGGGCTTTTCCATATAGCATTATGTGAACAGCTGCCTGCACAAGATAGATCCCCTGGGCTTAAATGGCTACTAATGAGGAATTTAGATGTCACTAATCCAGACCTCGAATAATCCCTAGAAAGAGTGGTAAGAAAACATAGGCAAAGACAATTCCAGGACCATGTCATTTTATGACCCTAACGTTATACATATCTAGAAAGTGAACAGAAAGGCAAAAATTACTGGACTCTGTCAGGGCTTTAGAAAAGTCAGTCAACCAATCTGAGGCCCAGTTTCCTCATTTATAAAATAAAGCTGCTGGGGGAAATATGGTCTCTACATTTTCTTCTCATTCTTAAATTACCTAATTCAATGAATTTTTCCAAATTTTCTCCTCTATAAGATCATTCCTATTCTATAGTAGCTAAAAATGCTTTTAGTTTTAATTTTTTTATTTATTTTTTGAGACGGAGTCTCCCTTTGTCACAAGGCTGGAGTGCAATGGTACAATCTCGGCTCACTGCAATCTCCGCCTCTCTAGTTCAAGCAATTCTCCTGCCTCAGCCTCCTGAGTAGCTGGGACTACAGGCACATGCCACCACACCCAGATAATTTTTGTATTTTTAGTAGAGACAGGCTTGCACCATGTTGGCTAGGAGGGTCTCGATCTCTTGACCTTGTGATCCGCCCATCTTGGCCTCCCAAAGTGCTGGGATTACATGCATGAGCCACCATGCCTGATCACTTTTCTTACTTTTATCTTACTCCAAGCTCATTCTTGTTCGTATTTTTCTTTCTTTCTTTTTTTTTTTTTTTGAGACAGAGTCTCGCTTTGTCGCCCAGGCTGGAGTGCAGTGGCACCATCTCGGCTCACTGCAAGCTCCGCCTCCCGGGTTCACGCCATTCTCCTGCCTCCGCCTCCCAGTAGCTGGGACTACAGGCGCGCACCACCACCGCCGGCTAATTTTTTTTTTTTGCATTTTTAGTAGAGACGGGGTTTCACCGTGTTAGTCAGGATGGTCTTGATCTCCTGACCTCGTGATCCGCCCGCCTGGGCCTCCCAAAGTGCTGGGATTACAGGCGTGAGCCACCGCGCCCGGCCTTGTTCGTATTTTTCAAAAAAACAAGGCTCTCCTTATATTGCTTCCTCCTTTCATGCTGCCCATTTCTCTAATTCCTTTTCAGCAAAATTCCTTAAGAAGATTTCTGTTTTTTGTATTTTCTTTTTTGAGATGGAGTCCCGCACTGTGGCCCAGGCTGGAGTGCAGTGGCCCGACCTGGGCTCACTGCAAGCTCCGCCTCCTAGGTTCAGGCCATTCTCCTTCCTCAGCCTCCCTAGTAGCTGGGACTACAGGCGCCCGCCACCCCCCTGGGCTAATTTTTTGTATTTTCAGTAGAGTTGGGGTTTCACCGTGTTAGCCAGGATGGTCTCAATCTCCTGACCTTGTGATCCGCCCACCTCAGCTTCCCAAAGTGCTGGGATTAAACAGGTGTGAGCCACTGTGCCCGGCCAAAACAGATTTCTTATAATCCATATCTCCACTCTCTCTCCTCCCATCCTCTTTTGAACCCACTCCAATCAGACTTTCATTGCCATCACACCACAAAAATTCTCATGAATATGATCTCCCATAGTCAATTCTCAATTCTTTATTATTTGACTACTAACAACATTTGTCTTGCTTTTTTGTTTCCAAAGACTCTCCCTCAGAATATTAGCAGCATTTGACACAGTTAATCACTCCTTCCTCCACTGAACACTTTCTTCACTTGGATACCAAGACACCACACTTACCTGGTTTATGCCCACCCTTTTTCAGTCTATTAAATAATTTTCTCTTTTCTTCTTCATGTCCCTGGATTGCAAACACTGATGTATCCCAAAACACAATTCTTATTCCTCGTTGTTCTGTCTCCACTCATGCAAAGGATGACTTTACATGTTCCATGGCCTCGAAGACCATCCATGGGTTGATGACTCCCAAACCTCTCTTTTCACACCAGAGTTGTATGTCCAGAGTTGTAAGTCACTCTTGACTTCTTTCTTTATCTCATACACTATATCTTATCCATCAGCAAATTTTTTCAGCTATACCTTAAATATATAAGCAGGAGTCCAGCCACTCTACTACCACTGCTACCATCACTTCTCATTTGAATTATTACAACGGCCTCTTATTACAGTCATCATCAAACTGGGCTCAGTGGATCATGCCTATAGTCCCAGTAACGTGGGAAGCTAAGAAGGGAGGATCACTTGATGCCAGGAGTTAAGAGGCTGCAGTGAGCTAGGATCATGCCACTGCACTTCAGCCTGGGGAACAGGGTAAGACTTTGACTCAAAAAAAATTAGCATAAAAATAAGTCACTATTCATGTTGGAAACAGATGGTATACTGCCTTAGTCTGGGCTGCTATAACAAAATACCATAAACTGGCAGCTTATAAACAACAGAAATTTGTTTCTCTGGGAATTTTAAGAGTAAGGTCCTGACTGATTTGGTGTCTGATGAGGGCCCATTTCTTCATAGACAGAAATCTTTTCACTCTTAAATACAAGACCAAGGCAGAATGTGTGTCTGGTAAGGACCCCCTTTCTGTTTCACAGACAGTTCCTTCTCACTGTGTTCTCACAGGGTGGAAGGGACGAGGGTCTCTCTCGTGCCTCTTTTATGAAGGCGCTAATCTGAATCACAAGGAGTCTACCTTTATGATCTAATCACTTCTCAAAGGCCCCATCTCCTTATACCATCGCAATGGTTATTAGGTTTCAACATATTAATTTGGGGGAAGACAAACATTCAGACCACAGCCAAATGGAAAGTTTAATAAGAGGACTGTTTACAAAGATGTGGACAGGATGAAGGGAAACTGGCATAAAATGTTCAAGTGCCCTGTGCCTAGCAAGCAGGGGCCAGTAGTAAAGGCATGACTACCCTTAAATCTGAAGGAGTGAGAGGCAGGAGTAATGACCAGAACGCATGCACACACCAGGAGCAGTATTCTTCAGCAGACCAATTCAGTCAGCCTACAGCAATCACCAGAAAATGAGAGGTAGAAATAAAAACCATGAATTCACTTTCCTCCTGCCTTCTGATCTCCTGATCACAGACCTAAATGAATCCTAAGGCAGAAAATGAGAGAGCTGCTCAAGGATACAGTTCATTAAGGTCACCCTCCTAACCTTTCTGCTCCTCTGGAGCACAGAGCAGGAAAAAAAGGTAGAGAGAGGATCTGGGGAAAAGCAAAATGCATCCAGCAATATAGCAAAGCAATATAGCAATATAGTGAAGTAAATGTTACTTTCACAGGGTGAAATGAAACAGTCTATGTAAAGCATTTAGTACAATGTCTGGCATATGGCTTTTAGCTGGTGGGGGAACCCCCTTATTTGCCTGGCATTATAGTTCCAAATGTGGACTTTTGCGGTGATAATTTCCAAACTTGGGGTGATGACCAAGTAGTGGGTTGTGAATTTAGTAGGTTTTCTAGCACTTATTTTTTTAAGAAACAGAAAAGACCAGTATGCATTTCATGAAGTAAGGATAAGTATTATCTAATAAATAAATTTCTACTATGTATATCTGTGTGCACAAGTATGTAGTTGCTCCTTGGGTCACAGTGTAAAATATATTTCTTACTAAGGATGACAGTCAAAAAATGTTTGAAAGCCACAGTGCAAGAACACTCTTAGCTACCGCTCTCAACTCTCACTTATTTTTTCCCAAGGAGAAGTGACTTACCTGATTTTAAAATTTGGGATAAGAAACTAAGAAAATGTGCTTGAGTCCTTTCTCATTCTTTTGTCCCTATACCCTCTTTTGTCTTTTATTACTTTCTATAGTAAACTAAATAATGTGCCCCAAAGATATCAGGTCCTAATCCTTGGAACCTGTGAATGTTACCTTATATGGCAAAGTCTTGGAAACTATGATTAAGTAAAGGATCTTGAGAAGGGGAGATTATCCTGGATTATCTGGATGGCTGGTAAATGCAATTACATATATCCTTTAAGAGGAAACCAGAAGGAGATTTTACAAACAGAAGAAAAGGACAATGTGAAGATGGAGAAGTCGGAGCAGAGTGAGATTTCAAGATTCTGGCTTACAAGACTGCAGTGATTCAGTCACAAGTCAAGGAATGCTGGCAGTCATCAGAAGCTAGAAGAAATGAGGAATGATTATCCATTCATCAGTCAATGGACATTTAAAAAGATTACTTTTCAAGGGTATTTCTAGGATCTTGGCAGGTAGGTAAGAGGCAACTAGACTTAGATTCATGAATGCAGTGTCACGAGAATGAGGAAGACTTCTACACTCCGATTTGTACTCTGGTTTCCCTCATAACAACAACAGCCCCACACTGAGTGATGACCATGTGCAGAACACAATATGTGCATAATCTCTACGTTCACAAAAACTCAGCAAGGTAGTTATCATTACCTTCATTTTACAAATGAGGAAGAAAATCAGAAATAACTTGTCCAAGTCACAGTATTAGTAAGTGACAGAGCCAGGTTACCTCCAGTTTGATCTGCCACCAAAAACAGAGCTATCTCCAGCTCAACAAAGTGTCTTGCTGTGTTGCCACTCCCAATTTCCTGAGAGTGGGCTTTTGTAAAGTCTCAAAGCTAATTAGATTCTATTGCAAATCTGTTCCTCCAGAAAACTGCATTACATAGTTTGTACATACCAAAAATATGCATAATAAATTTTTCCAGATAGCATTCTAATTTGTTGATGCCAATTTGGTCCCAAGGTCTTATGCCTCACTTGATTATTTATTTTGTAATTGCTGGGTAAAAATTAGATAAAAGAGAGGCAAAAGAGGAAGTTATAAACTTAATGCTAGTGTCTTAGTGCTGGATGTCACCTTAAATCATGTGTTGACAATAAATTACGTCACAAAAACCTGAGAGCTAGAAGAGCTCTTGGATTATCAAATGCAAACTGTTTTTGCAGATGAGGAAAACAAAGCCAAAAATTTTGCATATTTGTTTAATAAGTAACCAAGTCATCAAAGCAGAATTGCATTGCCATGTAAACTGATACTTAATACTCTGTAAATTCTAAGAGGGAAGTAACTCCAAACTTATTTTGATCATGCAAACATTGCATTGTAAAATTCCATTACTGTTTCCATTATTTTTCTCTTCTCAAGCATTTATGTAGGGATGTATGAAACTTATGTCCACGTAAGGGCAAAATCCAGGCCTACTTCTTATTTTGGGTGAGGAGGAAAACTTTTAAATAGCCCTTTTCAGTTGTAGGATCTTGACATTCCAAGTTCAGAATATGAACACTTTAATCCCATTCTACAAAACGAAAACCCAAACATTCACAAAGTCTTGTCAAATCACATCCTTAAATGAACTTCTTTTAAATTAAAAAATGCTACCGAGCAACCCCTGAAACACAGTGTGGTTGGTTTCATTTGTTGTTCTGGGCATCTCCTTTACTACACTGGGTAACAACGTATTTGTTTGGGTTCGTGGTAGAAACCTGTCACAGCATGTTTAACTATATTCACTACCCTTGACAATTATTAACATAAAATAAAGGCAAAACGAGGTGCTAAGATGTAGGGGCGGGGGGGGCGGGAATCGTTCTGAGTAAGACTGCCCATGCCCTTTCCTGCAAGAATTTCCAAATACCCACCGCCCAGCAGCAAAGGACAGAAAACAGAGAGAAGCCCCACCTCTACACCTAGAAAGGAAAAGATCCGCCCACCCTTCAACCAACCCGAAGTCGCTTTCTCCGCTCTGTCCACTGCTTGAGCGACTTTCCTTCTCCTCCGCGTCCCCTTTTACGACAGTTTTCCGGCCTAGTTTGCGGCTGCTCCTGCCGTGTTGCGTAGGGCGCCTGTGCTTGAGCGGTTTGTGCTTGAGGTTGGGGGTTGCGTCGCTCTCTGGTAAAGGCGTGCAGGTGTTGGCCGCGCCCTCTGAGCTGGGATGAGCCGTGCTCCCGGTGGAAGCAAGGGAGCGCAGCCGGAGCCATGGTGAGTGCGGCCTTCCGGTCTCCTTAGCGACCTCCGGCCCAGGCCTCAGCCTCAGCTCCCGGCCTCCGAGGTGTGGAGTTGAAGTTGTGCTCCTTAGTGCGACTCTGGGCGGGAGGTTTCGGTTTTCGGGGCGTCACACTCACCAGGACACAGCCCTGTTGGCTCGCTCCTCTTGGATCTTTGTGTTTTTACATCATCTTTCTGCACGGTTCTCCAGCTTCTTGTCCGCACGGGCTCTGGGCTCTAAGGCGTTGCTTGCCTGGAACTCCTGTAAGGTCAGAAGGCTATCACGGACTCGGAGATTAGTGGAAACGTATTTGATTATAAGTGCCCTTGCCCTAACACATCTTTACAGCACTGGCTCCACTTTGCTATATCCTTCTCTTTGGCTTTTGCCGACAGATGTCGTCTCCATGCGGAAATTCCTGAACATATTTGGGCCTCTGTTAGGAAACAACAGGGCAGTGCCAAAGGTATAGTCTCCTAGTTTAGCCCACGTTTAGCCTCGAAAATGCGTTATCAGAATTTTACAGGAGCCGTCTGTGAACAGTTTTTCCTTCTCTAGCAGAAATCTTATTTCCACTAATTTTTTTTTTTTTTTTTTGAGACGGAGTCTTGTTCTGTCGCCCAGGCTGGAGTGCAGTGGCACGATCTCGACTAACTACAAGCTCCGCCTCCCGGGTTCGCCGTTCTCCTGCCTCAGCCTCCCAAGTAACTGGGACTACAGGCGCCAGCCACCACGGTGCCCGGCTAATTTTTTTGTATGTTTTTAGTGAGACGGGGTTTCACCGTGTTAGTCAGGATGGTCTTGATCCCCCGACCTCGTGATCCGCCCGCCTCGACCTCCCAAAGTGCTGGGATTACAGGCGTGAGCCACCCGCCCAGCCTGTTTCCACTACTTTTGATTGAACTTTAATGTAACCTAATTTGTCCGGGGATGAAAGAAGTTTTCAAAGGGAGGGAATCATCTTTTTCACTATTGTAGAGGTAAATAAGCAAGTCAAACTTGCCGTCTTTCCCATAGTAATGAATCCGGTAACTTTAATACATTCGGTATAACAGATGCAGTAGTTTTAAGGATTACTGGGCAGAATATTTCTGCCTTAAAAGTTGTTTCTCGGCCAGACATGGTGGTTTATGCCTGTAATCTTACCACTTTGGGAGGCCTAGGTGGGAGGATTGCTAGAGGCCAGGAGTTCAAAACCAGCCTAGGCAACACAGCAAGACTCTGCCTCTTAAAAAAATAAAAAGAAAAAAAAAGTTATTAAAATGCAGTTTGTAATGAGTTGGGGATGGGAGAATGGGCAAAATGAGAAAGGGTGGGAATTAGAGAAGTAAATATTTACTCTTCTTCCCCTTACCAGGCCAGTACAGTGGTAGCAGTTGGACTGACCATTGCTGCTGCAGGATTTGCAGGTTTGTTTATGGTGTGGGGGTGGAAGTGAAGTCGGGGAGATTGGAGATTTACTTATTCTATTGCTTTTGGTTTTAGGCCGTTATGTTTTGCAAGCCATGAAGCATATGGAGCCTCAAGTAAAACAAGTTTTTCAAAGCCTACCAAAATCTGTAAGACTTAATGAACACTTTTGCTAATTCTTTGCTGCTTGTATTTGAAACCTAGAACCACACTTAAGGAAGGGTAAATTTCCAAATATCCATGAAGTTCTAAGTGATTGCTTTGGACCCATTCTCCTGCTTCCCACAAGGAGAGTATAGAAGTTCTGAACTTTGTAATGGTGCTACCCTGAAACATCAGATGTTATATGTGACAGAGTTGGATGGGGTATTGACAATTCTAGTACCCCACTAGACCCAACTTTCTTGTGAAATATCACTTTTTCACATACCATCACCTTCAGCATCATCTATACATATTCTTGTTTTCCTTTATCTGCTCTGCATCACACATACAGAGGTATATAAGATTCTAAAGTGATCCGATCTTACCATGTGGCCCTGGCACTCCCAAACGTCATACATAGGTAGCACTCTAGTTAATTAGGCTATAGGGTTTGACTTGATGTTATGGTTATACCCTATGTGATCACAGTTAAGAATAGATTTGACTGTGATCACCTGTTGAATATTTATGTTGTGATTCAGTGTAACAGAATAGAGTGATTGTAGGCTTTACTAATATGATTTCTGACATAGCAAGGCCAGAGCAGCTGATAGTGGTATTTTCTGTATATGTATCTTAAAGTCTTGTTTCAAATACCCTTGAACTTCTTGTCTCAAAAGACTTCCAGATCCTGTTCTTGAGCCACTTCTTAATACCTCAGGAATTGCACTGAAAGTCCTCTGAAATGTCTTAGTTTTTCTACTGGTTCTGTGAATATTTCCAGACTTCTTTTTTAAAGTGACTTTGTTTATTGTATTAACCTTTCTTTACAAATGGCATTTCTTCTTTCAGGCCTTCAGTGGTGGCTATTATAGAGGTGGGTTTGAACCCAAAATGACAAAACGGGAAGCAGCATTAATACTAGGTGTAAGGTAAAATAATCTCTAATATTTTTAGCATTTTTCTACCACTCTAGAGCCATGAGGAAATATAAGAAAGACCTTCTCTCCTTTAATAGGAGAGGGTCATGGGGGATTTTGTCCTAGGAAGATTGATATTACCAATTCTAATCAATGAAACTGTACTGTTCCTTCCTTTTGTTATTTTTAAGATGTAAACAGTCCTTCAAATGAGAAGGCACACTAGCACTTAAACACTTTTTCTTTTTTCCTAGAGTTTGCTAAAACACAGGCACTTTTTCATTTATTGAGAGACAGACTCCTCAGCAGATTATCACAGTGTTCAGTGTTGTTCTCGGTAACTGACATTTTTTTTGTGTGGTGAAATTCTGCCTTCGGCCAGGCACAATGACTCATGTCTGTAATCCCAGCACTTTGGGAGGCCAAGGCCGGTGGATTACTTGAGGTCAGGTGTTCAAGACCAGCCTGGCAAACATGGTGAAACCCTGTCTCTACTGAAAATACAAAAATTAACCAGGCGTAGTGGCACACGCCTGTAATCCCAGCTACTTGGAAGGCTGAGGCAGGAGAATCGCTTGAACCTGCAAGGCCGAGGTTGCAGTGAGCCAAGATCAAGCCACTGCACTCCAGCCTAGGTGACAAAGTGAGACTGTCTCAAAAAAAAAAAAAAAAAATTCTGCCTTCTTCACTTTCAGATCCTTAAACATGCTTTTCTTATCAATAAAAGGACTGTTGTAATGAGTATTACAAGTTCAACACATTTTAGAGAGTGCCTTACTTTTCTAAGGAGCAGTTTAGTTCCCCAATTTAGGATACGCATTGGGTGTGTTGAGGTTTCTAAACAGCTTTTCATACCGTTGTGTTAATTTACTAGTTTCACAATGTCTTTAATTGGCCTTTATGTACAATTTTTTGATGTGATGCAGAAGTAGGTTGAAGTAAATACCTTTTCTTTTTTTTAATTAGCCCTACTGCCAATAAAGGGAAAATAAGAGATGCTCATCGACGAATTATGCTTTTAAATCATCCTGACAAAGGTAAGTAGTCATTAAATTCTTGTTGTAGATGTTGCTGGTGTGACTAGTTGTTATTAATGGGATTTTATCTCAAATTCCTGGCTATTAGAAAGGAAACACTTAAATCTGTAAGGCCTGTCTCCTAGGCTGGAGCCATATATTTTTGGTATCTTAAATTCTGAGTGAAAAACTTTATTTACGGAATGAGCAGATGTAAGTGCTACTATTACTATGTTTTGTGGAGTTTTTTGGCCTACATTTATTATAATTAAGATGTTAAATTTCAGTAAAACTAAAATGTAATTTTTCCTTATCCATTTTAGATACCTTGATACGGAGATTACCTAGATAGAAACTTAATGGGATTTATTTATTCGTTTCTGATACACTTCTATGCAGCCTTGGCTGTGTTGAAGGAAAGCAAGAATTTCTTTGAATACCAAAAATTAGACCACAGAATTCATGTTCTAGTGTTTGTATCCTTTTACTTATACAGGAGAGGGCTTTCATTAATAAAGGGGGTTTTTCAGTTTAAACAGCATTATAATTGTTTGATATCTGATTTCACAGTGTCTTTTATGAAATTTAGCTTGTATTATATGGAGGGCTTCTGATTCGGTAGGTCGGCAGTGGAACCCCATAAATACGCATTTATACTAAGTTTCCTGTTATTTGTTGCTGGTCCAAGACCATACTTTGAGAATCACTCCTCCAGCAGATTCGTAGGAAAGCAGCTGTAGATTGACATTGTGAAGGGACAGTAGATAATAGAAAAACTGGACAGAAAAAGGATATAAAGCAAACTGGGATCTTTCCAGTAAACAGCTCAGAAGCCTCTGAGAATATCATGGTATTAAAATAACATGGTATAATTGATGTTCATTTATGACCTATAATCATGAATAGGCTAACACCAGTTCAAAGGCATATACATATGTATCCAATATATGTGATAGAAATCCTATTTCTATCAGTTTAAGCTTTCTAAAAAGGTGTCATTTTTGTAGAAATCTCTCCCACGTAAATTCATTTCTCATTGGTCACATATATTACCATGTATCTGGTCATCCTGTTGCAGTGTCAGGGTTAATTTTTAAAAATTAAAAACACTGTTTCTGCTAAATCTCCCTCAGATAAGCATTGGAGTCCTTGAAACAAGAGTAGCTTTTTACTAAGCAGAAATTGAGAATCCATATTGTAACTGTTCTTTTTTCTTTCTTCCTATAGGAGGATCTCCTTATATAGCAGCCAAAATCAATGAAGCTAAAGATTTACTAGAAGGTCAAGCTAAAAAATGAAGTAAATGTATGATGAATTTTAAGTTCATATTAGTTTATGTATATGAGTACTAAGTTTTTATAATAAAATGCCTCAGAGCTACAATTTTAAAAAATGATACAGCACAAGCTAAATCTCAAAGCCTTGGTATATTTTTCTGGTTTAAATTTGGGGATTTAAAATCAGATTAGTTTAGAATATTTGTATATTAATTATGGGCAAGCACACACCATCTGAATAGAAATATTATTACTCATTTAGCAGATGATTTGGGACCTATGTCTACTTTTCAAAGCAAAGTGAAGATGACAGTCCTTGCTCTGAGGGAGCCCTCACTTTAATGGGAGACTGATAAACTGGTAATTAGACTATGTGATAAATAGTATGATGGAAATTAGCTCAGGCTGTTTAAGTAGGGACTCTTACTCGGTAGAAAGGCTGTTCCAGGTATAGGCAACTGGCCCAGCAACTTGGATACTTGGAACTTTGTATTTAAAAGTGAATTTAACCACAACTTACACCTAACAAATTGACCTAGGGTGGGTGTGTGTGTGTGTGTATTCTATGTACATACGATTTTTATTTCATGCATTAAAAATAGTATAAATATTTCAGAGTACAGGTCTGATACAATCACAAGTTCATTGCAGCCTCAACCTCCTGGGTTCAAGCAGTCCTCCCGCCTCAGCATCCCAAAGTGCTCAGATTACAGGCATGAGAAGTATTTACATTGTATTCAGCTAGCCCCTTAAAGGTACTGACCATTTATAAATTATTCCTTCAGTTGGCTATTTCTTGACATAATCAAACTTCTGCAATTGTTATGATAAACACTGTTAGCAAAACTGAAAACAAATGTTCTCAATATCAACATATTTAATTTGGACTTTTTAGAATTTATACACTAATTTAAATGATGTTTAAAGGCAAATTACTTACTGTTCATCTAACATAATATATAAGGATCTTAACCAGAGGACCTGTATAAAACATCTGATATAAATTAGTATGTATTTCCCAACAGGAATATTTCTATGTGTAGCTCTAAGATGATAAAATTTACTACCTACCATCTAAACTTCCCTAAATCATCATAAGGTTCTTAATTATTGAAGGATATAAGGACTTTTGAGGTTAAAAAAAATAGTGGAGGTAATATTTATCTGCGTTATAAAGGTGTATCTGCTCTTTGTGTTTTCTATCCTGTACCCTTGTTTAAAATCTGATGGAGTCTGTTGTGATTTAGTGTATGATGAAACACTAGCTTCTAAGGCTTTTATGCAGGATAAATTATTTTATTTCCAGGGACAAGGAGACATGAAGGTACAGTTAGCTGGTTCTTGTTTGTGGTAATTCTGTTCTTTAAGGTGGCTGTGAACACTGAATTTGCATGTAAGGAACAAGTTCCTAAGAGAAATACAGATTCTGTGACCCTTTGGTCACAATATTGTCTGCTAGTCAGTATATAACCTTGATCTACCTGTTTCTGTTTGAAAACATTCTTTAGTATTTCATTAACTTTGAATTAACAGCCAACAGCACTATAACTCATGCTTGGCACATCACAGCCTTCTTTGCATTTAAGAACACTAGGTAGCATGCTTCACTACTACTCCTGGGAACCATCTTAAAACAGCAAAATCACCAACAAAAAGCACAAACATGAAACTTGGCACTAAATAGACCACAAAAAGGATACTCGTTTATGGTGTGAAAGCTTAAACAAGTAGAGTATTGCCTTGTGCACATAAAGTGGTTTAAACTTTTTGTCACTCTGCAAATACTCACAAATGACCAGAAAAAGATGTTGATTTTGGAGTTACAAATAAATTTTAGTGAGTAGGCAAATTCACAAATAAGGAATTCCACTAATAATGAGGATCAACTGTATTTTGGTTTACTAACCTTTTATTTCAGTCCATTGGACAAATCAAAAAATGTTTCTCTGAACAAGATCTTTATGAAGAAATAGTTAAGACTTAAAAGCAAATTTTTCAAAGGCAGTGATAATACGCTGACAGGCAATGAAGCATTAACTCTAAAAAGGGAAATTTAACTAAGTAGGTATAAATACTTTTGGGTGTTCAGTGCAGACAGCATACCAGTTTTAAGATAGATGTTAAAACAATGGAAACCACTTCAAAATAATACCAGGGAGCACAGCAGAGCACATTTTTTCTTGCATAGTAATCAGTTTTATTTTCTCCAGGCTTACCTTTTTTAAGTAGAAGAATCCATGTTTCATTGAAGGCTGTTAGGCAAACTGAACATTTAAATGACATCCATGTGAGGGCTCTAAAGATCATGGTAGGTGATTGATACCAATACAATCCATAAAAAACTTTTATCTTTTACTGGTATTTTCTTACAAAATACTTGATCTGTAACATTTGAGTACTTACGATGTACTAGCACTGTGCTAAGTATTCTTCCTGTATCTCTCAGTAGACTAGTTATTGTGATGTACATTTTACATGTGAGGAAATGGAAGTTTAGTAAGGTTAAGCACCCAAGGCGACATGCTGAGAATCGCTGATCTTTCTCACATCCCAAGTTCCATTCTCCTAACTTTTGTACTATGGCTTTACAATTCTGATAACCTAAGCATGTTTTCCTTGATGGTACTGAGATGTGAGTCTGGTACTTATCTCTACAGATCCAGTTTGGGGCCTTTGTCTTTATTCATTGGTGCTTCCAGATAAATTTGAAAGAAGGCGACATGATTAAACACACTTAGGGAATGGGAGGTAGGTTGCAAGTTAAACTTCTGCAGAAGCCAGGTAAATCTGAGCTTTGGGGCTTCAGCTTTCTCTGTAAAAGGGAAGGATACATGACCAACTTGAAATTGTGAGGATTCCTCCACGTTTTATGGCTTGGTAAACAAAATCCAGAGCAAGTGGTCGTTTTTTCAGGTCCCACAGCTAGTGAAACTAGAATTAGGTCCTGGCTGTCTTCTCCAATTTGCTATGTTCATATTAGTCCTCATTAGAAGTTTGTGGGGAATTCCTATCTATAGCCTTCATATTAGACCTCAAATTCAGAGATTTCTGTGTCACTTAGCCTCTTCCCTTTTGGCTTTCCTGGCCATCTGGGTTAACATTATTAATGAGTCCTAAGGTGCTGTATACTGCTTTGTTAGTAAGAAGTGAGCTATAATGGGTTGTCCTGGAAGTTAACTTTCTCCAACTTTAGTTTTAAGCAAGTTCTCCTGCCCTGCCATCAACTATTTTCCAAATGATGAGTACTTATGGAAACATTTAAATGGAATACCAATGAGAACTGAGAAAAATTAGGGAACTAGCTTCTTTATTG
The DNA here is from genome assembly GCF_000951035.1 of Colobus angolensis palliatus. Classification (NCBI taxonomy): domain Eukaryota; kingdom Metazoa; phylum Chordata; class Mammalia; order Primates; family Cercopithecidae; genus Colobus; species Colobus angolensis. The sequence continues at coordinate 721,742 of NW_012117622.1, forward strand.
CCACACTGAAAGCTGTGTAAATTCAGTATACTGAATATATATGGGCTCCCATAAAGAAAACCTAGTATCAGAAATGTCTAAAAATAAAATTTCACTTAGGCATAATGCTTCATTTTTAAACGGTTAGTGGGGTTTTAGGTTGGAATGAAAAGTTCTCTTTTCAATCATGAGAAATTGTATAAGGTTGACAGTGACCTTAAAAAAAGGTTGTTTTGCAGTTCAGAAGCTTGTAGTAGATTCACATTTTGAGTGCACATGAGCCTCCAAACAGGTTAAATCTGATGAAAATTTAGAACATGGATCACACAATGTCAAAGAACAGACTAAGCTAAAAAAAAAAAAAAAAAAAACCTGTAAATTTTATGTAAACAGAGTAAAAAAAAATTACTGTGTAGCATGCTCTCCTAGGTTTTTGGTTATGTAAAGTATCCTGGAATGAGTAACCTTGAGTACCAGTTAACTAGAATGACCTAAGCTCTGGTTTTAGTTTTTGGACTGCTGTACAGTGTGCTGTTTTTCAGCTTAGAGCCAACTACTGCCTTAGTAACAAGATATATATAGGAAGAGCTTCTATCCTGTGTCACCTATTATTCCTGACCCAATAATAGAACAGTCCAATGATATGGGATAATCTGTTGTGGTTAACATTTGCTACTAACTTACTGTAGTTTCAGTTAATGAAATTTCAAATATATGTTTACATTTTTCTTCACAACCTGAAGACAGCCAAGTTAGCTGAAAAAGGAAGTCTAAAGAGGTTGAAATGTAAGCAACCAGGCAACAATTAAGTAAAAATTGTTTATCTAGAAAAACTATTGGAAAATACTTTTAATGAAAATGTTCTCTAAAACTAATAAATTAGTACGTACATTTTACAGTTAATCCAATTAAGAGGGTACAAAGTGGTAAAAACTTTCCAAAAAATAAAAAGAACATACCAATCACTGAAATACAAAGAAATTCAAGAAGCTAATAAGTAGTATACTTAATAGTGGGGCTGCAAGACTTGTGAAAAATTACTTTGTCCTTGTTTGGAATATCTTATAGAGTGCATTCAGCATATTTGAAAATGTCTGGGATGGATACATATGTAAAACAAACACCACTTAAGTTTGGCATACTCCTTATGAGAATACTTGGGCATTTGGTTAGGTGTTGCCCAGGGTCTGACATGTTACTAGACTCAAATTACCATTGGAAGGGCCTTAAAGATACCAACTCATCCAGCCCTCTCTGGTTGCATAAAACTGAAACCATAGAGAAAAAGTTTATAGAGCTAAAATAGCGGCTTCTAATTCTGTACCGTCACCTAAAGCATCTCTTTGAATTATCAAAGGAAGAAACAAGCAAATGGACTGGGAAATCATCTTACAAAACTAGAGTACAGTTTTTCCAGGGGAATTGTGTACTTTACCTCAGTACTGGAAATACTAGTACAGAAGATACAGATGAATCTGAAGTGATATACTGATAAACTTTTTAAAAATTTGTAATTAGATTGAAGAAACTGTTAATAGTTGATCATTTTTGACCCTTACAAAAGTGATTTCCTACTGTTCAATGTAATGGACTTAAATCAGTTTTAAGTTAACACCAGTTGCTACAGTCTGACTTTAAGCAGACTGCAGTTCCTGCTTTATTGCAAAAGCTCCTGAAATAAAACCCCAAATACTATCAAAGATTAACATGGGTTATGAGCAACTGTAGTCCATTCAAGTACACGTTCTAATAAAGAACTAAAATTTTAAAAAAGGGGGAGGCTAGCAAATTCACTATAGCAAACAGATATTCTTATGAAAAAGCATAAGGGATCCAAATCGTGTAGCAAAGACGAAGACTGAGACAATAACAAACATCCTTTCTGTTGGGACTTTTTTCCAAAACAGTAGATTCAGTTCAAATCCAAGTTCCTTGAAACCTTACAGAAGAAAATCCGGGTGTAATTTTCCTTTACTGCTATTCTTAACCACCAATCATCTGTCCCTGGACATAGCCTGTTTTCCATTTTTATCTGTCCTTAGGCAACAGCCTATGAGAACACTAGTTGGTTTGAGCCTCAAAAGCATAAATCTGTTTGCAGAGGATACAAATGGTACTATTTCCCAATCCAAGATTTAGTTAACATACCAACTTTTATAAGACCCTCCTTAGGTTACAAAACAGTAGACACAGCTAACAGCAGCTACAAAAATACGTGACTTAACACAACGGCAGTGGAACGCAGCAGCATCTCAGGTAAGTTTCTATGAACTCACCAGTTTGATGTGCTGCTTCCAATTCCACATTAAAATACATGATTATTTCAAACTAAAGGTTTGTGCATTCCTATTATACTTTTGCCAATTATGTCTGAAGTGTTACCAGAGACACCATTTTGCACAAGTTTTAGCCCCCTTTAAGGCTTAACAAAGATCGTGATGCCTAAACTGGGAATCCTAGGCCTCCCAAAGCTTCAGGAAAAGCAGGTCATTTTTGCTACCATATAATCTCAGCTGTTATTTCGTGATTCCGTTCAGGTATCGTATGAATTCGTGTATATATATATGCTGAAACGTTGGAACTGCACAAGACCTTCCAGAATACCTTTTTTCCTTCTCTTTAAAGAGGGTCTCGGCCGGGCGCGGTGGCTCAAGCCTGTAATCCCAGCACTTTGGGAGGCCGAGACGGGTGGATCACGAGGTCAGGAGATCGAGACCATCCTGGCTAACACGGTGAAACCCCGTCTCTACTAAAAATACAAAAACTGGCCGGGTTCGAGTAGCTAGAACCAAAGGCATGAGCTACTGCGCCTGGCTCCAGAATATATCTTTTGCTTAAGTGTCTGTTTAGTGTATACTGGAAAGTTGCAGTGAGCTGAGATCGCGCCATTGCACTCCAGCTTGGGCAACAAAGAGCGAGATTCTTCCCCAAAAAAAAAAAAAAAAAAAAGAGGGTCTCACTGGCGCAGAACTGAGCTCAAATGATGCTCCCACCTCAGGTTCGAGTAGCTAGAACCAAAGGCATGAGCTACTGCGCCTGGCTCCAGAATATATCTTTTGCTTAAGTGTCTGTTTAGTGTATACTGGAAAGTTCTTCCCATAGCAACATCTCATCTAACTAGGATAGCAGCCAAAAGATGGACCCCTCTCAAATACATTTAGAAGACTACCTGAATTAATGGCTACCATTTGGGGAGTGGGCTCTCTTTAAAAAAACAAATGCATGTTTATCACAATTCTACAGTACCTATTTTTTTTAAAGGACAAGACACTGGGTTGTCATTTGTAAAATAATGAATGAACTTAGTGTGGTTATTTATTGCTAGTATGAAGAACTGGTTCAGCTATACTCTTAAGATTTTGTTTCTTCCATTCCCATTGAAACAATCTTTATGGAAAATGGATTTTAATGTATCTGACTATTCTACATGGGAGAGAATGAAAATCATTTTTTTCTTTGCCAATTTGGCATTAAAGTTCCTCAAATACCTTATAATTTTTAACCCAATTATGTAAGAACTGAGACTATTTAAACTGTTTCTAACTTTGATCGATTTAAAAAAGACATTTGTGGGTAATTTTTTTTAAATCAGGACATGAAATTACTTGATACCTTTTATATATAAAGGACAAGAGTTGCACTACTCACACCTTACTTTAAAATTCTGTTACCAGGAACCAATCAGAAGGCCTCAGGAAAAAGCACTTAATACCAGCACATTTTAACCTTAATTATAATTAATTTGAGGGCTAGGGTTATATATACTGACCTGGAAAATTTTACATTTTAAACTGTATCCTGCATTATCCTTCAGATCATATAAAATCACATTTTTATGCACATAAAAAATTAAACTATGCACACAAAAAACACTTTTCATATGCCAAATGATGCAAAGGGCTGTCATTCTTTGTTCAGTGGTCTATATAATATTGTGGAACAAAGCCTTCTAACAATTGACTTGACCTCACAATTAGCTGTACTAATTGTTATACCACTGTTAAACTTCATGTCTTTATCTTCATAAAAATTAAGCTCTGGCTAAAACATATAAAGTTTAATAACTGATTTTTAGTCACTGGTATGAGAGCCTTCAAAGTAAGTTGAGAATCAAGAAGCAAAACACTGGCCTATTATTTAAAAGTTGCCTGTCATACCTTCTATCCCCCACTGTCTTCCAAAGTTGCCTTTGATTAGAATTTTGTTTTTTTTCCTAATTATCACATGTATTACTAATTACCTATAATTAACAGCCTAAACTTGTGTTAAGATTTCAGAGGATTCGTTACAAAATGATTAAATGGCCAGCTGACATTTTAATGCTATTTACGAGCAAGTATAACTGCTTTTTAAAAAGCAAAGTATACTATCCTAAGCCTATAAATAGCTCCAACTACTTTGCAACAACTGGTGTAAAAAGTAGAAAGTTAAAAAAATTCAGCAAATGGAAGATCAAAGTTTATTTACTACCTGCATACAAAAACATATTGCACATCGAACAACCGAAATAAAAAAAAAAAAAGGAAAAAAAAAGATACTCTACTGAAGACTAACATGTAGTTTATACAGAATAAACCTTCTGGAAATTGATCTTTTCAGTAGTTCAGGTTATGTCTGAATGGACATGACTAATTCAGCTTAGTGTTTTAACTAAAGCTATGTTTGATTTTTAAATACTGTACACTTAAATAAATAAACCAAACAAAGCCTCAAGGTAGAACAGTCACTGCCAAGTATCGCCCAGTGTCCCTGCAGATGAGAGTTTAACAAATGTATTCCAGTGGTCTGCAGATTTTCCTCTACATACAGCATTTAAAAAACACATTAAAACAGACCAGTTTCCAGACTAAACTAATGAAGAAATTACAATTCAGTGCAAAATATTTTAGACTGCATTTCATTCTAGTTTTCCTCAGGTGAAGAAGTGGTTGCATATTAAAAATGTAACAAAAGCAGCTAATGCTTTCATAAAGAATATTACGTTAGGGATCCCACCCCACCCACCACCCCCCATCTCTGCCATATTTTGAAAACAAAATAACATTTCCTATAGCCAGCAACTTTTTTTTAATGTTACATATACTATTCTCAAGGCACATCTGATGATATATTTTATAACACAGTAGGTGTCAAAGTATGTTTAACATATGATTTCTTCAGGATCCCTCCCCTTTTTGAATTCCAAATGGAGGAACTGAAAGTGCGATGTAAAGACTGGCGATCCATATTCTATCTTTGGCAAGCTTGTACAAGCACTATTGTAAATGTAATGTAAAAGAACTGTAAACTAGGAACTTCTTCAGTTTATGAAACACCATTCAGGACTGCTGCTTCTTGAGTGTTTTCTTCTTTTAAGGTATTAATCTTTTCTTCTCCTGGAGTACGCTGTAGCTTAGAAATGTCATCGCCAGAAGCACTAGTTGGGCCGTTTATTGCCTTTTCTGAAGGACCATGCTCTTCAATCACATCTTTTGCCTGCCAAAGGGAGACAACTTTTTCAACTTCTTTATAAATGAATTCTATAGCTGAGGAGGAAAATAGCTACATAAACATTAATTAGCTAATGAAAATTTTCAGTTTCATATGCCACAATGGATCAAAGTATTAAAACGTCTCTAAAATTCAAAACAAATACCAAAGTATTCCACTCTATGGGTCTTTCAACTTTGATCTCTAGTACCTAGCAGTGCCCAAACCACACAAAACATCTGAACTAATGAAAACTGCACCTAAATTTAAAACACTGGAAAGCTCACCATGAAAATGACATAAACAGTTAATATTAAACATTTAAATAATCACCTACTTTACTCACCTTCTTTTGAAAAATCACATTTACATATCAAATACCGTAAAGCATTTAAAAGAACTAAAATTTAAAAGGTCTATATCCATCAATGAGAAGAGGTATATAGCCTATTGCTCCTGAATTAGGCAACAGTCTCTATGCCCAATATCTTTGGGCAGATTAAAGTGTTATAAATGCTATTTGGAGCTCTAACTAAAAAGCATTTCAGGCTCAAGCATGCATATCTTTAGTTATCTGGGGCCAAGAACATATTCAAGAGTCTTTAAGTAAAATAGTATTGTCTATTTGTGGAAACAAGTGATCACACAGTAAAAGTAGTAAAAAAATAAAGCTAAACCATACCAAAAATTAAAAAAAACAACAAAAACCTACAGGTTAAATTCTCCTTACCATTTCTTTCTTGTTTTTAGCCAAAGTTTCCCTTGGGAGGTTTCTTTGTCTGCTCTGAGACTCAGCTCTAGAAATATAATCTGCAACTGTGACTGTTAAAGATGAGAAAAAAATTACAGGTGTTGAAAAAATATTTCTAAAGTTTATTTATGGATAAAGGGTAATTTCACTATTAAACTAGTGGTGGGTCACCCAGTGTCAAAATTTTCTTAAGCTGGGTATCACCTCCAACCAAAAACAAAGCTTTAAAAATCTGCCTGGGTTTTTTGTGCTGAAGAAAATTTCAAGCTTGAGATTGAGGAAATCTAGATTAAATTCCTCTTTCCCAAGAATCCAGCTATTTGCTTCTGGTTGACCCTAAGGTTGTGGAACAAAGTTAGAGAAACCCACAACCAGTAAAAGGAAATACAAATGCAGTGTTCTAAGCCCAGTGTTTACAATTGTCAGTGGTGGGAAATGGGGCAAATTTGATCCAAATCATAGTATAATATACTTAAATTTGAAAATTTCATCAGATACAAAAATATTTACTCAATTTTTTTTTTTAAAAGCACAATTAAGATATCCAAGTGTGGTTTATCCTATGGCTTTGTTTCAACGTTTCACACTAGAAACTATTCTGAGTGATTAAAATAAGAAACTACAAGCAAACTAAAGATGACAGACCACCACCCTAAAAATGTGGACATTGATCAGACTGGGAAAAGGTCCAGAGTGTATTCAGTGACACCCCTCCCACACCCCTTTGCCAATCTTGGTAGGGACTATCTTAAATGTGTATTTGCAAAGAAGTAGCAGTAGTGAATTAGGAAAAAGACTAAACGAAACTAACACCCTACCGTCAACCCAACTTCAACAAATTACCTATGTTCTACAGTATGTAGACTGACTCACTTTATACATCAACACTCAAGAACTGAAACTTAGGGCTGGGCATGGTGGCTCACAACTGTAAACCCAGCACTTTGGGAGGCAAGGTGGGTGGGTCACCTGAGGTCAGGAGTTCAAGACCAACATGGTGAAAACCCATCTACTAAAAATGCAAAATTAGCCAGGCGTGGTGGCACAGCCTGTAATTCCAGCTACCTAGGAGGCTGAGGAAAGAGCATTGCTTGAACCTGGGAGGTGGAGGGTGCAATGAGCTGAGATTGTGCCACTGCACTCCAGCCTGGGAAACAAGAGTGAAACTGTTTCAAAAAAAAAAAAAAAGAATTGAAACTTAGAATTGAAACTTAGAATTCACTGATTTTAAGAAATATCAAAAGAACTACCCTTTTTTCTTTTAAGTAATTATTTTCTATCACAAACTGTTTTAGAAAATCCCTGATATGTAAAAGCACAATATATATTTTAAATTATGGGAGCAAGTTAATTATGTAAAGAATGAAAACTCTGGTAAATTTTAAATTATTTATTTAAAGTCACTAGGTATGGGGAGAATTGGTACATAAAGTATAAATTCTATGAAAACAACTAAATCATTCTGGTATGATAAAAAGCTGGATAGTATTTACAATTCATGTTTCTTAATTATGAATTAACATGCTAACACTGTCGTAAGATCCAAGAACTTCCTAGAACTATTATGTATATCTTTTAAAACCACAAAGGGGCCGGGCGCGGTGGCTCAAGCCTGTAATCCCAGCACTTTGGGAGGCCGAGACGGGTGGATCACGAGGTCAGGAGATCGAGACCATCCTGGCCAACACGGTGAAACCCCGTCTCTACTAAAAAGTACAAAAAACTAGCTGGGCGAGATGGCGGGCGCCTGTAGTCCCAGCTACTCGGGAGGCTGAGGCAGGAGAATGGCGTAAACCTGGGAGGCGGAGCTTACAGTGAGCTGAGATCACGCCACTGCACTCCAGCCTGGGCGACAGAGCGAGACTCCGTCTCAAAAAAAAAAAAAAAAAAAAAAAACCACAAAGGAACAACCTATTTCAGAACTTACATATATCATTTACTAGAAAACCACTAAAGATGTTTCAAATCTGAAACTACCTCTTTCCTTCCAAACTCTAAGAAACTCAGTACGCTCATCTCGAGGCTTTTTAAATTAAATTCATTGCTAATATATTTATAACTACATTAAAAAGAGTTTGCAATATTGGGAAAAGGGCTATTGTCATAATCCACTTTATTATGTTTATATACATGGCAGCAAACTTATTACAAGAACAATTCTAGCCAGTGTGGGGAACAGCATAGCGAATGCACTGTTTCCAAGTTCGGCCCTCAGTGACACCTGAACATCTAACTGGAAACCCTGCTGCTAAATTACGTTGGTGCAAAAGTAATAGTGGTTTTCACCATTTTGGGATGGGTGCAAAAACTACACCAACCTAACACATGTTGAAACAATTCCTAGAACCTTTCATCTACTGTGTACAGAGACAGAACAATATATTTTGATATAGTTTTCAACTAAATTAGCAAGCACTTAGCTGGGGTATCCCCTACCTAAATAAAAGAAAGCCAAAAGAAACCTCTGTTAATTCAAATAAAAACCTATTCATAGCCAGTCCTTATAATACAAAGCCCCTTAAAAATCCAATACAGATTAATAACAGTATCTAGAAAAAATACAGGCAATTTGTGTAATGACATGGACTCTAGAATTTCCTCTAAGGGATCCAAGTTAATCAACTGGACACCAGTGTGTATTGTCACATTCTAAGAATGGTAAAGAATATTCACTGCTTAATTTACACGAAGAGCAGCAAGAAATTTTGAGCAGATGAGATCAAATTAAATGAGTGTTTTAAAGAGAATGTTGATGTTAACTTTAGATGGAGGCTGCCTCCTAGAACTGCTACCAGGATCAAAGGTAACAATTTTGTGCTTGTTTCACCCACCCTATCTTTTGGGAGAAGCGGCAAGCTAGGAAATGCAAGAAGTTTTAAAAGAGGGAAGTAGTAATCCCAAAGAAGAAGTAAAACAGGAATAGATGCAGTATGGAACAGAAATCATTGTCAAACTGTTGAAGCCTCCAAACTACTCAAGTTGCAATTAATACCATACAGAAATTTTTGCCTCTTCTCCAACAAACCCCACTGTTACTCCTTTTATGCCTGCTGACTTGCTAATAAACCAGCATGTATCTAGTTAATAAATGCTGTAATATATTGTTACATTCATACTGATAGCCTGAATTTTCTTGTTTACAGTAGGGCCAGAAAATGTATCACCGCTGTACCACCTTCAAAAAATGAAATAATCTCTTCATCTAAAACACTTCTTTTTTTTTGAGACAGGGTCACACTCTGTCACCCAGGCTAGAGTGCAGTGGCACGATCACCCTTCACTGCGGCCTCAACCTCCCAGGCTAAAGTGATTCTCCCGCCTCAGCCTCCAGAGTAGCTGGGACTACAGGTGCACACTAGCACATCCAGCTAATTTTTGTATTTTCTCTAGACAGGATCCCACTGCCCAAGCTGGTCTCAAACTCTTGGGCTCGAGCAATCCTGCCACCTGGCCTCCCAAAGTGCTGGGATTACAGGTATGAGCCACTGCGCTCAGCCCTAAAATACATTTCCAACATTAAAAGAGGGGAGGAAAGAAGGGGAAGGAAAACAAATATTTTCTGGACACTTTCAATTTTTTGACAATATTTAATTGCTCTAAATTTTTCCAACTATCTTAAAACATGAACTTTTAGGGATGGAAACGAATTCTCTTAACCAGTTTTCCCAAATGTCTCTACAACCACTAAATTTAAAATAGTAAAGATGCCAGAATTTACATTCTTTATTTGGGGAAAACACATGAAAGAACTGGTTTTGGAAAGAATGCAAAAACTGATTAGTTTGAAAGGGGTTTATTTCTGGTGCACACAATTGCTTCATTGTGAATATACATGTGATTCTCTGTACATAGGAAATGGAATTATGTTCAAAATAATAGACACAGCAAACAACTTTCTTTGAAGTTACTAAGAATTAATGACTACATAAAATAAACATTCTAAAAGTAAGTACTATTAATTTGAATAGTTAGTGGGTGTAAGGGAAAAGGCATCACACTACAATAAACAAACAAAAAACATAACATGCATTCCTCGTATTAGGTTAAAGACACCTTCAAATATTTTTCTCTTTTATACTTTTTTAAATTGTGGGTATTACAACTCCCACAAAAATGAGGTGCTGAATTCAGATACAGTAAGCAGGCACCATGCAAAAGCTGCCCAGTTTTGCCAATCAACCTCAATCACAATCTACAACATAGTCCCTGGGATGGCAGGCCCCATCCATCTCAAGTGTGAAGAAACCAGCAAGTGAACAAAATGGTCTTCTCAACAGTATTTCCATGTAAACAATTAGGACACAACATTAGTTCAATTAGACAAGTTACTAACACACTGTGAAGGAAGAATGCATTTTCTTAATAGTAGTAGTCTTATTAGTTGAATAAACAATTTATGCAATGCAAATTTTGAATGTATATGCACACATGTGTACATACATGTAAGTATAATATATTTAGAAAGCAGACATATGACCTTTTTTTCATGCTTGTAACCTGATGTTGTCAACAGGTCCACTCAAGTTACCTGGCTGTCTATCTTCTGCCTGACCCCTGAAGCGACGCCTGCGGCTACGATTGCGTCGCTGGGGTTTTTTTTCACTATCATCTGTAATTGCAAAGTTTACCATGAACTATTCTGACAAAAACAAACAAACAAAAAAACCAAAAAAACCTTTACTTCAAAGATTTAAAGGGTAAAAATAAACTTTTAATTAAACACCAAAAATAAAACAACAAATGTTTACTGACAGGAAATACATTTTTGTGGCTTTCAGCATTCCAAATGGATTAAAAATGGAATTATCATCTGGAAATTCAGAGGGTTTTAACTCACAGTAAAACTCTCAGACTTAAACTGCCATCATTCAGGGACACAGTTTTCCTCTCTAGTACAGTTTGGTTTATACCGAAGTTAATGACATTTTAGCCCTTGAAAATTAATGCCTACTCTTGATATATATACCTTTACCAGTGTCATTTATAATTATTTTAAAAGAGGTAAGATGAAAGCCTGATTTTAGCTTGGGGACAATAAAAGCACTAAGTACCTTGCCGTACTGATTTAATGGCATCAAAGGGCACTTTAACCCTCCAAGTTTCAAATAATTTGGCTATAACAAATCTGAGAACTAAACATTTAAGACAGACAAAAAGCTATCTACCTTGTTCAAAGTAAACACTAAGAAAAAATCAATTTTTGAATTGCATACTTTCTTTGAAAAAAGCTTCATACACTAACAATAGTATACAATTTTTATATATATATGTGTATATATATATATTTCTTTTCCCTAAGTGCTTACATACCTAGCCCATTTTCATTAACTGAAGCTGTATCAGATTCAGTCATTCCATCCATCAGAACAGCATCTTCATCAGTCCTTCGTCTACGAGACCGCCTACGACGGTTAGTACTGTGATGAGATTCGCTGGCATCAGTGTCTGCAGTCTGATCTGATTCTGTATTATCAAGTAAGCTGTATGGATTGCTGTCTGGATCTTTGAGCACTATATTCATGTCAGAGGCAAGAAATATTCGTTTAAGAGAACTGCAATTATGAATGTTTGATCTATATTGAACTATATCAATTAATGATAAACTTCAATCTCCCCCAATAAAAATGCACTGTCTTCAAATAAAATGTTTTCAATATTATTTACCTGGAAAATAACAAAGATAATTAAATATGATAAAACTTTAAGTGGTTATGAAAAATTAAAGCAGAAAGTGAGCAGACATCTTGGCTTCCTAACATTTCCTGTGCCTTGTTTTTAAAATATACATTAGAAAATAGTGTATTACATGCTAATTCTGGCATTCACATTTCAAGATTATCCTGCCCAGAGGCTAGAAAAACAAAGGTGAAAAGAAATAAATATTCGGCTGTTAAGAAATAATTATAAGAAAGAGCTTTTGTCCCCGTAACTGATTTCAAAATGACTGCAGCTTTCTTGTGTTGATGTTGATAGACTATTTCCCAAATAATACTCAATACCTACATTCCATGACATAATAGAAATCTGTAACTATGAACTGAAGCAATCAAAACAAGTTGAAACAAAGCAGCCAATTAAATAAGATTGAACTTCTAACTGGTTATGAAAGGAAAATGTTGAAACAAATGCTGACTGACTAGTACTGCATCTTTAGAAACAACGTGTGAAGGTTAGGTGAAGGTAGAAAAGGAAAAACTGTTATGGTGTAATTCATAAGAAAAATACCCGTCTTACCTATGTGCATTTATTACCTCCAACAATCAAATTTATAGCAGAAATTCACCTAATTCCGATTTTTCCTAAGATTCCTTTGGTAACAGCTAGCAAGCTAACCATCTTTGCAAAAGACACTAAGCGTATCCATTAATCATAAAACACTAGGTCAAGTACATTTATTTTTAAGTTCAATATACTGTAATTTTAATCATCTTGGTAACTGTTCACAGTGTACTAAAATATAAAAGCTATTTTCCTGAAAGCCTATAAGTTTATTAGGGCTCAAAGAATATTACTGTGGAAAGCGAGAAAATCTAAACAAAGAACAAGTTCCTAATTTTTGCCCTGATTTGTTCGTTTTTGTAATCTGTAAGCACAGTTGGCATCTTATTTAATGTATCTACACACACTTTCTATAATATTAAAATACTACATAAGTTTTCATGGGTATAACATTAAGGAAAGTGTGGGTTTCTTAAAGTGGTATACCATAATGATATGTTAAAGTTATATCCTTAATAGTCTATGTATCCCTGGCAATTATCCCCCTAGCCTGTTATGCTAACCAAGAATATTCTGGAAACTCCTACAACTTAATGTAAAGCATAAAAAAATTTTAGAAGACAGAATTAAGTAAAATGTTTCTTACACCCTCAAATCTTTAGTCATCCAAACACTCCTTAACAGCACAATTCCTCAAACGATTAAAAAACTTAGTTAATTCCACAATTTTTCCCTGTTCCCAAAGTACTATATAGTATAGCTAAGAACGCTCTTCATTTAGTTTTCAATACTAAGTATAGAAAAGTACTGACATCTCTCCGTGCATTAGAAATCTCTGGGTCTGTCTGGCAAACAAAAACACATAACCCAAAAATTCTAGGGAAAACAAAAAATTTCTAATTAAATAAGCCTCCCAAACCTGAAGAGATAAACATCTGACCCTCATAATATAAAGAAAAGCTGTCAACTAAAGTTGTGACCAGAATATTCTAAGTAAACCTTCACTGAGAAACACTCTACAAGGGCTTTTCCTGATACTCTGTATGATCTACTACCTTCTCTAAAACAATGAGTAGAAAGAGAAACTTCCAAAAATGGTTGGCCCTGGGAGATGAACTAACTTGTGTAAAATTATACTGTTTACAAAGAAAGGATGCTGACAGAGTATAGAAAAGACTACCAGAACTGATGGAGGATTTGCCACCACGTGGTCCACCACGACCTCGACCCCCTGAAACACTTCTGCCTCTCCCTCCTGGGCGTCTCCTGCTGTCACGCTGATGTCGGCTGTCTCGATCATCTTCTCCTGCCAATGACCAATCACTCAGCTCGTCTTTACGCTCAGATTCCGTTTCAGAGGGGTTAGACAGCTCAGAATTTGTACCTTGGAAAAGAAAATAACATAAACCAATTAGATTTCTATAAAAAGAGGCTTTTAAAATGTTCAAAATTATTTCCTACAAATTGTTTAAATAAGCAATACTGTTTGGCTGCTTCAAAGAAAGATCCATGAAAGTTAAAATCAATCTGAAATGTACTAAGGAATAATCAAATATTATTATACTATTAATATAGTATAGTATCTATTACTTAATACAGATTAAAAAATAAACTGATGTGCAGAAGGCTGCTCACTTCTTCAAAACCAGCAGAAGAATCCCTCACTACAGTCTAAGATGGGCTATGTCATGTAATATAGTCAAAGGTGTGACCATCCCATCAGCAAAAAAGGACAATATCCAGGAAATATAAAGTCATGGAAGTTAAAAAAAAACTGATGTGCAGAAATGCAGTTAACAGAAAAATTACAGAAAATACACATAACGTTAATTCCTGGGTTTTGGCACAAAAAAAAAAAACATACAGAACATCCATCATATATCAATATTAAAATGTACTTAATATGGATAGTCAAATGTTTCTGCTCATTTGGGTTTTAATAACCTAAATTATTCATACAATAAAAATAACTTCTATCCAATATTTGAGTAAATTAATCATATTTAGAAAAATGAATAGTTCAACCGTATAGTGTATTTCACCATCATTTCATTGATTCTAGGGTATACTTTTCACATGTTAACATCTCTGAAATCAAGATATTTCTTATAATTGATGGCATCTTTATTATAAGCTTCCAGCTTATCATAATTTTTCCAGTAGGTTGTATATAAAATGATAGCATGCTTTACTAGCATCTTAAATTGTGGTTTCTGCCATTAAAATTACTTTTACTGTTTAATGGTAAAAACCGCAATTACTTTTGCACCAACCTAGTATGTGCAACAACTGAACAGAATTTAAGGTTTCTCTGAAACAGAAGGTCTCTCACCTGACAACAGAACTAAAGCCATGACCAGTGAGACAAATACTCAGCATGCCTTTAAAAGTTTACAGACCATTTCTAACACTGCAACTATTGTAATGGTGACCTTTCAAAAATTTATTTAAACACTACAAAGAGATCATCAGAAACCTACAGTATCATTATTTAATAATTACTGTAACTAAAGTGTCAGATACATATGACTCAATCACTATCATATTCATTTCTACTTGTTAGTTCTGGGATGCCACTTCCTCTTTCCCTCTTATATGACCAAATATATCTCCTTCAGAGCCTAGTTCAATTTCTAACTCCAGACCACTGCAACTAAAACAGGTATCTCCCCATTTTTTGTTATCCTAAAATCGCCCCATATTTATCATAAGACTATGCTGTGTTATTTTTTCCTCCTTTGGAATTACTTTAAAATTGGTGTATGATAAAGGGTGGAACTCCATCTTACATGTCCTCAAATGCCTAGCAGAGTGTATAGCAATTTTCTCAACCAAATAATTTGCTACATTATTTTGAAGTTCATTTGCTAAATTCTCAGATAAGAGTGATGTCATGAAATACCTTGAAGTTCCCTATAGTTAAACTCTGCAATCATTTGAGGAAAAAATGAGCTCTTCAGACATAAAAAGTTTTAAGTATTAAGGTGCAGGGAATAAAATGTAAAGTTTTATACATGAAGGTATATGTATATATGTATATGAAGTTTTATACATGAAGGTGCCTACTCCCTTTCTCCTTTAAAGGTAAGTCTAGGATGCCTACCTTTTCTCCACATTGTTGTGAACAACAGATGTAACTAGCTAGTCAATTATAAAAACAGGTAATTAGTTGGATATGTGTATTTTCAAAGAATACATCAAATTTCTATTACTCACTTTCAATTCTTTGTTGGGATTAGAATCTCGGGGAAGGGAATTAATCTCCCCTAACATTTATTTCACCAAATGACAAAAAGCACTTTATTAACATGATGTCATAAAAGTTGCAATAAAGGCAATTTATCTCTCCTTGAATAGTGAAAAAAAGAACCTTTCAGAACGTTTAAGAACTTCTGAATTTATTTACACACATATACCCTATCTGAAACCATTGCCAAAATTCAGGGCAAATAAAGAATACTTCATTTTGAAGACTCTCTCAAAAGTTCCTATTGAAGTATCCTTAGAAATCCAGAGTAGTATTTATCTAACCCCGTGTCACAGCAAGTAAAGTCTTCCTTAAATTTAACCTACATATAGTATTCAAGATACTTAGAGGGAATGTCTAAATCATAGATTTCAGCAGGTAAAACAGATACTGAGGCCATAACCCCCAAAATTTTAATGAATTGGCTAGTGTTCAACATTATTCATATTAAATAATTCTTAATAATTCATATGAAATGTTTCTGTGATAGCAAAAAGGACTCTGCAAATGTGACTAAGGTTAAGGACCCTGAGATAGAGAGACTATCCTGGATTATCCAGGTGGGTCCAAACTAATCTCACTGGGTCTTTAAAAGTAGAGAAACTTTCTCAACTACCGAAAGGGGAATCCCACCAGACCTTCCAGAAAGAAACGTAGCCCAGCTGACAAGATTTTAGCCCAGTGAGACCCATGTCAGCCTTCTGGCCAACAGAACTATAAGATAGTAAGTTTCTGTGGTTCAAGCCTCTAAGATTGTGATAATTTATTACTACAATTGAAAACAAATACTCTAATGAAATCAGGGAAACCATTTATTCCAACCCCTTAATTTTGTAAAATACAAGTTGGGGATTCAAAGTCTTTTTAAACAAGCTTTAAAAGTAATGACACCAGGCTAGGCATGGTGGCTCACGCCTGTAATCCCAGCACTTTGGGAGGCACGGTGGGCGGATCACCTGAGGTCGGGAGATTGAGACCAGCCTGACCAACATGGAGAAACCCTGTCTCTACTAAAAATACAAAATCAGCCGGGCGTGGTGGTGCATGCCTGTAATCCCAGCTACTCAGGAGACTGAAGCAGGAGGATCACTTGAACCCAGGAGGCAGAGGTTGCGGTGAGCCGAGATCGCACCACTGCACTCCAGCCTGGGCAACAAGAGCGAAACTCCGTCTCAAAAAAAAAAAAAGTAACAAAACATAATGACATCGTGTTTTTAACCAATTTTAAAATCATATTTTCCCCCTCAAACTTCTAAGATCACCTTATGAAGATGGTTTTTATCATTTTCAATGGTTGGTTGTGCTAAGCTTAATAACTAAAACTAATCACATTTTATCAACTCCAAGAGGCCATCAATTTTAAGATATTATTTTATGTGTCACTAAAAAAGAAAATGCTGTTAAAGTTGTAAGATGTCCAATTTAACGCACATACCAACTTCGGAGATGTTATACTGGGAAATGTTTCTTATAGTTCCTATTAAACTGATAAAACTATAGTACTCATACTTTATATATATATATATATATATAAAAAATCAACTAAAAGTCTCGCTCATATAAAGTATACATGAACATCTACAACCAAATTCAAATGGTTTTTCTTGTTTTCCAAGCCCACTCAGATTTGATAACTATTTCAAGAAATAAAATGTTATTAATTCCGCTAAGATTCAGAGCTAAGAGTGCCATCTACTGAACAATTTGCACAGCTTTCTTGAATCCAGATGATGTTTCTCTACCTCTCACATAAATTATCTACGCTCAACAAAAGCATTTTGCCAGAGTAAGCTCTCAATAAGCAGACTTCCCACAAAAGCTAATAAAATTATTCAAAGAATTCATCATACTCATCATCCAATAAGTCTGAGATGCTAATAATGTATGGTTCAAAAATCAATGAGAATATATTTAATTTCTATGTGATTACTGGTTAACTGTCTTTTGCATTAAACATTTTCAGAAATATAATAACAGTTTGCAATTTTCATCCCTTTATATGCTGAACACTTCTTTATTAGAATTTTGCTATTTAGGTTTCAATATCGCATTAAATAAAAATATATATGTAAGACAATGAGAACATAAAGATATGATATTAAAAGGAAGGGACACAAACTTACAACTCTACAACAAATTGAAGATAGTTCAGGTTTAATATAACTTTGTCAGCATTACATGATTCTTCAATTAAGCAGGAAATTTGCATTTATTTCTATATTCCTTAAATGCCTTACATTTTGGAAAATGTTTTGTATTTCCTCAAAAGACAGTAAGTATAGGAGTGAAGAAAAGAACAGGAAAAGAGAAAGAAAATGGGTGAAGGAAAAAAACAAATCAGGTCACTGCTAAGATCCAAGTCCAAATGTAGAAAAATGGAACAACTCCAAAGCTGAAGAAGAATAAGGGAGAATTTAGGATTAGAGAATTGTTGACTATCATCACTCCACTGTCCCCTTCCTACCTGGGTTATACCCAATCCTCACAGTGAAATGTATTTTAGAAAATGTTCATTTATGAAGTGTTAAATTAGATTATGGCTTTCAGAGCCTTCATTTTAGTGAAACGTTGTTAAAATAATTCCAGATGTGAGATGTTAATGTATTCAAATATGCCAAATGAGCAAATATAGTATTTTTTAAAAGCTAGTAAAGACTTGCTATATGTAACCTTGGCAGTGATTCGCATATTTTTCATTTTTTACTTGAAGAGGGTAGACAAAAGATGATTCCTAAAAGTATCACCACCATCACTAGGTATTTACTGGGAAATGTATAAAACTGTACTAGCAAAGTATTTGAAAAACAAGTTACACATGTATTCTTTGTAAATATAATGAACATGACAATGAACTACCAACTTAAAAACATGCTTTGCTTCATTACATAACTGCTTGGAAATTGTATATATTTTACTGTCATTTTAACATATACCATCACTACTATTAAGACAGGTACCAAACCTTCAAAACTACCTTCTACCCTCAAAGCCAAGATAATGAACTAATTACAAGAAAATGTGTTAGAGCACCTAAACTATAACTACTATTATTACTACTACAAAAAAAAGTTTTTTTTACCATAACCGGAGGTGTAATTAGGGCCCCGACGACCTCTGCCTCTTCCACTATAAGACCTAGAACCTTGTACAGAAGAGACGGTACTTTCATCAGTGGCATAGCCTTTCTCTTTTTCAGGCCCTCTGGTGGAAGAAGGTCTGAAACCCATACCAATCTGTCGTAGCTGTTCATCAATCTGTAGGCGTTCCATTCTTAGCTGTTCTACTTCCTACAATCAAAACAAAAACGAGAAAGTCTTCTTATATATAACTTTTTGTCTTCCTAAAGCCTAGAGCTAGAGCTGTACTCCTTACCAAACCTGAGACCTTAGGCAAGTAGACAGTAAAGAGCATTGTGTTCCTAGTCAACAGAATTGATGAGGTCATTTGCTGTTTCAGTTCAACATTTACTGAACGGCCTAGAGTGTGCCAAACATGCTGCTATAGGCATACAATATAAAAGACAACATGGACTCTCCCCAGTCAAGGGGATGTTTAACAGCTTTAAAATAAGTTATTAAATAACTAACAATTATACAATATTACCAGATTTTGCCCTCAAGGAGTTAGAACTGCTGAATGAGATACAGGCAGCATCTATGAAAGGTACTATTAACAAGCTACTTTCCTATCAAAGTAGTGACACATGAGTTGTGACCTAGAAGGACTGCTAGACTTGGTCATTCAGAAATTGAGGTCATTACAAGATGCAAAGGTTAGATGTCTAGAGAAAACTCTTGGTTAAAAGATGAGTACTGAAAGATAAAGCATTGGCTTCAAAATGCCAGTTTTAATTGTGACTTTTCATATAAAGATGAATTTCAAAAGAAAAGAAATGACATTATCAGAGTGATCTCAAAATAGTAACAGCAACAATGATACGATAGACTGGGAGGAAAACATACTAGAGGCAGAGAACAGGTGAGGATATTATTATACTTTAAAAAGAGAAACAGCAGGAATAAAAGGGAAAGAGCAGAAAATAAAATTAAAATATTTAATAATTTATGGGTCATATTTTTCTAAAAACCCTTGCTCTTTATGTATCAACTCAAATAGACTATTTTGTTAACAATGGTTACAAATTATCAAATAGTGTCTATGGAGATGATGCAGATGATTTGCATAATGCCAAAGTTACCAAGGAATCCCAATGTCACTCCTGGTTCTGTACCCTATTTGTATGTAAAGTACAAAAGTAAAAACTAAATGGCTCCAGTATGAACATGCAGATAGATAAGTGATCTGAGAGTCAAACTGCATGAAGACAAAGGAAAGTAATCATTTCTTAAACAAGAAAGAAAGAAATATAAAAACTCAGAAAGAAGAGCAACTATGCACACAACGCCAATCATTTTAAGATGACAAAAGCCTTTTAAAATTCTTATGTAGAAAAATGGCAAATCTGAAGCTGAATTAACAAAAATATTTAAAGATTTGAAGTTTACTTCAAATATAAAATGTTTAATGTGAGGACATTTTAAATTTGTAGCAAATGTACATTTATGTAGTAAATGCAGCAACGATATCAGAATATAGTATGAACCATATACAAACCTTTAGATAAGCAATATGATACTCTAAAAGAACTTGCACATTTCCAATGCTTTCTTTAGTGCCAACAAATACAAATGGAACCATACCCTGTTAAAAAAAAAAAAAAAAAAATGGTCTTCAGTGTTTAATATTTTAACAAAGTTCTAGTCTGAAAGTGACATGAAATTGACAGGCAGGAAGGCAGGCATACACACACACACACACACACACACACAAACCTACCTTTTTTTTTTTTTTTTTTGAGATGACATCTTGCTCTGTTGCCCAGGCTACAGTGCAGTGGTGCAATCACAGCTCACTGCAGCATCAAACTCCTGGGCTCAAGTGATTCTCCTGTCTCAGCCTCTAGAGTAGCTGAAACTACAGATGCGTGTCACCACAACCAGTCATTATTTTTTATTTTTTGTAGAGACAGGGTCTTGCTCTGCTGCCCAACTCCTTGCCTCAGGCGATCCTCCTGCCTTGGCTTCCCAAAGTGCTGGGATTACTGACTTCCCAAAGGGGTTACAGGCGTGAGCCACCGTACCCAGCCCCAATATATAATTAGGAAAACTCTTCTGAAACACGCAGCAATTTACATGTATTAAACTTCAAGATTTAAGGGGGAAAAAATGCTAAAATCCATATAAGTTGAAATACTCAGATTTTCAATAACTTGTCAGATTTGCACCCCAATTTACTGTTGTAAATTGTGTTCTGTGTGCTAAACACTTTAAAAATCATTTTTAAAAATCAGTTTATACCAAGTTTTCTGATTTATAATCAATTTAATTTTCCAAGTATATAAATCAACTTTTAAAGTTAAAATGATTTTCTGGCAGGTCATGGTGACTCACACCTATAATCCTAGCACTTTGGGAGGCTGAGGCAGGTGGATCACTTGAGCTCATGAGTTCGAGATCAGCCTGGACAACATAGACAAACCACGTCTCCACAAAATATACAAAAATCAGCTGGCACAGTAGCACATGCCTGTAGTCCCAGCTACTTGGGAGGCTGAGGTAGGAAGATAGCTTGAGCCTGGGAGACAGAGACTGCAGTGAGCCAAGACTGTGCCACTGCCCTCCAGCCTGGACAACAGAGCAAGGCTCTGTCTCCAAAAACAAAAATAAACAATTTTCCTTCAAACTGGCTATGAACTTCCAGGCTAGATACATCATCTCAGTAAGTATTGCTTTAAAGCATAATAAAGCACATTAGCCCACTTATCCCTACAGTATGTGCTCAGATAACAAAATCTTAAGTGTCTGTGTACTACAAGAGGTACTTCCTAATCACTAAAAGAAATATCACCTCCAGAGCATAAATATGTAGAGGTAAATCAAAGTATTAGGTCAGACTTGGTTTACTTTGCTGAATTTCTGAATAAGAAGGTTTTTAAAAAGTGGCAGAAAAGAGAAATACGATGGCACACTGTGAATTTTTCTTCTTTAAAGAAACATACTTCCAGCTTCTTAATGGCTGAGAAAAATGAGAGTAAAGCTTAACTCCCCCAATCAGTTTCCATGTCTCTCATTTTCTTCTTTTTACAGAATAGTTTCTAACAGTTACTTAAACAGAATGGCTTAGGGATTTTTGGTTCTAAATATGAAACTAAGCATGGCTTAAGACGTTTTAGTTCTATATATGACTCAATTATTTTCAAAGTAATTTTTAAGAGTAATGATTTTTAGATACAGTTGATTTAAAACTTAGGCAACAGGGCAAGTGCTAGGGATACAGCACAGCTATTACAGAGGTTCGCAGTGGCTGTGAAGAAGTCATTTCAACTATGAAAGTGTGAAACAAGGGAAACTAATTTAAGATTAGGGAGTGGGGAAGTCTTAACACTGACCTCAGGAGTTCACAAGCAGATAAAAGGGCATTCAAAGTGAATAAAAAGGGGGGTGGGATGGCAAGGACCTAAAAAAATCTTAAACATATAGCCTGTTTTCAGGTCTGTATTGTGCATTTCATGTATTTTATTTCATGCTTTTAAAAACTAACTAAGAAATAGTATCCCAGTTTTACGGTTAACAAAATAACTTGCTGAAGTCATAAAATTAGCAATTGAGCCAGTCAATTTCATCTAGTTACCTAATTCCAAATAACATCTATTTGTTAACTGCCAGGATCTTCTGCTAAGGTGTAAGAATAAAGTTTCTGTTCTAAAGATAATCAAAAATCTCAGAAAAAAAAAATAAACATTCTCATAAAAAACTCATTGTACAGCATTAATGATATGATCAAAAAACAGGAATTTAAGGAGAAAGTGAATTATGCCATTCCAGGTGTGAAAAGTTAAGGGAATAAGAAAGAATATTGTTATGTGAAACAAATGTTAAAAATAAATAAAATTTTGCCAAATACATAGTCATTCCAGACAGATAACCTTCACGGAGTAAGAGAAAATACAATGCCTTGACCTTGAATGGGAAATGTTATCACCTTTAGTTACCACCAAAGAAAAGGAATGGTAAACTTTAAAGAGTAAATGATTACTAATGAATATTAGTTCATCTTTCTAAGTTATTTTGGAGAAACTTAAAAGTTTTTTTTTAAAATATTAAAAACTGATTATTTATATGTAATAGATAACACTGAGATAATCACTTAGCACTAAGAAAAATCTGAATCCCTGTTCCTGACACCTTACACCAAACTGGAGCAAAAAGTTTATGCACTAAAAACCATCAACAATAAAAACAAGTGGAGATTAAGATCTCTGATCTAGGAACAGGAAAGACCTTGCCAAGCATGACAGAAAGTCCAGTCATAAAGCAAAAGCCTAAAAAATCCAACAATATAAAAATTTTAAAATGTCTGCTCAGGATAAAAAGAAATCAAGTCAAAAGAAACAAGCAATGGTCTTATCACCCACTGACAATAAAGACAAAAAATACATAAAGGACAAAAAGGTGGTTACAGAAAAATTAAAAAATGTCTTTTAAACATATAGAAAGATAAAGTGTACACTTACTGTAATGGTATTAACTAAAATTTAATAAAACCTAGTATTGGCGAATATGTGGAAAACAGACCTATTTCCTACACTGGTGGTGGTGATGTGTGAGAAAGTAATTATCAAGCTCTAGAAATTTAAATACTATAAAACCTTTGATCTATTACATCCACTTCGAGGAATTTCCTCTCCAGTTATAGTTGGCAAAGAGTCACAGGGGATGTTGACTGTAGCATTGTTTTTAATGCAAAATAAAAACATACAAAGGTAGTTTAAACAGGTTAAAGCCTAGTAGGCATGGAGAGGAGAGACATGTACAAAGCACAGATACACATTTATTTCTGATATTATACCCATCTGTGTTATTCTAACCTTTACGTAAACTTTAATAATTAAAAACTCAAAAATTTTTTAAGTTTAAATGTCTTAAAATATTTATCAAGTGCCCATTCTCTTCAATTCATAGTCATAGAGGAGAATGGAGAATATGGAAGTTCAGGTTTGACTTCCTGATTTCAAGAAGTTCATAACTGGTTTGGAGACATATACCAGAAAACAAAACATAAGACTGAAAGACTATCATTAAAAACTCAATCATAAAGACAATAATTGCTATAGTACAAATGCAGGAAAGGTCATCTCAGGCTAGGGAGAGATCACCAAAGTCTTCAGAGTAAACAAGTTATAGACTGAGTCTCCAACTTAAATTGTGAAATGGTGGCCCCCAATAAGCCAATACCAACCTTCAGATTTATTTTAGCATGCAGTGTTTTGAAAACTGAAAAATTCTGAATATTATAGGTTTCCTGCTTCTCAAAAAATATCATTGTAGCAACAAATAAGGCATGCATTCCCCATTAAGAAAGGCACTGTCCTTTCCATCCCTATCTTATACATTCCAACTTGCCTAATCACATAACTGCTTGGCCTCTGTAAGCATTTACGTCTCTTAACCCTGGCATAGAAATGACAGTAACAATGGCTAAAACTACAAACACAAGAAAGTACGGTAAATTCTTACTTATGAAGGAAACCGAGAAGAGTACACTTAACAAAACAGTAAATACCGAACAACAACTGGAAATAAATCAAGCTAAGAGAAGACATTAATATCCAGCTTAGAAATTCATAGTTGACCAATTTAATGGCCCTGGCCAATAAATATTATGATTTTTCAGACCAATTGTTAGACACTGGTTGTATGCCAAATGGTTCACCATTCATCTTACCGTTAGTTATACTAAGCATTAACGAAAACAATGATGACAATAATAATGGCGTAAGACCATCAGTTTTAATCCTTATATAAGCAGCCATCTTAAAATAATGCAAAATGGGGCAGGAGTACTTATGAAGAATAAGTTATGCAAGATTTGCACTCTTTAATGCAGTGTAGAATGAAATCACTGAAAACAGCATTCCAAGCGACAAGTATTCATCTGTATGATACCTAAATATTTGTTTTCCTCATTCATTCTTAGTATATTCACCTCCACATTCTAATTAAAAGGAATAAAGGAAGTGGCTATCTTTGGTATCTTTACAACACTAAATACTTGGCTGGGCTAAATATATAGTTTTCTCTCTTTTTTAAAAGACTGATCCTCTATCCAACAGGTTAACAAACTCCCCATACAATACTCTATTGTGCAAAGCTCAAGAAGTTGTGAGTGTACTGCTTTCTGAGAGATAATTTTGTGAAAAATCCTTGTCTTATATTCAGGAACACAAAGCTTAAGTATATAGAGTTGATCACTAAAGCCATCAACGTGAGATCCTTAAAATGATGTAAAAGGAGCAAAGAACAAAATTAGGGACAAAATATCAACATGTGGGAAGAAAGAAGATGAAAAATTTTAGAAAGCTACGACCAGAATAGCAACATAAAAGCATAAGGGCATTTCAATTAAGAAATAGTCAATACTTTCACATTCTATAGCAATGTAAAAACATAATGGGATTTCAATTAAGAAATGGTCAAGGCTGGGCACGGTGGCTTATGCCCGTAATCCCAGCACTTTGGGAGGCAGAGGCAGACGGATCACGAGGTCAAAAGATTGAGACCATCCCTGGCCAACCTTGTGAAACCCCATCTCTACTAAAAGTGCAAAAATTAACTGGGGGTAGTGGTGCACACCTGTAGTCCCAGCTACTCAGGAAGCTGAAGCAGAAGAATCAATTGAACCAGAGAGGCAGAGGTTGCAGTGAGCCAAGAACGTGCCACTGCACTCCAGCCTGGTGACAGAGTGAGACTCTGTCTCCACATAAAAAAAAAAAAAAGAAAAAGAAAAGAAAAAAGAAACGGTCAATACTTTCAGATTCTATAGCAATGTAAAAGCGTAAAATGATTTCAATTAAGAAATAGTCAATACTTTCAGATTGTATAAAACAGTTAAGGAGAGTACAATCAACAATTCCTTTGCCAGCACAGTTCACAATGGCAAAGATATGGAACCAACCTAAGTGCCCATCAACCAATGCGTGGATACAAAAAAACTGTGGTATATACACACCATGGAATATTACTCAGCCATAAAAAGGAACGAAATAATGTCTTTTGCAGCAACTTGGATGGAGGCCATTATTCTAAGTGAAGTAACTCAGGAATGGAAAACCAAATATCATATGTTCTCACTTCTAAGTGGGAGCTTAGCTATAAGGATGCAAAGGCAAAAGAATGCTATAATGGGCCGGGCGCGGTGGCTCAAGCCTGTAATCCCAGCACTTTGGGAGGCCGAGACAGGCGGATCACGAGGTCAGGAGATCAAGACCATCCTGGTTAACACGGTGAAACCCCGTCTCTACTAAAAAATACAAAAAACTAGCCGGGTGAGGTGGCGGGCGCCTGTAGTCCCAGCTGCTCGGGAGGCTGAGGCAGGAGAATGGCGTGAACCCGGGAAGCGGAGCTTGCAGTGAGCTGAGATCCGGCCACTGCACTCCAGCCTGGGCGACAGAGCGAGACTCCGTTTCAAAAAAAAAAAAGAATGCTATAATGGACTCTGGAGACTCAGGGGGGAGGAAGTTTGCAAGGTGGATGAGGGATAAAAGACTACATATTGGATACAGTGTACACTGCTCAGGTGATAGGTGCACTAAAATCTCAGAAATCACCACTGAAGAACCTTCACCATGTAACCAAAAACCACCTGTATCCCAAAAACTATTGAATTTTTTTAAAAAAACACCCTTTGGGAGTATCAAGTTCTACAGTTTTACACTCTACGTATGAAAAATAACTGTTAAGATTATCAAATAGAAATCTGTATATCAAAACTGACTTTTTTTACTGAAGTACTATCAAAACAACTAAGAACAAGGCCCACACAGTAGAAAATGACTTCTTTTTTAAGTGTATGAAATACTGTTATAAAAACATAATTTTAAAAAAAGAAAGAAAAACCCTCTGTATCAGATAAAACAGACAAAATGTTTATAACTATCAAGTTGGCCAAAAAAAAGGACATTTTAAAGAGGGAAAGAAATTACATTTTAAATACTTACGTCTTCTCTGGGTAATTTATTTTCATTGTCCCCTTCAATTCTTACTCGAACCACACCAGATTTGTCCACTATTTCTTGAATAACTTTGCCATTTTTTCCAATTACTTTTCCTTTAGAAAGAGAAAACAAATGTAACGATAAGCTAAAAATCAATTCTGCTATTCTTTCAGTGTCAGCCCAAATTATTTGTAACTTGCTACTAAATTATAACCATCAAGTGAAGGTCCCATCTTTTTACTTTCAATTAACTCACCCTATAGACTACCAAGAAATTTTACCCTTGGTCTGAAACTTAATCCCTCTTTCAGCATGCCTAAGGTTACTAACTGGGACTGACAAACAGCGCTCATGTGTAAGAAATTTTCAAAATCTAGACTTTTAAAATATGCTTATATCATGTTCATATTTTTTAAACATCCATTTCAAAACCTTGGATATATAAAGGCAAAGAGAAAATTATTTTAATTTGGCATTAATCATTATCACTTTAGTAATTCACATAAGTAACAAATTCATCAATCTTGCTTTTATTTTCAAGTTTCTATCTGTGAAAGAGATTTCTATGACTTGAAGATAACTTTAGAATGAATATTTACATGTATTACATTTTACACCAAGAAGTTTTTCAAGTACTTCACAGCTATATAAAAAATAACATAAAGCATGCACATGATATGCTGTCTTGCTAAGTATAAAATACTGTAAAATAACGTAAAATTCAAATATTTAACTTTTCTACACTTACAAGTCTGTCAAACAGCAGTTATTGAGTATATTAACAAAGGGATCAAAATCCTCTCTTTCCCTAAAGGACTATCTAAAGATCAGCATATACTCACATAAATAACAAAGCAACACTGAGTTGTGTACCTATTAACAAGTACTATTCAAGTAACTTTCACCATATGGAACAGATGTACCCCTTAGTGAACAGCAACAGCATATTTGTTATCAAGTCCACATCAACTTTTTAAATCACTTTTCACAAAAACTTAAACTTTGGTTGAAGGGGTTAAAACGGCAGATTTTCCTATTGCATGCCTGAACAGTTTCCATTAAAGAATGAGTAAGAACAATGACAACAGTAGACTGGTCAATACAATAAAAGGACTATAATGGGTTTTTCTCTCTTGTATTCCTACTCTCAAGCCTCCTTCCCCATTAATAACCCTAAATTTAAAAGCAGTAGCAATTGAACAGGTTTAAAAAAAAAAAAAAAGTAGGGCAGGGAATTCACATGACGTGTATCTTCTCTGAGCAGCCCTAGCAGCAGCACATAAAAGCAACCTTCATTGTTAACACAGTGAAGCTCAAGCAGCAACTCCATCCTTGACCCTGCTAAAAACAAGCAAATGTCTTTCGAAAAACAAAGATTAGGTTGATACACCATATTCCTCCCCCAGAACTTTTGCCACTTCCTTCTTGTGAACTATACCAGTTTTGAGTGATCATCCATCACCCTTCTGGGGTCCTTGGCAGGAACCTACCTGCAAGTTTTATTTAGTCCCACCAGAGACCGTCAATATTTTATATGATCATTTCCATAGTTTAAATTCCAGACCATACTGACAAACTGAAGCAGACCTGCAGTATAAATTGAGCACTGAATATAAATGCTGAAGGGACAGAGAGAAGTGATTAAGGAACGCTTCTGGAGGTGAAAGGTTTTGAACCATTTTCAAATCAATGTTCAGATATTTTTCCCTTTGATTTGGGAGGGGTGGGAATGGTCATCTTAGAACTCTCAGAACACGAATGTATAAGGTAATCAATCCTCTCTGGAACTTACCTACCAAGTGTTCTCATTCCCTTTTATTCCTCAGTTCTCTTTTTCTTTCATTTGGACTAAAAACGTACTATTTTTCAAAAGACTGCTTCATCCATAAAACATTATGGAGGGAAACATTGTACTTTTACACATGACAACCAACAGAAATTCTTGTACTAAGTTCCTGAGTATTTCACCAATGTGTAATAGTTACTGCTATTGTGTATTTCCTAAACAGCACACAACCCATATCACCAAAGCCAACATAGACAGGATACAGGAAAAGAGACAACAGGTACTCACCACTTCACTGAATAAAGAGAACAGAGAACTACAAATATACCCAATTTTCTTATTTTTGAAATGTTAGAAACTTTTACTCACAACACCTACCACAACTCTCTAAGACCAAGGCTATCTTTTATAACTGATAGACTTGGATCGAAAAGAAACCTGGTTCCCTTTCACAAACCCACTGCCAAATCATTTTTACAAGTGAGGAAACCTTAGTTAAAGTTACACTCTGTACAGCCGCTACCACAATGTTAGTACTCACAGATGTCAATAATTATTTTTTAAAAGGGCATCCTTTTCAAAAGCAGCTTATCAAAGGTGATTTCATGATACTGATAAACATTTCATAACATTGTGCACCTTACCTATGTATAATTATACAACATTCTTCAAGTTGATATTGAATTTTAACATCTCCTCTTTCCAAAGGTTCAGTCTATAGTGAACAATGGTATACCAAGAACTAATAAAGTAGAGCTTACACAATTGGCAGTAATGTCATACCTATCCAAATGTTTGAGCAGAACTGAAAGGCTTTTTACACCCGGGCGCGGTGGATCATGCCTGTAAACCCAGCACTTTGGGAGGCCGAGGTGGGCGGATCACAAGATCAGGAGCAGGAGTTCAAGACCAGCCTGGCCAATATGGTGAAACCACATCTCTACTAAAAATACAAAAATTAGCCACGCATGGTGGCAGGCACCTCCAGTCCCAGCTACTCGGGAGGCTGAGGCAGGAGAATCGCTTGAACCCAGGAGGCAGAGGTTGCAGTGAGCCAAGAGTGCGTCACTGCAACTGCACTCCAGCCTGGGTGACAAAGCAAGACTCCATCTCAAAAAAAAAAAAAGCTTTTTTCATAAATACTAACAGTTAAATTCCAAGAAACAAATTCCTGTGTTTTAAACTACTTTTCCTGAATATACTACTTATTAATGGCCAAAAAAAAAATCTTTTTAAAATGGAAGTTTTTTTTTAAATTTTTCTATTAATGTTCGTTTTACACAATTTAACAAATAGAACGTCTGTGGCTAAACATCATTTCCTAAAGGCAGAATAAGCCACATTCTATAAATGGAACCCAAGAAGCTGAAAGTATTTCCTTAGCGTCAAAAAAAAAAAATAATGAGAGATAATAGACAACAAAAACTCATCCCCCTCCTAGTAAACTTCACTACATTATCTTGATGCTTCTTTTTATATTAAATGTTTAGAGAGTCAATTTTTGGTATAGTCACTGTGTACTTAACACATAACCAAAACCTTCCCAATTGCCTCAAATAGCAAAAAGACAGACAGCATAGATGTAGGGCATATTAATAACAGAGCTATAAATGAACTCACTCCAACCTATAATGCTCATTTAACCGTAACTTCAAATGCAAATTCTTGTCACTTAACTATAATCCATGGGTACAACAGTTTGAACAACGGTGTTAAATAATTAACAGTGAAACCACCCCTCATATTATCATCCTTCTCTCCTGCCCACAAGTTCTTACCTTATTATTCTATGCCTTGTGACAACCTACTATTCAGGACCTACTGTGTAGAAGTTTATTACCCTATTGTTAGTTCACTGTTACTTTTCTTCCGCACTAAACAAAACAAATACAACAAATACCTTCTCAAAAAGTACTATCATTAATTTTGATGAATATATATCAATGACAAAAAGAGAGTAAAGGAGTGAGAATTAGGAAAGATCCCAAGGGATGAGAAGGCTGATGAAAAACTGTAATGACAAACTGTTATAAAAACCCTGGGCCTTATTAGTGGGTCATCCTGTACAGAAGAAACATCTTCACTTTTTAACATATGACAATAACAAGTTACACAAAATGTTATCACCAAAAAAAGAATTATTGCTATCTAAATAAATCTACACATAAGGGGAATAAGGTTATCAGACTACAAGACCAGTTTTCAATTAAGTCGATATATGTAACTAATGTTTAACTTATTTAACATTTAGTAAAAGTACCTACCAACGAGATTCCTAGGAACCTGAATAAAATCCTCCACAAATTCCAAGAAACCTCTAGCCTTTTTTACAGCATCAGCACTCTGTAGATGAGGGGAAAAGTAAAAATGAAATCCTGTTTCAATCTTGAAGCAACCCATAATCCAAAACAAAAAGATGAGAAAAGAGAAAATTCTGAATGATTATATTCTACTAAAAGATTATGCTCATTCCATTGGTGAGAGATTTCAGGTGAAGTGATTCACAAAGTACTTAAGAAAAAAATCATTTTTAAAAATCCCAAATCAGTCAGTACTATTAAAACCAAAAATAAAATAACATCTCTAACATCTTTAAGCTGCTGAGAAATTTAGTGTCAGAGTTTAAATTACACAGCTGCTGAACAGCCAAAACTTTAATTCAATCCTAAATATACTAGTCTATACTCCCAGGTTGAAATTCTCATGTTAAATGTTAACAACACAAATTGTTCAAATTGTCTGAATTATTTTATTTATTCTCAAAATCAGGTATATGACTTAAAAAGCTATTTTTGCAGAGATGCATGTTTTAAAAGTACCCACTGGTAAGATTATCAAAATTCCTAATTTCTAATGAGTACAATTTTAAACGACTAGAGGTTTGAGAGTGAGTCTCTACATGGACTTTTTACTTCTCAAAAGTCATTTTCATTTTTAACATTTGTTCTTTAATAACCACAGATAAGGCCAGATGTGGTGGGCTCACACCTATAATCCCAGCACTTTGTTTGGGAGGCCAATGTAGGAGGATCATTTAAGGTCAAGAGTTTAAGACTACCCTGGGCAACACAGGAAACCTCTATCTCTACAAAATATATAGATACATATTTAAATTAGCCCAGCATGGCGGTACATGCCTATAGTCCTAGCTACTCAAGAGGCTGAGGCCAGAGGATGGTGTGAGCCCAGGAGTCTGAGGCTGCAGTGAACTATGATCACGCCACTACACTCCAGCCTGAGAATAGAGTAGATCCTGTCTCTAAAAAAATTAAAAAAGCAAATAATTTTTTTAATTTTAAAACCATAGCTCAAATTATTGTGTGCACACTCTATGTGATATACCGTATGCAATCAACATTTTGTATAATGTATCCAATCTTTAAGAACTATATTAAGGTAAGCACTATTATTATTTTATAATGAGAACACTTATACAAGGAAGCAAAGTAACACACTCCAAGCCTACTCAAAGTGGCCTATTTAAAGTGAATTCCAACCCAGGCAGTATAGCTCCAAAGCCCGTCTTTTTTTTTTTCTCCTCCTTCTTCTCAACAAGACAGAACCTTGCTCTGTCACTCAGGCTAGAGGACAATGACGATCATAGATAACTGCAACCTCTCAGTCCTGGGCTCAAGTGATCTTCCTGCTTCAGCCTCCAAAATTGCTGGGGTTACAGACATGAGCCACAGTGCTTGGCTGCCTTAATTACTATGTTATACTGTCTACTTTTAAAGGTTTCGAAATTAAAACTAAAGCCTCTAGTTAGCTTTACTATGTGAAAGAAGCTGTTCGTAAGAGCTATGTATGAAAAGTTAAGACACAAAATTGTCATTCAAAAAAAACTCCAGGCCAGGCAGTGGCTCATGCCTACAGTCCCGGCACTTTGGGAGGCTGAGGCAGGCGGAGTGCTTGAGCTCAGGAGTTCCAGACCAGCCTGTGCAACACGGCAAAACCTTGTTTCTTTAAAAAAAAAAAAAAAAAAAAAAAAATCCAGTTACTCAAATTTGAAGGATGGTCTCAATTTACATACATAAAAATACAGATAAGGTGCGTGTATATGTATACATATAAATTTATATATATATTTTTAAACTCTACGTTGCCCTGGCTGGATTCAAACTCATGGGCTCAAGCAATCCTCCTGCCTCAGATTCCCAAGTAGCTGGGAATGCAAATGTGTGCCACTGCACCTGGCTGAGTAACTTTTTAAAAATAACTTACTAATTTTCTACCCCTGCAAACGTCATGATTAACCAGTGACGAAGCATTATACAAATTCGAATTCTAGAAAAGCTATGCTAATATATGCCATTTACTCCTGCCAGTGCCTGGCACACAGTAAACATTCAAAAAAAAAAGAAAAAAAAACAGTTGGACAGATTATTTGTTATGGGTATAAAACTGAAGTAAATTCCGAAGCAGTTAAGAAACTTCAATTTAAAAAACTACATATTTAATTACTTAGTAAATCTTTCACTCCTCTCAATACGTTAACTTCAATTCAGCTGCGTAAGTAATGACTACTAGGCTGACTGATGCTAACTGAACAAATTCTACCTCAAAAATGTTTCACTGGGAAACTGGAATTTCAGATAAAAATATAATCAAACAATAGATGGTTAATACATTATAGTAAAGGCCAAGGCAGGAGAAAGATAACTTACCTCTCCATAGATTCTAAATGTTCCAGTATCTTCATCTAGCTCAATGGCGGTAACTCCAGGAACCTTCCTAGCTTGCTGAATGTTACTACCATGTGTTCCTATTGCCAGGCCCATTAAATCTTCTCTCACAACAAATTCCTCATGAAAAGCTGCTGCAAGTTGTTTTGTGCACTAATAAAAAAGGAAAATTAGTATTATAAAAGATCAAAACACAAAATGGCTTTTCTGTATGGTTTTTTTTTCAGACAGGGTCTCACTCTGTCACCAAGGCTAGCATGCAGTGGCATGATCATGGCTCACTGCCACTTCCATCTCCTGGGCTCAAGCAATCATCCCACTTCAGCCTCCTGAATAGTTGGAAATACAGGCACGTACCAGTGAGCCCAGCTAATTTGTTATGTTTTTATTTTTTGAAGACGAGCTCTCACTATGTTACCCAGGCTGGTCTCCAACTCTTTGGCTAAAGCAATCCTCCCACTTCAGCCTCCCAAAGTGATGGGATTATAGGCATGAGCCACCACACGTGGCCACAAAATGTTTTATTGCACATCCATGTTCATAGCATTACTTACGATAGTCAAGAGGTGAAAGCAACCCAAATCCACAGATCAATGAAAGAACACAATGTCATATATACATTCTGCCTTAAAAAGGAAATTCTGACACATGCTACACAAATGAACCTTGATGCTAAGTAAAATACGTCAGAAACAAAAAAGACTAAAATGATTTTACTTACATGAGGTATCTAAAATAGTCAAATTTATAGCAAGAGAAAATAGAATGATGGTTGCCAGGGGCTGGGGAAAGGGGAAAATGAGCAGCTGTCTAAAGGGTACAGATTTTCAGTTTTACAATATGAGAAGCCCTGAAGATTGATTAATAATGTAAACATACTTAATACTAAGCGTATACTTAAAAATGGTTAAGATGCTAAGTTTCATATGCACTTTACCACAGTGTAAAGAAAAACACGAGAAGAAAAAAGCACCGAAAACCCACATAAAGAAAAAAAAAAAAAACGCAGTCTCTTAATAAAGGAAAACTCATCTAATGTCATAAAATGAATGGGGAAAAGAAATTGTTTTATTCGTCTATTAGGCTAAAAGACTTTTCCAGATACAGACAGATTTGTTCACATATCCCTTGTTCAGAACTTTTAAATTAATGAGAACACTTCCAAATTTGTCCTAAGGATAATAAACATACCTCAATTTATCTAAGACAACACAATGTTTGCACGCACACGTGTTCATCTAGATCTAGAAAGTGTGAGTGAGTGGAAGAACAAGTATCCTAACAGTGTAGCAGAGAAGAACAGGACACAACAGAGTACCTTAGGATAAGACAGAGATATAATGATAAGCTTCATATTTTAATACTACATGTCACATCATACCCCACTCCTAGTCCTCCTCTCCTCTCACACAAGAGTTGTTACAGTGAACTAGTTACTGATGAAAGGTATAATGACTGACAGACAACAAGGCAGTTGAAAAAAATAAAAAGGATAAATACAAAGTAAAGAACTAGCAATACAGTCTACTGAGTATCTCTAGTTTCTTCACTCTTTGGCACCTGTCATCTAAGTCCTATCAACAAGTCAACAGGCATTTAGCAAAGGAAAGGCTATGTTTGATACAAGGTAAAATGGAAAAGCAAAAAAGGAATTCTTCTACAGACACGACAACTCCAAATAGTTACGAAACAGAGGTCCTAGGCTGCCTTCATCTGAAGCAAGGAACTTGAAAAATATAAAATATAAAACTAAATGGGGGCCAGGCTCGGTGGCTCATGCCTGTAATCCCAGCACTTTGAAAAGCTGAGGCGGGCAACCACTTGAGGCCAGGAGTTCGAGACCAGCCTGGCCAACATGGCAAAA
>NW_012117622.1:757886-763688 GCF_000951035.1 Colobus angolensis palliatus
TAACAGTTGAAGTAACATTTACAAAAACCAAACACTGAGGTAATTCCTTAGAAACTAGTCACAAAGCAAGTGTGAAGATTACTTACTTCTCCTTTCATCATCCGAACTTTAGCCAACCACCATCCACATGGTTCTTGGTCATTTGCTCTTGAATATACCTGAGAAGAAAAAAAAATGCCTATATCCATTCATCCCAAAAGATTTCAATGCTGTAAATAATGACTTTTTATTAATGCCCAATCCCATCAAACTTAAAAATCAAAAATGCTATTTTATTTAAATTGGTATATTAAATGCAATTTAATGAAAGTGATATGTGCATTTAAATTTACTACTTAAAAATAAAACTACACTTTTTTGGGCAATTTAGCTTCTTGGAAATTAATTCCACATTCATGAGGTTTACTAAATATAAGTATTATTTTAAAGAAATGCTCTTACAAAGGAGTTTTAAAGAATGTAAAACACAGGTCTTCCTGTTTCTGTCAACATTGTTAATATTAAAACTTGTTCTCAGAAAGTGATTAACCTAATTTTTAAATTCCATCGAGGATATGACATTTAGATCCCTTGCTGAAGAACCCAAATCAAATGTACTAAAAAAAATCGTTTAACTGAAAAAAAAAATTACACACATTCAGTCCATCTAGCAGAATACATTAAGTATCTTACAAAACTCCTATCCAGGCTGCGCACAGTGGTTTACGCCTGAAATCCCAGCACTTTGGAAGGCCAAGGTGGGTGGATAACTTGAGGTCAGGAGTTCGAGATCAGGCTGACCAACATGGTAAACCTGTCTCTACTAAAATACAAAAATTAGCCAGGCATGGTGGCAGGTGCCTGTAATCTCATCTACTCGGGAGGCTGAGGCAGGAGAATCACTTGAGGCAGGATAATCACGTCCAGGGTGCAGAGGATGCAGTGAGCAGAGATCATGCCATTGCACTCCGGCCTAGGCAACTAGAGTGAGACTCCATCTCCAAAACAAAACAAAAACTATCCACAAAAAAAACAAGTCTTATATTCTTTATGTCTATAAATATCAGTTTTATTAACGCAATAGGTCACAGAAGCTTTTACTTGGGATTAGAGTTACTTCTTATGATACAGCAGAGCTTCTTTAATGTATTATATTTTCAATATAGAGAAAGGTAGAAAAGTTGTTTCTGAGAAGAAACAACTAAGAACCAATAAAAACCAAGATTGACTGCCTTTGCAGAGATGACCAAAGAATCCTATCAGTGGATGTTAACAGCCTTCTGGGAGATAAATGCAAACAACTAAAAACAAAGACTTTTTTAGCCTGAAGCTTCTATCAGGATGATTTGAGAGTAATCTTGGAAGTGGTAGGAATACTGGAACTGGAAATGAATAAACCAAAACCTACTAATGAACTTTACTGTACACCATGATTAGAAAAAAAGCTATGAGAAAAACCAGTAAGTCCAATTCACCAATCACGGTCCATTAAACTCAATTTTAGTTTTTCCATTTCTTTTATAAACAGATCTAACTATTCAAAGGGGTATCTCATGACTTATATTCTTCCTTAGACATATTCCAAAAAACAAGAAAGTTTAACACTAGAATAAAACTCACCCTTATACTGTAATTATTATATGTATCCACTGGGCCCTTTTATAAATGTAAGGTAGAATCTAGTGATCTTATTTTTCCTATATCTTGAAACACTTTATTATTTCATCAACATTCATCAGTTATTCTCAGCTATGCTTTAAATAAAGACTAACATGGAACAGAGGAATGATGGCATCACCTAGAGGATGGAACAGTGAAATAAATTGTTAATGTTCACACAGTTTCCTTACTGCATAGCCCACGGTATCACATCTCTTTCAAAACAGTTCAAAAGATCAAAAACACCATCCTTGTAGTCTGCTTTTAGCTACCGTTGATCAGCTGATAATTATGAATTTATTTTTCACTCATAATTGCAAAGAGAAGAAAAATTTACAGAGGAAGGCCTTTCTAATTAGTAGAGGTATCAGACAACAGATGCAAAGAGACAGCAGCACTCTAGGTTCTACTGATAAATGTGAAATTATCTTACAAAGCAAAGTCTCAGACTATGAAGTCTTCAGATGGCAACATCTTAGATGAATATTCTCAAACAATGTATTACTAAAAAGAGGGAAGGACAATGTGCATTCTCATCCAGTTAATGACTCAACTGAGACTGCAAAATCCTCCAACCAGAATCCAGATCATCCTGGTTTGCTAAAAGGGTATTAGACAGTATTCTTCCATCTTTTAAGATGTTTGTGGTCAGGCGCAGTGGCTTACACCTGTAATCCCAGCACTTTGAGGGGCCAAGCGGGTGGACTGCTTGAGCTCAGGAATTCAAGATCAGCCTGGACAACATGATGAAACCCCGTCTCTACCAAAAATACAAAATAAATTAGCCAGGTGTGGTAGAGCACACCTGTGGTCCCACCTACATGGAAGGTTAAGGTGGGAGGATTGCTGGAGCCTGGGAAGTTGAGACTGCAGTGAGGAAAGATTGTGCCACTACACTCAAGCCTGGGTGACAGAATGAGACCCTGTTCCAAAAAAAACAAGGTAAAATAAAAATTGAAGATAAAATCTTAAGAAACGTTTGTGTGCCGAAATGTACTTCATAAGTGGAAACGTCAAAAGCAGATGTGCATACAAAGGTTAACTAGAAAAAAAAAAAAAGACAATGAAATGCAAAATAGATTAGTCAATCCAATTGACTAAAAATACCAAAATTACAGCAGAGATGGCTATCCCTTCCTCAACAGAATGAGATGCCACTAAAAGTTCCAAAGTATTCAAGGACTGCATTCTGATGATCTAACTGTAAGAATAACCAGAATAAGCTAGAACTTATTAGACATATATTTTAAATCTGCTACCAATATCTATAAGATCGGTATGTTCTAGGTTCATGTGTAACAGTGAGCAGTTAGTTACATTTAGAGAACTGTATTCATTGTAGATACATGTATCATCAAAATCTGGAAAATATGAAAAAGTTGGATTTGCTATGTTTAAACTCTTATTAAAATGTCTAATAAGGCCATGCGTGATGGCTCACGCCCATAATCCCAGTACTCTGGGAGGCTGAGGTGGGCAGATCACTTTGGCTCCAGAGTTCGAGTCCAGCCTGGACGACATGGAGAAACACCATCACTATGCAAAGTACAAAAATTAGCCAGGCATGGTGGCATGTGCCTGTAATCTCAGCCACTTGGGGGCCTGGGGTGGGGTGGACGGATCACTTGAGCCCAGGAGGTCAAGGCTGCAATGAGTTGTGTTTGCTCCACTATACTCCAGCATGGAGTCAATAATGGCCTTAAAAAAAGTCTAATAATGGCCGGGCACAGTGACTCATGTCTGTAATCCCAGCACTTTTGGAGGCTGAGGCAGGAGGACTGCTTGAGCCCAGAAGTTTGAGACCAGTCTGGGCAACACAGGAAGATCCCATCTCTATAAAAAAAAAATTTTTTTTTAATTAGCCACGTGTGGTTGGTGCATGCCTCTAGTCCCAGCTACTTCGGAGGCTGAGGAAGGAGGATCACTTGAGACTGGCAGGTTAAGGCTGCAGTGAGCCATGATCATGCCACTATGCTATAAATTGGGTGACAGAGCGAGACCCTGTCTCAAAAAAAAGAATAAGGTCTACTAATGACCTTACTACCCTTTAATTATTTCTGCTACAAAATTATGTGGTAAATGATCAGTGATGACTGTTTTCCCAAGTATACTGAGGGTTACAAAAAGAATATCCTAACAACTAAAAGAAGGTGCCCATTCAAATAACTCTCAGAGAGGCAGCTCGAATATCTCGTTAATCTGTGGGTACATCAACTCTGATTCCCTGAAAATGTTGTATCTTAAAACTACCTAACTCCCTTATTCTATTTTCACCAAAGCATAACCATCCATGAATCTAGCTTCCTAAATAAACCATTTTCAACTGCCTGGAGGCTTTTCTCACTGAACAATGAAATATTTTAAACTTAATATCCATTTCTATAAGCTTCATTAATAACTTCACTCCTGAAAGACCAAGTTACTCTCATCAAGTGACTAAACATAAATTCCTGAGCCTGAATCAAAACACTACAAATTTGGCCGTACAGCCCACACTTGTAATCCCAGCACTCTGGGAGGCTGAGACTGGTGGATCACATGAGGTCAGGAGAGATCAACCTGGCCAACATGGCAAAACCCTGTCTTACTAAAAGTACAAAAATTAGCTGCACATGGTGGTGGGCGGGCATCCATAATCCCAGCTACTCAGGAGGCTGAGGCAGGAGAATCACCTGAACTTGGGAGAGGAGCCAAGATCACACCACTGCCCTCCAGCCTGGGTGATAGAGCAAGACTCCTTCTAAAAAAAAAAAAAAAAAAAGAGCCGGGCACAGGCACAGTGGCTCACACCTGTAATCCCAGCACTTTGAAAAGCTGAGGCGGGCAACCACTTGAGGCCAGGAGTTCGAGACCAGCCTGGCCAACATGGCAAAACCCCATCTCTACTAAAACACAAAACTTAGCTGGACTTGGTGGGGCACACTTGTAATCCCAGCTACATGGCGGCTGAGGCAGCAGAACTGCTTGAACCTGGGAAGCGGAGGTTACAGTAAGCCAAGATTGCACCACTACACTCTAGCCTGGGCAGCAGAGCCAGAATCTGTCTCCAAAAACAAACAAAAACTAAATGGGACACAGAAAACTCTTTTGTGAGTAAACCCACTTACTTCTAAATGCTTAGTGGCCTCTTCATTTCTGGACATAAGCATCAACTTCGTACGAATACTTCGCAAATGCATGTCACTTAAGATGTTTACTCTCTTCACAGTTGCTTCACTGGCAGACTATAAACAAACAAGCTAATTACTCAAAATTTTAATCATTCTTCCAAATAGCACAAACACCATCTTCTATACAAAGCCTTCCTTGCTTCTCATCTACTACACTTCTTTCACCTAACACTACTCTGAGTAATCACAGTTTCCTTTCTGAATTCCTGTATTATTTAGATCTGCTATTCAGAATATGCTTGATTTGGGGAAAATCCAGGATCTCACACATAAGAATTTTATGATGTTAAGAATGTAATTAACATTTTATAGCTGCAAAATTTTTCTCCCACACTATATTAAGAAATTCACTACACACTAAGTTGACCTTAGCTTTTCTCTTTTGAAATATCTAATTATAAAATGTGTGCAATACCCATTAATAAGCTACCTTATAATACGGCATTATCTTACCAGTATCATTAGCTGTGTTGTTTCTGGATGGTAAAAAATTCTGCATGCTCCTACTGCTTTCTTAAAATCTTTATGTGCATTTTCATTAGCACACCTAGAGAGAAATTAATTCATGTGTAAGACCTCAATAACAGATTAAATTCAGAGGAGTTATAATACAACATCAGTGTTTCATTTTGACACCCCCCACTAAAATCTTTGTTCATTAAGATGATTTTCCATCACAAGGTTTTGATTGGGCATTAGGGAAAACGTTTTGTAGGACTGAAAACTCTTAATTCACAGAACAATTCAATAGTAAATAAAATTACTCACGCCTCTCTCAAATCCTCTGGAACATCCACTGTGCATTTAAAGAAGGTATTTTTTTTGACAGTTTTATTTTGATTGACAGGCCGAAGTCGTTCGAATGTGACTATTTCATTGTAAGTAGCGTCACAAGCAGCATATTCAATGACATAAAACTAAAAGACACCAAAATACTTTAAAAATCCCATCTGAACAAAAATAATGAAGTTTAAAAGAAGTTCTAATTACCTTG
>NW_012117622.1:763738-780317 GCF_000951035.1 Colobus angolensis palliatus
AACCTAGAAGGCAGAGGTTGCAGTGAGCCGAGATCACGCCACTGCACTCCAGCCTGGTCAACAGAGCGAGACTCCGTCTCAAAACAAAACAAAACAAAAGAAAACCAAAAAAAACCGTTATTAATTTGGATCCACTTTAGTGCTATGGATCAAATCATACCCTATACAAAACGAAGAGTACATCTCCCACAATATCCCTTTAATAAGCCAGCATTAAAACTGTGCTCTAGTGTATTACATCCTAAACATTAATTACTGAATTGATTTACAAATATGTCATTGAATAAGAGCACCCCACAAAAATTCCCTTTCTTCAGATTTTACTTAACTCTGCAAACTATTTCACAGGAACAATTCACACTGAAAAAATGGCCCACACACTGCTCTAACATACTAAAATCCAGGAGACTGTGGAGTGACCATGATGAGAAGCCTAAAACCACATTAGCACTCATTTTAATCACTATCATTTTATGGAGTGCAGGACGAAATAAATAAGAAGAATCAAATTCCAAAAGCCTATTTCAGAATTCTTTCCACCAAATGATCCCAAGTCATACTCTGTTTAAAAAAAAAAAAAAATATAAACTCAAGTAAACAATTGTAAGTGAATTACAATCTGGATCCTAAAGTCATCAATTTTTCATTGAAGTTCATAATGTTCAACCTACGTCTTTCAAGTAGCCAAATTAAGAATAAGTATCAAAGACAGAGAATTTTTACCAGTCTTCAATAAATTAACTATATTTCTATTTTTCCAAAGAAATTTTCCAAATATTATTTACTATTAAACTAAATAATCAATCATAAGGACTCATTTTCAACATGTGAAATACATTTACTGAGTACTGCTATTATGTATCTGCCATTTTGTATTATTACATTTTAAGAAAACGCACATTAGAAAAGTTTAACATCTGGAATGAACATATGTGATTTCTCTACCTAAATAATAGTATTATCTCATACACCTTTAAGGCTGATACTTTAACAAATCAGTTTCCTACCAACTTTCTTTACTGAATCAAGTCCTAGAAACCCACTCCGCAAGACAAAAACAAGTAACGAAGACTATGTTCGTCTCTCCTTTATGTGTGAGCACGTCCTAAGCAGTAAGACTAACAATGGTCTTGGTATCTTGGTATGATGAGAAAAACTACGTCCAAATACAGACAGCTAAAAACTTCAGACTGGCCAAAAGAATCAAACTTAAAACTTTTCAAAAAGTAAAATAAATAATCCACGTATATGTTTTACATAAATAAAATACTAAATTAGGCTGGGCATGGTAGCACACGCCTGTAATCCTACCACTTTGGGAGGCTGAGGTGGGCGACTGCTTGAGCCCAAGAGTTCAACACCCACTTGGGCACCATGGCAAAACCTCATCTCTAAAAAAAATACAAAAATTAGCCCAGCATGGTGGCACATGCCTATGATCCCAGCTACTTGAGAAGCTGAGGCAAGGAAGATCCCTTGAGCCCAGAAGGTCAAGGCTGTAGTGAGCCATGATGGCACCACTGTACTCCAGCCTGGGTGACAGAGTAAGATCCTGTCTCAAAAAAATAAAATTTGGGAAAAAAAAAAAAAAACAACCTAAAAAGTTGTAAATGAGTGTCTTACCTCAGATAATTTTTATTCTCTTTTTTAATCCAATTTCTCTCAAGGCGCCTAT
The DNA here is from genome assembly GCF_000951035.1 of Colobus angolensis palliatus. Classification (NCBI taxonomy): domain Eukaryota; kingdom Metazoa; phylum Chordata; class Mammalia; order Primates; family Cercopithecidae; genus Colobus; species Colobus angolensis. Next base: position 765,414 of record NW_012117622.1, read on the forward strand.
CCCAACATTTTAATATAATACATAGATACATAACCATAATGCCTGACAATCCGCCATATGACTAGAAAAGGAAAGGCATATGCCACAAGAACAAAAACTTGTCAATTCCTATTTTAACAATGAATACTAAACCAGAAAATCTCACAGTTCAAAAACAGGTTTTTAAAATTTCAAATATGCTAAATGCAAGGAAGAAACCTTATAAAAACCGGTTATCAGCTTAGATGTCAGGCTTACCTCTGCTATTTTGCACAATCCCAGAAAAATTTTAAGAAAAAGTGTTTATTGACCAAAAAGTTACATTTCATACCTAAGGCGATCAGATATGAAGCAACCTAAAAGGATTCCCCACCCCCACACCCCCCATATAAGGGAAAAATAATGCAGGGAAGCAGATGTAAAAAAACATAATTCAAAAATGTAAACGTAAGCTTGCACAGTGTCTCACGTCTATAATGTCAGCACTTTGGGAGGCCAAAGCAGGTATTCACTTGAGGCCAGAAGTTTGAGACCAGCCTGGCCAACATCACAAAACTCCACCTCTACTAAAAATAAAAAAAATTAGCTGGGCATGGTGGCGTGCACCTGTTAATTCCAGCTACTTGGGGGCTGAGGCACGAGAATCACTTAAACTCGGGAGGTGGAGGTTGCAGTGAACCAAGATTGTGCCACTGCACTCCAGCCTGAGCAACTTAGTGAGACACCATCTCAAAAAATAAAAAATAAAAAATGAAATTGCCTGAGAAAAAAAAACATAAAAAGATAAAAACTCAGATCCGGGCACGGTGGCTCACACCTGTAATCCCAGCACTTTGGGAGGCCAAGGCGGGAGGATCACCTGAGGTAGAGAGTTTGAGTTCAGCCTGACCAACATGGAGAAATCCCGTCGCTACCAAAAATACAAAATCAGCCAAGTGTAATGGCGCACGCCTATAATCCTAGCTACTAGGGAGGCTGAGGCAGGAGAATCGCTTAAACCCAGCAGGCAGAGGTTGTGGTGAGCTGAGATCGTGCCACTGCACTCCAGCCTGGGCAAAAAAATAAAAACTCTGTCTCAAAAATAAAAATAAAGATAAAACTCAGCCACAAAATGCAAGGATTTCCTACCCCAAAAACTACACAAACAGAAAAATAGATAATTTACAGAACAAGGGGTTAAGAGCCAATAAACTAATTTAAGTGATGTTCCCATATTATAAGGAAATGAGAATTCAGGAGACATCAGCTTCCATCCACCAAGTTTACAAAACTGTACATATGAACAATATAATACAGTCACTCAATGTTTCGTATGAAAAAGATACCTCCAGGGTTAATAAAATTATAAAGTGGTAATTCCAAAGACATTTTTGGAGGATGAAACGGTACATTTTAATACTTTTAAAAATGTATATATCATGCCTTTTGATTCTGCAATTTAACCTCGTAGGAACTATAATACTACCAGATTTGCATAAGACTATTAACTTCAATTCTTACATTGTTTTCTTTAGCTAACAACAAAATATTTGGTAATTTCAATGTCTTTTAATTTGATATATCCACACCAAATAATTTTGAGGTGGTTACAAAAAATGAGGTGAATTTAAATGACAAGAAAATGTTTGCTGTCCTAATTAAGTGAATACAAAAGTCAAAAATATATAACTTAATCCCAATTTTTTTTCAACTTAAATATGTCCTTTATACACGCAAACAAAAAAACTCACAAGAGAATCAACTCTGATAAATGAGATTTAAGTTAGGGTGGGTGGACAAGTACACCTACATTAAGATGGAAGGTTCACTTTGTACTTTATGTAATTTTTTACCATTTCATTTTTTACATTAAGCTTTATTACTTTAAATTTAAAGGAGGGGGGGCAGCTTTCGAAACATTACCTGGGAAAGCACTAACTCAGAGTTTCTAAACACTCTAGGTAATATGGATAAATCCTTAATAAACGGTGACAAAAAAAACAAAATCCTAAGGGTGGAAAGATTTTTTTCCTTATATGAATTTTCCTTTTTCCTTATACGAATTTTCAAATTTTTCAGAAGTGAAAAAAAAAATCACATCTTAATTTCAGATGACTTACAAAATTCTAGAGAGCAAATGTGACCAGAGCTGAATCATAAAACATTACGTGAAATTAAAAAAAAAAAAAAAACTAGATTCAATTTCTAAATCACTCAATGTCTACATCAATGTCTTCCTCACAGAGGCGGAGGCAGACCACAGGGGTGAGCCAGACACTGTTCAGAACAGGGCACGACGCTCCTGGACAGGAATGGAAAAAGTACACTGTAACAACACCCTCAGCACCCCACCAAGAGTAGTTTTCCCTTTAATCTGAGACTCCACGCTACCAATTTTAAGTGTCTAAGAAGCATTACTCTCAAAACTGACTGCCACACATTTCTAAGTCTAGAACATGTCCAAACCTACATCATTCCCTTTTGGGCCTAACTTTTGCTTACTCAAAATCCAAAACACACTGTACCAGAAATTTCAAAAAAAATGAAAACTAATCAAGCCTCTTTATTCTCACAGAAACTATTAGAAAAAGATACAAAATTGAGAAAAACATTTTCAATAAAATCTAAAGTCCAAATGAACATAGTAATCTGTAGCATCACCGCCATATATAGCACCCACCAAGGACCCCACTTTACACCTCTTGATTTGCAGCAGTCATTTCACCACTTTGTTTCCTCGTGTCTCCCCCCGATTCCACCAGTAACATTTTCCTCAAGAACACTAATACACAGAGATAGTTACAGGTATCCTTACAAAAAGTTATTTCTTAACTTATTGCCATTCTGCCTGGATTTTAATTATTTGCACTAAGTTCACTGTATACTATTTTGCTTTTACTAAAGCAAAGTATAAACTGTGTCAGGGTGCCATGAGCCAATTCCCTCATGAATAAGTAAAGCACTCACTTTACTCACTCTTTTATCTTTGACTTCCACCGAAGTGGGTACGCTAAGTTAAGGTTGTCAGGGATTGAAGTGCTGCAATTTTTGACTTCCTAGCTTATTATCTGTATTAATGAGAGCTCAAAGAAAATTTATCATTAAAAAATCAGGCCATGTGTGGTGGCTCACACCTGTAATCCCACAACTTTGGGAGGCTGAGGTGGGTGATCACCTGAGGTCAGGAGTTCAAGACCAGCCTGGCCAACAAGGCGAAACCCTGTCTCTACTACAAGCAAAAAAAAATTAGCTGGGCATGGTGCTGGGTACCTGTAATCCCAGATACTCAGAAGACTGAGGCAGAAGAATTGCTTGAACATGGGAAGCGGAGGTTGGAGTGAGCTGAGATCGTTCCACTGAACTCCAGCTTGGGCAACAGAGTGAGACTCCATCTCAAACAATAAAACAAAACTGGCAGATAACTAAATCACTTGCAAAGTGCTTAGTACAGAATATGTACATTTAAAATGTTTGTAAATGGCTAGGCACAGTACCTCACACCTGTAATCCCAGCACTTTGAGGGGACAAAGCAGGCAGATCACCTGAGGTCAGGAGTTCGAGAACCAGCCTGCCCAACATTGTGAAACCCCCGTCTCTACTAACAATACAAAACTTAGCCAGGCATGGTGATGCACGCCTGTAGTTCCAGCTATTCAGGAGGCTGCGGTAGATGAATCGCTTGAACCTGGCAGGCAGAGGTTGCAGTGAGCCAAGATCGCGACATTGCACTGCAGCCTGGAAGACAACAGGGAAACTCCATCTCAAAAAAATAAACAAAATAAAATGTTTGCAGGGCTGGGGGTGGTGGCTCACGCCTGTAATCCCATCATTTTGGGATGCTGAGACAAGCCTGAAAGAACATGCACAACATGAACAGTGTTTGATTCATCTGCGAGCTGTGATTTTTCTTTCCCTCCATTTTTTTTTTTTTTTTGCTTTTCTGTACTTTTAAATTTTTCCTCAGACATTTCTAGAATATTCTAGAAGGTAGAAACCTAGTTACAATATTTCACAGTTACATATTAACTCTGTTAATGATCACTATAGTAAAAGAATAACTATCAACACCTCATAAAGACACCCAGGCAAGTCGTAAGACAAATTATTCAAAGTAATTAGTAAAAAGAAGGAAAAGGGTAACACCATAGTGCACAGAGTTCTATGCTAGGTTCTTTTAAAAATGCAAATACCCTATCATCCATGACTTCCAAATTATAATGATAAATTTAAAGTCTACACAGCTAAAAATGGGACAGGTGAGACCGATTCTAACTCCAAAACTCAAGCACTGCTAATACACAGCCATTACCACCAATAGAAAGAATAGAGAAAAGGAATCAGATTTATCCTCCATCAACTAAGCTAATTTTCCTAAAAGAATATTTATTTAAATCAAAAAATAGACACCACAAGAAAACAAACTTAAAAATACATACCTCTACTTCATCTCCTTCACTAATTTCTTTTTTTATATCAGGTGGTGGTGGTAATCTGACTTCATTAAATGGAACCTGGCGTTCTGGTTGCCAACTGAAGGATTAGAAAAGGTGTATTAACAATTTAAAAATATACAGTCTACACCTGGTGTTGCATATTTTTTCAAGTTAGTTTATCATTTAGCTTTCCCTAAAGAGAAGAAAAACAATTCATACTATTAATAATTTCCCAAGTAGTTACTGAAGTAGAACAGATTTTGTATGACTCTTAATGAAGTTCATAATTAACAAAATTGTTAACAATTGTACATTACCTCCCAAAGTACTCATCCTAAGAGCAGTACACACATTCTCCCAAATTACTCATCGTAAGAGCAGTACATACATTATTCTGCAAATGAAATAAGCTAAGTTCACAGTGATGACTAACTTTGATTCAAAATGTCGAATCGACACAGCTGCCCAATAAATAGTAGTGATACCAACTTATTTCAAATAGTTTCACAACTACATGACCTATCAATAAAGGAAACACAATTTCATAGATTAGAAAACAATATAAACTGTTTAACTCTTTTTAGTATACATGTTCACAGAAATACAGAAAATTATCAGCAATTATTTTGAACAGCTGAATTACAAAAGATTTCGTTTCCTCATTCCCTTTATCTTTCCTACAGTGGATACATACATTATAATTAGAACCTACAAAAAGCTTACTTTTAACTCTTACTTTTAATATTTAGCAAATATTAATGTATTAAACCAATTTAGTAGTTAACTGACATTTTTTATGTTGTATTTTAAAAGCTGAAATTATAAAGTAAAAAATTATTCCCTACTCTAATTTTTCATAGGTCATCTATATGTCTGAGAAGTATACTATGACATAAAATGTCCCTCAAGTTTCCATCTGCCTAGGCTGGGCAAAGTAGCAGCTGACAAGTAAAAGATTTGGGGATGCTTTCTTTTAACCATTACTGTCCAAATGGCAGCTGCTCAAAGATAGAAATCATCTCAACACTTGTTTCTACATGAAGCAGCTGTTAGGCAATGATCTTTTCAGGCAATTCCAGAAACAGCTTAAAAGTGGAAGCTGAACAGTTTTTTTCTGACCATCAATTAAACAGTGCTCTTGGAGACAGTTTCCCTCTTGTCACCCAGGCTGGAGTACAATGGTGCAGTCTCAGCTCACTCACTACAACCTCCACCTCCCGGGTTCAAGCGATTCTACTGCCTCAGCCTCCTAAGTAGCTGGAATTACAAGCACCCGCCACCATGCCCAGCTAATTTTTTTGTATTGTTTTAGTAGAGACGAGGTTTCACCATGCTAGCCAGGCTGTCTCAAACTCCCGACCTCAGGTGATCTGCCCACCTCGGCCTCCCGAAGGGCTGGGATTACAGGCATGAGCCACCACACCCAGCCCAGTGCTCTTTTATAGCCCTTCCTAACCAAGCTCAGTATGCTGTCTTTCCCATTTTTAGACTACATACCCCTCAGGCAATTAAAGATGGCTTAACAATTATTCTGATGACCAGTAGTCAACTGGAAGACCTTCTACAACATCATTTGAAAATTCTGGGCTTTTAAGTATTAAGCATATTATCATCTAATTTGTGCCATCTATTTCTGGAAAACTGATTCATATCTATACATGTTCTGGCAAAGAGCGTTACGAAAAAAGTGACAATTATGGACAGAAAAACAGATAAACAGTTATCAAAGCTAGACTTATGACCAAACAACCAAACCTCCCCACCCCCCAGAAGCAAACAGTTTGGCACTGCCATCTCTAATATTAAGGCCTTCGTCAACAAAAATAACTTACTTATTTTCAAAAACAACTGTAAGGGAGTCTTCATGAACATCTTTGATAAATCCCTGCAAGACACAAAAACATTATAAAAGTGTATCAATATTAAAGCACTTCATAACTCTAAAAGGCTGTATTAGAGATACAAAGATAATAGGGAGTACTGAAAGAACACAGGTTTGGAATTAGGCAGATGTGAGTTTGATTTCCATCTCTACCATTTACAAGATACATGATCTTTTAAGTTACTTAATCTCTCCGAACCTCATTTTTCACCTGGTGTCATCTACCTGGGAATTAGCAAAAGTAAATGTACATCCCTGGAACATCTCAGGTATTAGTTCAGCAAGGCAGTTATTTAGTATTTTGACTAAGAGTTCAGTATTTACTACTGTGACAAAGAGTTCAAGCTCTAGAGTGCTGGTTGCCAGGATTCATACCCAAACTCTATCACTTGTATATTCTTGAATACAGTTTTGAACTAATGAAATTAATCACAGTATCATCCACCTAATGAAAAACCATGAGAATTAAATGAAGTAATATTTAGCACAGTACCTGGCACAAAGTAAGAACTCAATTTTGTTATAAATGTTATCAGTATTATAGTCCACCTTCAGTAAAATGTATGACTACATTTTGAATACTATCTTTGCCATTAACTTAATCTTATTTTTTCTACATACTTCTCTTTCCCTTCCCTTAAAATTGGGCTATAGTGAGTATATTGTTCACAACTATGTTGGAATGAATACAGATTCTCAGTAACAACTGGTTGTCATTTTTCAGGCTTAAAATTAATATTAAAATTAGCCTTCTTACTCTATCTTCCTTTGATTAATACAGCTGGAAGAAACCATAAGATCTGACATACTGAAGAAAGAGCAAAGGACTTGGGTGTAGAATTACTGTTGCTGAAATCCTGATTTCACCACTCTGTAACCACAGGCAAGCAGTCCTTGGCACTTATATAATTACAATGAACATTAAATGACTTTATATTACTATGAATCAGAACCGCAAATTACTGAATGTTAGTCAAATGCTTATGCATACTTTCAACCATGGGGTACATAGGAAATACTTTTCTAAAACATCTTTATCACACGACTCCATAATGTCCACAGCAAACTAGCTATATAAACACATGTATAATACCTTGTCAAAGCAAGGCAAAAACAAACACATCTGTTTATCTCACTCCTTCCCAAAAGCCCATTAAGTAACACTAAAGAGATTTGAAGGAATAAACCCAAAAAAAGAGAATAAAGGGAAAAGGCAAACTTACAACAACAACAAAAAATGTTTTGTTCTTTTTGTTTTTGAAACTTACAAAGTAGATGGAAGAGAGGTAACAGTAATAAAAAACAAAGCAAGCCCGGGAGCCCAGCACTTTGGAAGACCAAGAAAGGCAGACAGCTTGAGCCCAGGAGTTTGAGACCATCCTAGGCAAGAGTGAAATCCCATCTCTACCAAAAATACAAAAAACTTAGGCAGGCCTGGTGGCGTGTGTGGTCCCAGCTACTTGGAAGGCTGAGGTGGGAGGATCACTTGAGCCTGGGAGGCAGAGGTTACAGTGAGCCATGATCATGCTGCTGTGCCATGACCATGCTGCTGCACTCCAGCCTGGGTGACAGATTACGAGCTTATCACAAAAAAAAAAAAACAAAAAAAAAAACAAAAAACAAACAAACAAAAACAATATTTAAGGGCATACTCTATGTCAGACATTTTTCTAGGCAAATTAAGACTATAAAATATCAACTGGCAGTGGGAATGGTTCACTCTTCTTCTCCAGCTCCAACTGCCTGTTGTTTCATTTATTTGTGTGCTATTGGACATTTCTATACAAACATCCTCACTGGGGCCTAAAACCAAGGATACCCTTCTCTTGAAGATTGCTATGGTAGGCCCAGTGTAGTGACTCACGCCTGTAATGCCAGCACTTTGGGTGGCCGGAGCAGGCAGATCACCTGAGGTCAGGAGTTCGAGACCAGCCTGGCCAACATGGTGAAACCCCATCTCTTCTAAAAATACAAAAATTAGCCAGATGTGATAGCAGACACCTTTAATCCCAGCTACTCAGGAGGCCGAGGCAGGAGAATCACTTGAACCCAGGAGGCAGAGGTTGCAGTGAGCCGAGGTTACACCACTGCACTCCAGCCTGGGTGACAAGAGCAAAACTCCATCTCAAAGAAGGGGGAAAAAAAAAGACTGCTATAGTAGCTCCTGCCTTGCAATTCTGAAGATGTTTATTAATTAATCCTCCCTAAATTTAAATATTAAGAGTTGCCACTCTAGTTCAGGCTTTGATTATCTGACCACGCTAAGAATGACTTTCTGGACAGTTTCTAGCAGGGTACATTCACTTTTTGTTTTTTTGGTTTTTTTGACACAGAGTCTCACTCTGTTGCCCAGGCTGGAGTGCAGTGGTGCAATCTTGGCTCAAGGCAACCTCCACCTCCCTGGCTCAAGCGATCCTCCTGCTTCAGCCTCCCCAGTAGCTGGGACTACACCACCACACCTGGCTAATTTTTTTGTATTTTTAGTAGAGACAGAGTTTTGCCATGGGGGCCAGGTTGGTCTCAAACTCCTAACCTCAGGTGATCCACTCACCTCGGCCTCCCAAAGTGCTGGGATTACAGGCGTGAGCCACCACACCTGGCCCACATTCACTTTCAACGATCACTTTGGTCCGCGCATTCACAGTTATATTACCAGCAAGTATAACTGTATTATACCCTTGCCATTTTTTAACAAATTTCAGAAACCGAGAATTTCCATGTTTATGAATATTAGTAAAGCATCTCTACCATCACAAGACAGCCATATTTTCAACTTCCACTAACATGTTCTAGTTCTTCAACAAACTCTCACAAACTTTGAAAAGTCTCACAAATTAATCTTTCTAGTTTCTGTATAATTCATAGTGGATTAGTTCAAATCAGAACTCTAAATCACTAGAAAATTTCTCTCCTTTCTCACCTTTATAATAATCTTTCTCACTCTCCTTTGTAATAAGAACCTTATTTTCTATCTAAAAATCACTTATACCTTTCCCACAAACGCTTCCACCATAAACATCAGTATCAACTTTGAGTGCACATTTTTCACAAACTTTAAAACACAGCTCTGCACTTTTTTTTTTTCTGAGATGGGTCTCACTCTGTCACCAGGCTGGAGTGCAGTGGCACAATTTCAGCTCACTGCAACCTCCAACTCCCTGGTTCAAGTGATTATCCTGCCTCAGCCTCCAGAGTAGCTGGGATTACAGGCACACGCCACCATGCCCAGCTAATTTTTGTATTTTTAGTGGAGACTGGGTTTCACCATGTTGGCCCAGATGGTCACCATCTCCTGACCTCATGATCCGCCCACCTTGGCTTCCCAAAGTGCTGGGATTACAGGCGTAAGCCACCACACCCCGGCCCTTGAGCATCTACTCATTGCTAGTATCATTCTGCCATAAGATTTACTAGATTAAGGCCTGACGCCTAGTCCTTAAAATTTATTTGGACTGCAGTGAACAACTTCTAACATCCTACTCCATAAAATCTAATCCCCAAGTCCTAAATTCTAGACAAACGTGTTTCTAATGGCCAGATTTCTCTAAAATTTAGTCCCCCTGATAGGACACAGTCAATACTTTTAAACGTATTTTTGTACTCCCCAAGCCACCAGAATGATGCTAGGTCTCCCCACCTGCTCAAGAGACCCAAACTGACAGGGCTGGGTCTTTGCCAAAATCTGATACTCAGGAGACACCAGTAACAGCCACATTTGTCTGCACATGGCAGGGGGCTTTATGCCTTTAACTCTCCATAATTTCTGTCCTCAATCCCCAATCTTTGGGGATTTTGACTGTCTCTCTTCCTATTCACACCCACCTGGCTCAGGCCCCGTATTTCTCAGAAGAAAGCCTTTGACATTTCTTTTTCTTCTTTCCATACATATGCAGACACAGAAGATTTCAAGGCATCCTTATTAAAAGGTCACTTGTCTTGTTCACTCACACAGTACAACAATGTTTACATTTGAAACTCTTAACTATAAGATAATCATGAATAACTAGGCAATATAACACATCTGAAGTGTATTCAAAATCTTAAAACGTTCACAGCTTGCTATGGATAAGCGGGAAAAAAATCTTAAAATGCCCACATAACTCTGACAAAACAACAAATAGGCAACATGTAATAAAAAACCAGAAATGCCATAAATTAGGCCAGGCGCGGTGGCTCACACCTGTAATCCCAGCACTCTGGGAGGCCGAAGCGGGCGGATCACCTGAGGTCGGGAGTTCGAGACCAGCATGACCAACATGGAGAAACCTCATCTCTACTAAAAATATAAAATTAGCCGGGTGTGGTGGCGCATGACTGTGATCCCAGCTAGTTGGGAGGCTGAGGCAGGAGAATCGCTTGAACCCGGGAGGCAGAGGTTGCAGTGAGCCAAGATAGGGTCACTGCACTCCAGCCTGGGCAACAAGAACAAAACTCCATCTCAAAAACAAACAAAAAATGCCATAAATTAAGTGTAAAATGAAGGTAGGGATGGAAGGAGTAGAAGGAATCCTTGAGCAGTGAAAAACCACTCTCCGAAGAACTAACTTCAAAAGCAATCTAGTATAAAACAATTTTTTTAAAAAAGGTTCTAGTCAAAGATCCACTTAAGCAGCAAGTTAACTAACAATCCACTAGCTTTCTACATGTAAACAGGCAGCTGTAAAATAAAAATTTTATACAAAAAAATTCTACTTACAGCAACAACCAAAAAATAAATCCTACAAGTGTCCTCAACAACAAAAATATGCACAGAAGCTATCTACAAAAATGTCTGAAGCGCTAATAAATACAAATACAAAATTTAGGAAAATGTAAAACACCATCATGTTTTTAGGGACCTTGATATTACAAAAATTTCAATATGCCCCTAAAATAAACCTACAATTTCAATGGGATCCCACTGAAATATTAAGAGTGTGTATGTGGTTGGGGCCCGGGAGGGGGGGGATAACCTAATAAAATAAGCCTATCTCAAAAAATTTTTAAAAAGACAGCATTCCAAAAGGAAACTTCTAAAATGGGGTGGGGATGGGGGACTGGGATGGGAGGGAACAATAACACTCTATACTTACCAAACCTTAGAGATTATTTTAAAACTACAATAATGAAGATGGAAAAGATATTTTAAAGGAACGGAACACAGATTCCAAAAGTAAGCCTAAAGTCATTCAGGAATTTACAAATGGGGAAGGAATGGACTCTTTTTAAAATGGTACTGAAGCCGGGCGCGGTGGCTCAAGCCTGTAATCCCAGCACTTTGGGAGGCCGAGACGGGCGGATCACGAGGTCAGGAGATCGAGACCATCCTGGCTAACACGGTGAAACCCCGTCTCTACTAAAAATACAAAAACTAGCCGGGCGAGGTGGCGGGCGCCTGTAGTCCCAGCTACTCCGGAGGCTGAGGCAGGAGAATGGCGTAAACCCGGGAGGCGGAGCTTGCAGTGAGCTGAGATCCGGCCACTGCACTCCAGTCCCGGCGACAGAGCGAGACTCCGCCTCAAAAAAAAAAAAAAAAATGGTACTGAAACATTTAAATAATTCTTGGGGAAAACAGAAATGGATGTCTTCACCAGAAAAAAATAAAAAATAAAAATTCAATAGATAAAACATTCAAACTTCAAAAAAAATCAATAACAATTCCAGGAGAAAGCAGGAATCAATTATCTATAACCTTGCAGTAAGGAAGGCCTTTCTAATCAAAAAACAAAACCCAAAAGCCACGAAGTTTGATAAAAGTATACTACCAAGAAGCTAAAATATAAAAGTACCACATACAAAGGAGAAAAGGGTGGTGAAACAGCATACAACACGGTTAAATCCCCAATCCAAATATTCTTAAGTGACTAAGTAAGAACAAGCTGATAGAAAAGGTATCGATGGACATGAACTAGATGAACAAGTAATTCACAGGGAAAAATGTAATTTTAATAATACACAAATCTCCTTTAAAGTGTTAAACATTTGCTACAATTTGTTCTGAACTTTGCTTTTCTCTTCAGTTTGTCTTGTAGATTCTACCTTACTGTAAAGATCTACTCACTGTTTTTTAGATGGGTGCTTAAATGGCCTGTGGAAAGAAAAATGTACACAGGATATCTGCTTACTTAATGAATATATTTTTGAAATTACAGAATACAGCTGAAAAACAAAAAGTTTCTCCACTTGACAGGAGCTGTTGTGGAAAAAAAAAAATCCCATAGGCTAAACAGAAAGAAACATGGTATGAATATATTTCAGGAGTTAAAAGATTAATATTACAAATATAGCAAAAAATCTAAACAGATGTATTATGGACCCCCGACTGTGGAAAAGTCACCTACTGACACTGTATGAGGACAGACAAAATATCATTTATAAACCACTCATTTTATAAGGGCACTGATTTTAAAGAAAGGAAAGTTGAAACAATACACATCTTATATAGCCCCAAAGTTTCACTCCTTAGGTTAAAAATACAAATTTAAAACCTCATCTGTCTTGGGCTCTTTTCACTAAATTACTATGAACCAAACGATGAAATCCTTTTTCCAGTTCATATAGTTTTAAACTCTACAAGATTGAGTCTGGTAGTAATGTTAATCAGGGGAAATAAGGCACCTATCATAAAAAGATATTTAAGGCAAGGTTCCCAAAGTATCAAAAACTAACTCACAACTGGTAAGGCAATTATCTTGTCCAAACCCTAGATTCGAGCTGAAAGAAAATTTTAATGTTTAAAATACCGATCAATAGATCAGGTACCTTGAGTTATGGCTTAGAAATCTGTAGAGATGTCCCTTCAGGAACTTTCCTAATAAACCCATTAAGAATATACCGTCCTAGTCTAGAAAAATCACTTTGACTGGAAAATAACTACGATTACAAATTCATCTATTACTTTAGATTTAAAACCCACTAATGCCTTCCTACCCCTGCAATTCATTACAACACTAAATTTACATTCCTTATAAAGGAGTAAACAGAAACCTTATAAAGGAGTAAATGGAAACATTAAAACCTTAATATTTGGCAGACTACCAAATGTAATCAGAAACAGCGCAGCCTGAATCCGAAGTTTTAAAATGGAAGTGCAGAACCAAAAAATCCAAGATTTACACCCTAAAAGTGTAACTCTCGTATTTCAAAATTCTTCTTAGAAGAGTTTTCTGATTGCAAAACAAACTGCCTTTTTTCTTTTTTAATGACAACAAAAGAACAGCCAGCCAAAAAAAACGAAAAAAAAAACCATACAGTACAATCCTCCTAAATAGAGGTTACCTTGGCTTAACCCAACTTTTTAATGACTCCAATCTCAAGATTCCAGCCTATTAAAATTTTCATGGTAAATTCCTGTCAGGAAGGAATCACACCTGTAGTTCACATTTATTCTCTTAAGTAAGCAAAAGAAAGTATCAGACTCACATTACTGCTTCCCTCAAACTTGATCAAGTATTCTTACATAGTTTGTCACTCCAGCTTTAAGACTACTGTTTTTCTTTTTAATTCTCAGGAATCGCTGGCATGAAATTTAAACATTTTATTTTTCTCTCTAGATTTGGCACAACAGTCAGAAGTAACTTTACATTTTGTATGCCTTCTCAAATGTGTTAAAAAAAGAAAAAAGTGCAGTTCATGGCTTAATTCTTGATGCAAACTTGTGGTAAAGTACTTACTGGATTTCTAAAGATAAACTGATTAAAATAAATCCTTCTTTATTACAGACACCGAGCTGTTCGTTAGATGGTGAAGGGTCTTTCCTCTGACTAGGTTAACTCTCCACCTGCCCCAACTACTGCTGTGGATAAATTTGATTACAAAATATACAGCCCATGAGAAAAAGTTACTAATGTAATTCAAGCAAAATTCAGCACCTCGGGTTTTTTTTTTTTTTTTTCCCCAAGAGCTGCCACAATGGATTTTATTATCACTTGTTATCCCTTGATCAATTATCAGTTTATTTATTGATTCATACTCTGGCCCCAGTCTACCTTTCCAGCCCATCAATTTGACTGACTGAACATCTCTGAAATCAGGATGCTTCTTAAAATGGATGGCATCTTGGAATAGCTGATAGACACATGTCAAATGACACATGTCAGTCAGAATATAAATGTCACTCTTTAGTACTCAAACTTGGTTTGCCTGCGATTTTCTGTGGCACCTGATGGTAACCCCTTAGCATTTCACTCAGCAAACCAACAAAGAACCACTGTAGGAATGATTGTGGTTTCTTATCAGAATGTATGTCTGTTGACACCTTCTGATAAAATCTAGAAAGCACCAGGATCAAAGCTCACAAAATGAGTAAAAATTATTGGAAGAAAATCCTGGAGACAACAGAGAAGAGCACTTTTTTTTTTTTTTGAGATGGAGTCTCGTCTCGCTCTGTCGCCCAGGCTGGAGTGCAGTGGCCTGATCTCGGTTCACTGCAACCTCCACCTCCCAGTTCAAGCGATTCTTCTGCCTCAGCCTCCCGAGTAGCTGGGACTAGAGGCACGTGCCACCACGCCCAGCTAATTTTTTTATTTTTAGTAGAGACAGGGTTTCCCCACATTAGCCCAGATGGTCACCATCTCCTGACCTCATGATCCGCCCACCTTGGCTTCCCAAAGTGCTGGGATTACAAGCGTAAGCCACCACACCCCGGCCCT
>NW_012117622.1:780367-800097 GCF_000951035.1 Colobus angolensis palliatus
CTCAGCCTCCCGAGTAGCTGGGACTAGAGGCACGTGCCACCACGCCCAGCTAATTTTTTTATTTTTAGTAGAGACAGGGTTTCCCCACATTAGCCAGGCTGGTCTCGAACTCCTGACCTCGTGATCCACCCACCTCGGCCCCCAAAGTGCTGGGATTACAGGTGTGAGCCACCATGCCCAGCCAGGAGAGCACTTTTAAAGTTTGCTGACAACACCAATACTCTCCATGGCACTGAGGAAGATATTTTGAGAAGAAACGCAGATATCTGAATACGAATATATTTTAATGAATTTCTTTTGCTTTAACTTCCCATTTTATGTATGGGACTGTTTGAAGGACATCTTTCAATAACTACGTAAGAATATTAAAAAATAAAGATAACCATTGTTCAGATTAATTGGCACATTTTTTTTCATGGTACAGCACCTCTGACAACTGATGCTGTTTTATGTATAATGAAATTGCATTGAGGCCAGGCAGGTGGCTCACGCCTGTAATCCCAGCACTTTGGGAGGCTGAGGCAGGTAGATCACCTGAGGTCAGGAGTTTGAGACCAACCTGGCCAACATGGTGAAACCCCATCTCTACTAAAAGTACAAAAATTAGTTGATCTTCCACTGATTCCCCAAATCTACATATGGAAAAACAATCTATTCTGTTGATTCGAAACCCAACTTCCAACTATTCAGACATCTCCACCCATAGTTTACTGACCCCTAAAATCAACACGTCCAGTCCTGCTCTGCACCCTACACTGCATGATCCATTTAACAGGATTTTCAAAATGAAAGAGAAAACTGAACATAGCAAACAATCTTTTTTAACCAGGATTCTACGAGAATACAGCCCAACGCAGTAAGGCATCCACTGTGTGTAATGAATTAACTTCTCTCACATACATCTAGAATGGTACTACTACCTATGTGCCATCACCGGTAGAACTGAGAAACTGTGTTTCTGTGCTTTATAGTTCAGATAAGAAACTCAGGCTGAAGGTTGGGCATGATAGCTCACACCTGTAATCCCAGCACTTTGGGAGGTCGAGGCAGGCAGATAACCTTAGGTCAGGAGTTCAAGGCCAACATGGCAAAACCCTATCTCTACTAAAAACACAAAACTTAGCTGAGCATGGTGGTACACACCTGTAGTCCCAGCTACCTGGGAGCCTGAGACAGGAGAATCGCTTGAACCCTAGAGGCAGAGGTTTCAGTGAGCCAAGACCCTGCCACTGTGCTCCAGCCTGGAGGACAGAGCAAGACTCTGTCTGAAAAAAAAAGAAACTCAAGCTGCAAAAGTCTGACTTCTTGCCTCCCAGATCTGGGTGATCATCATTACCTAGGCAACTTTAAAGTTCTCAAGGACGCCCAAGGGTCTGTAATCCCAACCCACTCAGGAGACTGAGGCGGGAAGACCACTTGAGCCTAGTAGTTCGAGGCCAGCATGGGCAACACAGGGAGACAGATCGACAGACCGGGTATCCCAAAACAAAAATTTCTCTATTTGCAAAACAAAAGAGGTGAAGATTCTTAAAATGGGGTACTCCCTGACACTCAAAGATGTGCCAAGAGTACTTAAAACTACTCCCTCCCCACAACTACCATGGTAAATCTTCCTGGAGCTTTTATGACAAGTAATTTAAAGGATTCATAATAAAGTTCTGAGCTGTCTACACAGTTAACAGATTATATAAAGGGCTCTCTATCAGGGCAAGGTTTAAAAAAAAAAAAAAAGCCTCACTAAATGAAGGCACTACAATACAGTGGTTTCCCTGTAAGGTCTCAGATCCCACTACTTACTGTGTCCTAGGTATAAAAAGAGAGGATCCAAGACAGTAATGTAAGGAAAATAAGATCCCTAACTGGCCTTATTTGCCAAAAAGCAAATCCCAGTGTTCCCTTCTCAAGATCTCTGTATGGTATTCCCAGAACACTCCAGACTCTTTGGAGTAATTCTTAGGGTCTATCAATCTGGAATGGGATCCAGCACTCCAGGATGCTGAGAAGCATCCTCTAATCCCAATCCTAGACGTAAGGGAGATTTGGCTAAGGAGAGCAAGTACCTAACTCCCACACAAACAAGAAAAACAGCTTTCAAACAGAGATGATTAATACATGGCACTAGCATAACTGCCTATCCACATAAACATGCAAAAAATATTAACGTACTATTTAAATGTAAAAATAAAACTACTCCAAAATAACCTAAGAAATTATATGTATAATCTGGGCACAGACTGTCTTAACCAGGACTGGAAACCCAGTCCTTAATGGAAAAAAAAAATTATGTTAAAAACTACAATTTCACTATGACCAGCAATACAAGAAAAGAAGTCAAAAGGATGGGGAGGGAGGAACAGTGTGGCTCACGCCTGTAATCCCAGAACTTTGGGAGGCCGAGGCAGGAAGATCACTTGAGTCTAGGAGTTGGAGGCCAGCCTGGGCAACATAACAAGACCCCATCTCTACAGAAAACTTTTTCAAAAAATTAGCTGGGCATAGTGGCACATGTCTGTAGTCTCAGATACTCTGGAGGCTGAGGTAGGAGGCTCGCTTGAACCTGGGACATCAAGACTGCAACGAGCCATGATCCCATCACTGCACTGCAGCCTGGGCGACACAGTATTATTTATTTTGAGATCCTATCTCAAAATTAATCATCTAAATAAATAGGTGAGAGAGGGGATACTCTTACATTAGATCAGTCTTAATATCCATAATACAAAAAGATTTCCAAAACTGACAAAAGACATCCCAACGGAAAAATGGGCAAGACAGGCAATTTTTTTTTTTTTTGAGGCGGAGTCTCACTCTGTGGCCCAGGCTGGAGTGGCGCGGCAATCTCGGCTCACTGCAAGCTCCGCCTCCCGGGTTCGCGCCATTCTCCTGCTCAGCCTCCCAAGTAGCTGGGATTTTTTGTATTTTTAGCAGAGATGGGGTTTCACCGTGTTAGCCAGGATGGAAGACAGGCAATTCTTAGAAAAACAAAATCAAACGGCAAACAAAGGCAAGTCTTAAAAGAACAAGTTCAAATGGCAAACAAACATTAGAATACACAACTGGGATCCAGTTCCAAAGAGATATCCCTTTGCATCCAACAGACTGCCAAAAATTAAAGATCATTAAACCAATTTCTGGCAGAGATACAAAGAAAAAGAGTTGCCATTTATTATTGATAGAGAAAACAGGAAGCATCAGAAGACTTTTTGGAAAGTAACCTTTTAACATTTACTAGTTTTTTGTTTTTTTAAAGGTTCCCTTTCACCAACCTATCCCATTCTTTGATATCTATCCAATGGAAATAGTTATGTGGAGCGACAAAAAACCGAAAACAAAGTATATGTCTATTAACTGGGGAATGGCTGAATTTAAGATATTCTTATGATTATATAACCTTAAAAAATAAATCATACTCCGCATGACAATAGTTGAGATGTGGATGATCCTATTTTTATACAGTAATACTGGAAAAACCCTACATTTTAATACAGTAATACTGAAAAACCCTACATTTGTAACTGAATGCGTACCTATACACAATTCTATGAGCATGGTGAAATATATGGAACCATGTATACTTGCTACAAACAAGGGTTACCTAATATGGAGGCGGAGGTGAGAGACCCAGGTGGTGAAGAGCAACCAAGGGAAAATAAAATAGTAAGAAAAGAACACAAGAGACTAAGTTTTTATATCATACTTACCTGTGTATAAAATTATACACATGTATATGCAAACGTATACTTTTAAGAGTTAGAATATACCTTATTGTCAGCCAACACATTTTCAATACAGCACATATGTGCATCACCACTCCCCACTTCTAATTTTTCCTTCTCTAGGGATCTCAAATCTACATTTTGTGTAATAACCTTGTAAGATGCTTACAGCACCTAAAAGATCTAAGTTGTAATTTGATTCCAACAAGTACCAAACAGTCAAGGCTGCTACTATAATCAAAAAAGTCTTAACTTCGAATAATACATTTTTTAAAAAGATCTACACAACTGAATCTACAAAATAAAATTATTTTAAATCACTAGATACTTGTTCCTCAAATTTAAAAAGTCTGCAAATTTACCAATTACATTATACATTAAGTATTGCATCACTATGGAGCAAGTTTGTTTTTTTTATTTCCTTTTTTGAGATGGAGTTTCACTCTGTTGCCCAGGCTGGAGTGCAGTGGCGCGATCTCAGCTCGCTGCAACCTCCGCACACACCGCCACCCCAGGTTCAAGGGATTCTCCTGCCTCAGCCTCCAGAGTAGCTGAGATTACAGGCACCAGCCACCATGCCCCACTAATTTTTGTGTTTTTAGTGGAGATGGTTTCACCATGTTGGCCAGGCTGGTCTCGAACTCCTGACCTCAAGTGATCCACCTGCCTCAGCCTCCCAAAGTACTGGGATTACAGGCAAGAGCCACCACACCCAGCCAATTATGGAGTAAGCTCTAATAAGAAAAAAAAAAATTATTCAAGGCAAGCATTCAACATTCATTAGTATTGAGCATGTAACTGTTCTGAATTTGGGGGAAAAAAAAAAGGACAACTGAGGATGTGAAGATTTCTTTAAGAATACACAAGTGTCTACTACTACTGCTTACCTACCAGTAATGTTCTCAGCTTGTTAGGTTCACCCATTTGTATGTAACATCTAACAGTTCTCTTTGAAATGGAATGAGTTAATGGTTCCAAATGGCCACCCAAAACTATTCTGGGCCGGGTATGGTGGCTCATACTTGTAATCCTAGCATTTTGGGAGGCTGAGGCAGGCAGATCACCTGAGATCAGGAGCTCAAGGTCAGCCTAGTCAACATGGCAAATCCCCGTCTCTACTAAAAACACAAAATTAGCCAGGCCTGGTGGTACATGGCTGTAATCTCAGCTACGATAATTACTGAGGCACGAGAATCGCTTGAACCTAAGAGGCAGAGTGGCACTGCACTCCAACCTCAGTGACAGAGCTAGACTCAAAAAAAAAAAAAATTCTGACTTTTTTGTTGCAGAGTTTAAGTTCTATACTGTTCCCTCTATGTATGCATCAAGTTTTGTGACAGTATCTGAACTTGACCAAGATCAAAACATAACTTCTTTTAAAAAATCATTTAAGTTCAGTTTGAACCAAAATCAGAAATGATGAAGTTAGCAGTTACTAAGATTACACATCATTCAACAAATATATACCGAGGGCTTACTATGAACTAAGTACATGTATCAACAAAATTTAAGATTTGAAAATAACCTGAAAAACTGTAAAAACAAAAAGGTTATATGAAAAGGGAACCAAAAACAGCCATCTATGATTAATTATGTAGATTAAGAAAGGAATTCAGGAGCCTCTGAGGCTCCTGATCCTGAAGAAATCTCAACACGAGAGCGCATCCCTTTGCCAACAATAATAAACTTCACCAGCTATTTTACTAATGGAGACCTCTGTTCATCCTCCCAAAATAGACAGCAAGAAAAACGGTGAAGATAGAGAATGGCAGACAAGTTAAATACACTGACAGCATAAACTATCTTGATTAAAAGGAGGAGGTAGTGGCTCATGCCTGTAATCCCAGCACTTTGGAAGGCTGAGGCAGGAGGATCACAAGGTCAGGAGTTTGGGACCAGCCTGGCCAATATGGTGAAACCCCATCTCTACTAAAAATACAAAAATCAGCTGGGTGCGGTGGCGGGCACCTTTAGTCCCAGCTATTCAAGGAGGCTGAGGCGGGAGAATTGCTTGAACCTGGGAGGCAGAGGTTGCAATGAGCTGAGATCATGCCACTGCACTCCAGTCTGGGCAACAGAGCAAGACTCCATCTCAAAATAAAATGCATGAAAAGAAACAGGTAATATTAATTTCAATATTATTTAACCTAATATACCTAAAATATTACTCAACATGTAATCAATGTAAAAAATTATTGGCCCGGCACAGTGGCTCACGCCTGTAATCCCAGCACCTTGGGAGGCTGAGGCAGGTGGATCATTTGAGGTCAGGAGTTCGAAACCAGCCTGGCCAATATGGTGAAAACCCGTCTCTACTAAAAATACAAAAATTGCCTGGGTGTGGTGGCACACAGCTGTAATCGCAGCTACTCAAGAGGCTGAGGCATGAGACTCACTTGAACCTGGAAGGCGGAAGTTGCAATGACCTGAGATAGTGCCACTGCACTCCAGCCTGGGCAACAGAGCGAGACTCTGGCTCAAAAAAAAAAACTCCTGGGGTGTTTCACATTCTTAATGCTAAGGCTTTGAAACCCAATTTGTGCTTTACATTGAAAGCATATCTCAATTCAGACTAGTACATTTCAGCTCCGTGGCTGGTGGCTACCATATTAGAAAGAGCAGATTTGTCTGAAGCAAAGGCATAGCTCAAATCATTTCTCTGGGAACCTCCCAATTTATTCCTCACAATTCTCCTCAATTAGTAATAATGTGGTGAAACATATTTATACTTTAAAAAATACTGTATCATAATGGTTAAAGAAATTTGTTCTATGGAGTCAAACTTCATAGTCTGAATCTTGAATCAGCATCTAATTTTACAGACCTGGATTCACTTAGCCTCAGTATTCTCAAATGGTGGCGTTACCTACTTCACTATGGTTGACAGGATTAAATGGGAAATTCGGGTAAGGTACCTAGGAAGTCTGGTAAGTAGTCGGAGTACTCAATGAAAATTAGTTACACTTGCTAAAGGTAGACGGGACTGCCATTAACAGAAACTAGCAAAGATTTCACAACTTATAAATAGGTTAAAGGAAATACAACTGCTTCACACTGCGTATGAGAAAACCAAGGTGTTTACCTGGATGATCTCGCCAGTTAAAAGCTATTACAAGAATTAGGGGTCAATCATGGAGTGAATGCATATTGCTCTTCCCACTACAAAAAAGTTAATTTGACAACCTTAACACTGTGATAGAGAACTTACTGAGAGTTACAATCCAGCAAAGTGTCTGCACTTTTCCTCCTAATGAAAATGTAAGCTCCCTATCCTAAAACTTACTCTGAAAACTCCCTAATGCTGGCCAGACTTGGTGGTTTATGCCTGTAATCCCAGCACTCTGGGAAGCCCAGATGGGAGTATTGCTTGAGACCAGGAATTTGAGACCAGCCTGATCAAAATAGCAAGACCCCATCTCTACTAAAAAATAAAAATTAAAAAACCAACCTCACAGAGTCCTTGGGAGAAGAAAACCAGGAAATATAGAAGCTTAATACATAGTCTAGTAAAGAACAGGCTCTCATCTTAAACTATGATCTTATAGAAGGCACACAAATACCTGACATAGAAAATACACAGGTACATAAAAGTAAAAATGTGGAAAATTTCTGGAAGTATTTAAAGCCAGGAACTTGACAATATATCTCGAGATAGATAAGATGTGCTTTTCTGCTTTCGTATTTTTCGTAATTATGTGTTGCTCTTTTAATACAAAATACAAAACTTTACAAGAAAAATATGCATTTAAATTGCTTTTTTTTTTTGGAGACAGAGTCTCACTCTGTCACCTAGGCTGGAGTGCAATGGCGTGGTCTCAGCTCACTGCAACCTCTGCCGCCCAGGTTCAAGCGATTCTCCCGCCTCAGTCTCCCAAGTAGCTAGGACTACAGGTGTGTGCCACCACACACGGCTAATTTTTGTATTTTTTAGCAGAAACGGGGTTTCTCTATGTTAGTCAGGCTGGTCTCGAACTCCTGACCTCGTGATCCACCCGCCTCGATCCCACAAAGTGCTGGGATTACAGGTGTGAGTCACTGGCCTAAGTTGACTTTTTAATAACTGTGATCATCATCAGCAAGATAGAGTAGAAAATCCCAGCCTTCCTTCCCCTGCATGTTTTGCAACTATCTGTGAATGAAAATAAAAGTTGTTGTGATCATTTATTTTGACTTTCAGTTAAATCTTCATTCCTTAGCATTTTAATGAAAATTATCTTCTTACATATGCAAAACAACCATTTTGAAGTATCTGGAACTATGTATTTTTAAATTAACAGGGTGCCCTAATATTAAGACAATTATAGTTTTTTCAGTTACAAATCTCCACAATGAAACCAACTAACAAGATTCTGTACTAACCTTGAAAAGTCAGTATACTCTCTGAACACAACTTCTTTACTATAATTCTATTGGTCATCACCATTATTAATATACCTACTGTATAATTTAGATTATATTCGAATTTCAATTAATATTAAATCAAGCTAAATAGGGAATTACAGACATATTATAGTACTTTGAGATTTGTTTTGTAGTCAGTTACATAGTTAAAGCAGACAGAGCTCTAAAAGTAATTTACTCTGGCCAGGCGCGGTGGCTCACGCCTGTATTCCCAGCACCTTGGGAGGCCGAGGTGGACGGATCACAAGGTCAGGAGATCGAGACCATCCTGGCCAACATGGTGAAACCCCGTCTCTACTAAAAATACAAAAAATTAGTTGGGCGTGGTGGCGCATGCCTGTAATACCAGCTACTTAGGAGGTTGAGGCAGGAGAATCACTTGAATCAGTGAGTCAGAGGTTGCAGCAAGCCTAGATTGAGCCACTGCACTCCAACCTGGCGACAGAGCAAGACGCTGTCTCAAGAAAAAAAAAAAAAAAAAAGAACTCTACCTTCTGTAGAAAGTGATTGAAATCTTAAGAGATTACAGGTTCCCTTGGAACACCATGGAAATTTTCCTATGAGGCAGAAACTGAGTGACTTACTTTCAACTTCTATTTAAAATTATACTCAGGGTCGAGCGCGGTGGCTCACACCTGTAATCCCAGCACTTCAAGAGGCCAAGGAGGGCGGATCACTTGAGGTCAGGAGTTTGGGGCCAGCCTGGCCAACACAGAAAAACCCCGTCTCTACTAAAATTACAAAAATTAGCCATCCGTGGTAGTGCATGCCAGCAGTCCCAGCTACTCGGGAGGCTGAGGCAGGAGAATCACTTGAACCTGGGAGGTGGAGGTTGCAGCGAGCTGAGATAGTACCACTCCACTCCCACCTGGGCAAAAGAGCAAGATTCTTGTCTCAAAAAATAAAAATAAAATAAAATTATACTCAGCCCAAGGCCATACAAATTGCAATGCTATTACAAAGATTATATACAACAGTTAAAAAGCACTTTAATGATGCAAATGAGTCGGAGGTTTCTTTGGGGTAATGGAATGTTCTGAAGGAAGACTGTGGTGGTGGTTACATAACTGTAAATACACTGTCATTCAGCTGTACACTTAAAAAAGGTTAGTTTTATAGAATATACATTCTACCTCAATAAAACTTTATTTTTCAAGACACCTGAAATATCCGGTAGTATAAAACCTAAGATGCTACTCTAGGTATGAGAAGTACAAAAGTACAAAAGCTATAGTGTTATATTATATAACAGCATAGCCCACCATCAAATGCTTAATTAACATCTTCCCATTCCCTCTCATCCCCACAGATTTATAGGGCTGCGAACATGCACAAATCAAGTTTTTAATCTCTTTAACTATAGAGCCACCGTTAAATGCAGAACAATGTATTTAGCATGCCATCATTTGTGTACATACTATTTTTTAAGTGCTACCCTAATTTTAGGTAAAATATTCAGATCTTCAGCGTTTCATTGGTTCCAATTAATTTGTGAAATGAAGTTTCAGTTCTACTAGAAAAACTTTAATCAAAGTCTACAGAGCACTGCCTCAAGCACGCTTATAGCCAAATGTGTGTCTTCTGCCTATATGGGGGTAAGAGGAGGGGAAAAGAAGGAAATTCAAATCACCTGTACATTGAAAAATACCACAAAAAAACAAATACACAAAATGTTAACAGCTCTCATCTCAAGGCAACTTCCAGTTTTTGCTGAGTTCCAAAATTCCCTCAGTGACCATGCATTATCTTCTAAATTGGAAAAAAACTAATTAAAATTAAATTGCTTCTATGCTAAATGGAAGCCGGACTCAAAACACTACACAATATATTGTATAATTCTACATATGTAGTGTTCTGAATAAGAAAAACTATGGGGACAGAAAACACTCTAGAAGCTGGGGTTGAGGAATGGTTGACTGAAAAGAGCATGACGGAAATTTGGGGGCTATGAATCTTGATAAATGCTGACACCACCACAGTTAAGGTGACAGTTAATCTTGATAACTGTCAGCATTTATCAAGATTCATAACCATACACCAAAAAAGGTTTATTTTACTGTATGTAAATTAACCTCAACTTTTACATTCTAATGATTAAAAAGCAATAAATTTCTGTGCAATAAGCCAATGTTTTTCAAATCAGCAGTTTAATAGGATAAAAAAATACTGGGGATCACCGAACTACTTCAAGCCCCTCATGTTAGACAGAGATTTGTTCAGGGGTCCATTGTTAGATTATGATAAGGTGAAGTACAGACCTAGAATTCTCATCTGTTTACTTCAAATCCAGGACTCTTTTCCACTTCTCCATTCTCTTTCTTCCAGAGTTCTGAAGATCAGAGTTTCCACAAAGTGCATGTGCAAGTGGATTATGGCTGGACATAAAATTCCAAATGTTCAAGCGTACATGATTTCAGTGCACACACATGTGGTTAGTGTCCTTTCCAACCTTTGCCAAAGTACCAACTCACTTTGTGAGGCAAAATGAGTAATGGAGTCAAAGTCTAAGTAGAAACAAGCAGTAGACTGTAGAGTATGTATAGAGATCAATAATAAATACTTCAGAGTTCCAAAATGGGGGCATTTGATTCATTGTGAATTGACTGGAAAAAAAAAACACCGTGAGAAACCAAAGACTGCAAACAATCTTTACTAAAACAAATTACCTTCACCTTATTAAAAAAAGGAAAAAACGTCTTGTATAGCAGGCTATTGACAAATATACTTTGCTAAAGATAGTTATCTACCACATGCATGATCCAGAACCATGAATTAAAGCAAAATAATCACTTTATTTTTTCCAATGTGCAAGAAAACATGCATACCTCCCTTACACCAGAACTATATAGCCAAAGAGTGAGAATCTAAAACTTTTAGGGAAAGGGGTGGGGGGTGATGCAAAACGACTTATCTACACTTGATAGGAAAAACATGGTTAAGTCTTGTCTTTGCGCCGTCTTACCCAGCGAACTGTATCTTCAGTCGTCCAGGGAAAGCAACCACCAGGTTTCAATAACAACAAAAGTCAATTAAATATGTACTCAAATTTCACCTAGGTCATTGGTCTGACATCAAGTCTTAAACCAAGAACGTTAATGTAACTACTCACGCATTAACACAACGTCTCATTTCCAACAGCCACTGCTCCTACTTTAAGTTTACCACCTAAGGAGATTTAAACTTGCAAAAAGCTTAGGGGGATCCTTTATACGCTGTGATTCCCCATTATGCTAGTACCACGTGACAGTTAAACCAAATCCACAGAGCTAATCAGTAAACTAAGAAAGGAAAAACAAAACCCTGAAAATAGAAAACCATGGCCAAATAAAATAAAAACCCAAAGGATAAAAGGTACGCTGAAATGAAAACCTGTGAGAACTCATTTTGCATGCGCACAATACTCATGTATTAGAAGAAGGCCCTTCGTAAAAATAGCCAAGACTCTCAAACATTTGAGATGCTGGCTTAGTGAGATTGACTGACAGACAACAGCTGGGGAGGTTCTGTATTGATCTTGTAACAGCCTGACATATTTCGGGAAAATAAGGAGAAAAGAATGCCATAGCAGCAAAAAATAAACTATTAGGATTTCATTTTCAGATATGTGAACGCTGAATGCCCCACCAAATTCCTCTACTCTATTCCTCTTACGTTTTTCAGCCCCGATTCCATAGTAATGTATGCCCTTTCTCCCCAAGCAAACAAACAAAAAAACCTCGTGGGGGAAAAACAAAACAAAACAATACCTCCCTCCAAAAACAGGGGCAGTGATATAAAGAAATTAGTCACCTCTCCACCTATCTCCCTGATCCATTTCGCATTTTAAATCTTACTTTAAAGCACACAACTCTCCTTTTCTTCCGTAATAGAGGGGCTAAGGCGCCGCCCAATTTCCCAGGCCGCAAAAATATTCCAACCCGCCACAATTCAAGGTTTTCTGCTTTTCTGTCTTCGATCCTAAGCCTCAATCCGGTACCCTCATTCTCCTCAGGCACTAAAGATTTGTTGGCCCAAAACTCAAATACAAGGGTGAATTCCAAAGATTCCGCGATACACCCGCCCCAGGGGGTGGGGAGGGGTCGGAGGAGCGGGCTGAGGAGCTCCCGCCGGGCCCAGTTCGAGGGGCGGGAGAGCGGGTGTGACCACACAATCCCACCGCCTCCTTTCACGACTCCCCCAACTCCCAGAGCTCCGGCCTGCTCCGAGGGAGCTCCCGCCGCCCAGCAGCCACTCAGCTGCTTCCCACCGGCCCGCCAAGAACCGTACTAGCAACCAAGGAGGTTCATAACTAGGAAAATGCAAGAGGCGTCCGACGTGTTGTTTCAAAACATAACGGAGCCCCGGCCCCCGAGACCGTTAAACCGCGGGTGGAGGGGGGACAAGCAAGGAATTCAGCGGCCTCGAGCTTTGGCCTGGCCTCCTTTCCAACCCAAACCTCATTTTCTGGGACCACCAACCCTCCCTCAAACGCGCTCCAGCCCCCAGAACACTAGACAAAGTGGCAAAACCGTCAGTACCTTGTAGAAAGCCCCGTTGGAGCCGCGAACCTCCACCGTCAGCTCCGCCATGTTGGAACCGCAAAGGCCGCTGGGAAGAGATTCTAGAAACTTTCCAACCAGAGGGGAGGAGGGGGGAGGGGCGAGAAGGAGGCGGGGAAAGGGGAGGGGAAAACAGGGCGGGGATTTGGATCCCCCGCCCCTCACCCCTGGGGTCTCAACGTGCCGCCCCGACTCTCCAGGTGGGATCGCTGCGCACCCTGCATCACTGGCCTTGAGCTCCGCCCGCCGCCGTCTACGTCGGATTTGCTTCCCGACACAATCGCCCGACCTTTGTTGACCCGCCCCTAGGTCCCCGCCCCACAGTGCCGGCTGTTCGCACCGCGGCGGCCGGGTAGTGCCTCCAGCTGCCACTGCCCAGGCACAGCCTGTCCGGCACATCGGCATTCCCCAGCGCTCCGGCATCCTGACCTTAAACTTCTGGAAGTGCTGGCTGCCCTGGAATGGCTTTCTCACCCACTTTTTGGGCTCCAGTTGCCCTGGGGAAGAGGGACGCCTACAAAATAGACATACTATTGTGCCCAAAGTTATTTAGCCCCGCTCTTTTTTAAAAAAAAAGTTGGGCCTTCTCTTGACTCAAATTCCACAGTTCCACATCCACTCAATTTGGTCTAGTCCTCTCCCCACCTGTTACCACTTTAGCTATTTAAAAGTCAAACTGAGTATTTTCAGTGCAAGTCAACTGTGTTCACACCCTAGAACAGAGTTTAGGTGAATTCGCCTTATTAAAAGTAGTCAGACAAACAATAGAGCAGGAGACCACGTTTTCCTCTGCTACATGTATGCAAAGTTCCACAAATAGGATCAAAGCAGAACCATCTCCAGTTTTGTAAGCATAACAAATACTTTGGGTATGGATTTTAACAACTTAATACTGAAGCTTCTTCCCTAAGCAAGGGCTTTGGAAATAGTACTATAAGTGCTCCTCGTTATACTTACATTATTACCATTTTCGCAAAAAAAGTTAGGAAAGGATACTTTGCTAACATTCTGTACTTCCCATGAAATGCCCACTGACCCAGTTTTTCAGATTCTTAAAAAAAAAAAAACGTACATAACATTTTATGAGCACGTCTGCATCTCTGAAGATTCTGGGAGGACATGAGGGCTGTGAAAGTGCTCGCTGTTGTCATGTACAGGATAATCTCTTTATTTATTTATTTAGAGACAGGGTCTCGCTCTGTTAGCAAGATGCAGGGCAGTGGCGTGATGAACGTTGCAGCCTGGACTTCCCAGGCTCAGGTGATTCTCCCACGTTGGCCTCCCAAGTAGTTGGGACTACAATATTTATTTATTTGATTTGATATGATTTATTATGTTTTTTTAGACAGAGTCTCGCTCTGTCGCCCAGGCTGGAGTGCAGTGGTGTGATCTTGGCTCATTGCAACCTCTGCCTCCTGGGTTCAAGTGATTCTCCTGCCTCAACCTCCTGAATAGTTGGGATTACAGGCGCGCACCACCACGCCCAGCTAATTTTTGTGTGTTTTTAGTAGAAACGGGATTTCACCATGCTGGCCAGGGTGGTCTCAAACTCCTGACCTCGTGATCTACCCGCCTCTGGATTACAGGCATGAGCTGCCGTGCCCAACCTATTTATTCACTCCCGGCCTTTTTTTTTTTTTTTCCTTTTTTTTTTTAAGACGAGATCTCTATCGCCAAGGCTGAAGTGCAGTGACACAATCATAGCCCACTGTAACCCTGAACTCTTGGCCATCCCACACTGGGCTGGGATGTTCTTTTTAAAGTGTTGATCACAATGAGAAAAATGTAAACAAACTAAATGCCCATCAATGAGTAATAGCCACCATTTATTAAGGGCGTCTTATGCTAACACTTTATATTGTATCTCATTATGATCCTTCAGAATTATAATGTCCTATTTACTTTTTTAAAACATTTTCTTTAGATATAATTCTCCCATTCATAGTATACAATTCAGTAGTTTTTAGTATATTCACAGATTTGTGCAACCATCACCGCAGTCAATTTTAGAACATTTTCATCACTGCAAAAATAACCCCATACCTGTTAGCAATCACTCTAGATGTAACCCCAACTCCCCAGGCCCTAGGAAATCACTAACTGTTTTCTACCTGTATAGATTTGCCTAGTCTAGATATTTAATATAAATGAAATTGCAGAATATGTGGTGTTTTATGACTGGCTTTTTTTTTTTTTTTTTTTTTTGAGACAGAGTCTTGCTCTGTTGCCCAAGCTGGAGTGCAGTGGCTTGATCTCTGCTCACCGCAACCTCCACCTCCTGGACTGAAGCGATCCTCCCACCTCAGCCCCCAAGTAGATGGGAGTACAGACATGACCTAATCTTTGTATTTTTTGTAGAGACGTGGTTTTACCATGTTGCCCAGGCTAGTCTCCAGCTCCTAAGCTCAAGCTATCCACTGCCTCCACGTCAGCCTCCCAGAGTGCTAGGATTACAAACGTAAGCCACTGCGCCTGGCCTATGTAATTGGCTTCTTTCATTTAGTATAATGTTTTATAGTTTCATCCATGTTGTAGAATGTATTACGACTCATTCTTTTTTGTCAAATATACTGTTGTATGGATATGCCACATCATTTTATGTATTAATTAATCAATTGATAGATATTTGCATTGTTTCTACCTTTTAGCTGTTAGGAATAATGCTGCTATGAAAATTTCTGTATATGTTTTGGTATAGACAGATGTATGTTTTGTTTCTCTTGGGTATATAGCTAGAAATTGAATTGCTGACTCGTGATAACTCCATGTTTAAACCTTTTGAGGAATTGCCAGATTTTTCCAAAGTGGCTGCATTATTTGCATTCCCACTAGCAGTGTATGAGGGTCTGAGTTTGCTTTTCTTTATGGGTTCGCCTCCCCTCCCCTCCCCTCCCCTTACCTTCCCTTCCCTCTCCTCCTTTTCTCTTCTCTTTTCTCTTCTCTCTTCTCTTTCTCTGTTTTTGGCTTTCAGTGTATTTTTGGTTTGTTCTCAGTGTGATTTTGAGTATGGATGCAAAAGTTCCACTGGGGCATAAGCCAAAGCATCTCATACTGCCTGAACTCTAAAGAATAAATATTGTCCCTCTTCAGGCCTTGCATAGAGAAAACATTTGAATTTGGAACCCAGCCAACACTTCACTACTTCTTCTAGGTAGACTTCGTGATTTCAGTTAAGCAACTGAGCTCTATAGCAACCAGTAACACGTGTAAGATCAGATAAGCTCTAAGTGTCAGAACTATGATTTGAGCCCTCTTACTTTCCATTTCCAAAGCCACATCAATGACTGTTTGCAGCCTCTATGTAATATTCAAAATGGGACATTACACAAACTTTAAAATTTTGATGTAGATCTATTTTCATCATCATAAAAAGATGTTCACTTTAAAGAATGTCACAAAACACCATACATAATCATATTAAATATATATGTTGTGTGTATATACATATATGAAGTCTGAAAGTTAGTATTTCCATATATTAATAAAGGATATTTCCAGAGGATGGCTTAATGATTTACATAAACTATATAATGTCTATATTTTTTGCCCCATCTGAATTTTTTGCAATGAGCATCTTACCTGATCATCAAAAAAAAAAGATCTTTTTGGCTGGGCACGGTGGCTCACACCTTTAATTCTAGCACTTTGGGAGGCCGAGGCAAGGGGATCACTTGAGGCCAGGAGTTTAAAGCTAGGCTGGGCAACATAATGAGAGCTCGTCTCTACAAAAAAGACAAAAGTTAGCAGGGTGTGGTGGTGTGCACTTGTAGTCCAGGCTACTCAGGAGGCTGAGGCAGGAGGATTGCTTCAGCCTGGAGGTTGAGGCTGCAGTGAGCTGTGTTTGCACCACTGCATTCCAGACAGGGCAACAGAGCAATACACTGTCTCAAAAAAAAAAAAAATTTCATTTTTTAAATAATATACCATGGAATATTCTACAGCAGCTAGCAACGAAATTATAGAAGACTATCTACTGATAAGAGAAGATGTCTATAACTGTAAAAAGCAGCTTATATGTGCAACCAATTTTGTACAGGATACATATATGTATATTGCATGAAAATGTGTTACAAAGACTTTACCAAAATGCTAACAGTGGTTCTCTTAGGGTAGTGGCATTATGAATGTTTATTTCTCTCTCTCTCTCTCTCTCTCTGTGTGTGTGTGTGTGTGCGCGCGCACGTGTGTTTAAATAGGGATTGAGGTCTCCCTGTGTTAACCAGGCTGATCTTGGACTCCTGGGCTCCAGCAATCTTCCTGCCTGGGCCTCCTAAAGTCCTGGGATTAGAGGCATGAGCTACCATGCCCTGCCTTCTTTGTGAGTTTCTATATTTTCCAAGTTTTCTGTATTGAAAAGCAGTACTATTTCTTTCTTTTTTCTTTGAAACGGAGTCTCACTTTGTTGCTCAGGCTGGAATGCAGTGGCCTGATCTTGGCTCACTGCAGCCTTTGCCTCCTGAGTTACATTATGTATTCCTAGCACTTTGGGAGGCCTAGGTGGGCAGATCACTTGCTGTCAGGAGTTCCAGACCAGCCTGGCCAACATGGTAAAACCCCTTCTCTACTAAAAATACAAAAAAATTAGCCAGACGTGGTGGTGGGCACCTGTAATCCCAGCTACTCAGGAGGCTGAGGCAGGAGAATCGCTTGAACTCGGGAAGTGGAGGCTGCAGTGAGCCGAGATTGCGCCACTGCACTCCAAAAAGGAAAATACTTTTTTAAAATAAAAGTAAATGCAGAGTGAAACCTTATATACACAGTTACTAACACTCATTAAGATTAAGGTTTTGATAAATTTTGTGGCACTATTTTTAGCTTGAGTTGTCTTAATGTGATACCGAAACATGCTATCATTTTAAATCTTAAAGTATTTCACTTGAAATTAATTTTTTTTTTTTTAATTTGAGACGGAGTTTCACTCTTGTTGCCCAGGCTGGATTGCAATGGCGCAATCTCGGCTCACCGCAAACTCTGTCTCCCAGGTTTAATCGATTATTTTATTATTTTTTGAGATGGAGTCTTGCTCCGTTGCCAGGCTGGAGTGCAGTGGCACAATCTGGGCTCACTGCAATCTCTGACTTCCAGGTTCAAGCCATTCTCCTGCCTCACCTCCTGAGTAGCTGGGATTACAGGCGCAAGCCACCACACCCAGCTAATTTTTGTACTTTTAGTAGAGACAAGGTTTAACCATGTTGGCCAGGATGGTCTTGATCTCCTGACCTCATGATCTGCCTGCCTTGGCCTCCCAAAGTGCTAGGATTACAGGCATGAGCCACCGCGCCCAGCCAATTTTAACTTTTGTAAATTTAGACTATAGTTATCCTTCCTCAAGAAACAAAACTTAGGAAATATAAAATAACTTTTAATTTATCAACCAAGAGTTTCTAGAACTAATTGTGCCTGATTTTATAAATATTAAAAATATTGGCCAGGCGCAGTGGCTCACACCTGTAATCCCAGTACTTTGGGAGGCCAAGGCAGGCAGATCCCTTGAGATCAGGAGTTTGAGACCAGCCTGACCAACATGGAGAAACCCCGTCTCTACTAATAATACAAAAATTAGCCAGGCTTGGTGGTGCATGCCTGTAATCCCAGCTACTCAGGAGGCTGAGGCGTGAGAGTCACTTGAACCCAGGAGGCAGAGGTGGTGGTGAGCCGAG
This sequence comes from Colobus angolensis palliatus, assembly GCF_000951035.1. Classification (NCBI taxonomy): domain Eukaryota; kingdom Metazoa; phylum Chordata; class Mammalia; order Primates; family Cercopithecidae; genus Colobus; species Colobus angolensis. Next base: position 798,683 of record NW_012117622.1, read on the forward strand.
ATCACGCCATTACACTCCAGCCTAGGCAATGAGAGCAAAACTCTGTCTCAAGAAAAAAAAAAAATTCAGGCTTGGCATGGTGGCTTACCTCTGTAATCCCAGCACTTTGGGAGGATCACTTGAGTTGAGGCCAGGAGTTTGAGACCAGCTTGGGCAACAGAGTGAGACCCCCTGATCTCTACAGAAAAAAAATTTTTAATTTGCTAGGTGTGGTGGTGGTGATGGTGGTAGGTGTGGTGGTGATGGGTATGTGTGTGTGTGTGTGTGGGTGTGTACAGAATTATACATATGTATATATTTACATATATATAAAATCTATGACATATATATACTATTGTGCACACATTATATATTTATTTATTTTAGAAAATTAAGAGGAACTTCTGGAAATTAACAGTATGCCAGCAAAAGCAAAAAAACTCAATAAAGGAGTTGAAAGATAAAGTTGAGAATATATTCTAGGAAATAGAGCAAAGAGATTAAGATACAGACACTAGAAAAGATAAGAAAACAAGAATATCAGTCTAGGTGATACGATTTCCAAATAGTAAGCATTCTAAAAAGAGATAACAGAGAAAAAAAGAGGAGGAAAAATTGTACATGAAATAATTCAGGAAATTTCCCAGAGAAGAAGGACATGTAGTGACACATTGAAAGACCCCATCTAGTGCCCCACACATAAATAGACCCATACCAAAGCACATCAAGAAATTCAAGGATGCCTGAGAAGAAAATAAGATATTACAAGCTTCTAGAAATGAAAGAATGGTCCTATACAAAAGATGGAGGATTGAAATCATTTTAGACTTTTAAATAGCAAAAATGGAAATAAGATACTTGAGCAATGCCTTCCAAAATTCTGAAGGAATATTATTTTAAAATTAGAATTTTATAGCCAGCCAAACTATCATCAGCTGTAACAGTAAAATGAAAATACTTTAAGGCTAGGCACCATGGCTCACACCTGTAATCCCAGCAGTTTGGGAGGCCAAGGCAGGCAGATCACTAGAGCTCAGGAATTTGAGACCAGACTGGCCAACATGGCAAAAACCCTTCTCTATTAAAAAACAAAGGCTGGGCATGGCAGCTCATGCCTGTAATCCCAGCACTTCTGGAGGCTGAGGCGGGCAGATCACAAGGTCAAGAGATGGAGACCATCCTGGTCAACATGGTGAAACCCCATCTCTAATAAAAATACAAAAATTACTGGGTGTGTTGTTGTGTGCCTGTAGCCCCCGCTACTCAGGAGTCCGAGGCAGAAGAATCGCTTGAACCTAGGAGGTGGAGGTTGCAGTGAGCCGAGATCATGCCACTGCACTCCAGCCTGGTGACACAGCGAGAGTCCGTCTCAAAAAAAAAAATAAAAGGCCAGGTGTGGTGGCTCACGCCTGTAATCCCAGCACTTTGGGAGGCCG
>NW_012117622.1:800313-801847 GCF_000951035.1 Colobus angolensis palliatus
ACTGTGCCACTGCACTCCAGCCTGGGCGACAGAGTGAGACTCTGTCTCAAAAAAAAAAAAAAAAATTACTGGGCATGGTGGCACGTGCCTGTAACTCCAGCTACTCAGGAGGCTGAGGCACAAGAATCACTTGAACCCAGGAGGTGGAGGTTGCAGTGAGCTGAGATCACGCTACTGCACTCCAGTCTGATCAACACAGCAAGACTCTGTCTCAAAAGAAAGAAAATAAGACATTAAAAAATGTAAAAAATTTACTTACTCACCTTTTTTTCTGAGGAAGCAGCTAAAGATTATGGTTATTCCAAAGGAAAAAAAGAAAGTTGAGGGGTCAAAAAAGAATTCTAACACAGAGGAGAGGTGGAGTGAATCCCCAGATGATGGTGAAGATGGTGAAGACAATGTCAGTATGACAGTTGTATTAGGAGTGTAACCATCTAGTCAATGGTGTCCAACAATTAAAAAAAGAAAAGAAAAGAAAAAGAAAGAAAAAATAGTTTAACCAGCCCTTGAACCCAGAAATGGCTATCTGAAAAACTAAAATAAATAAATAAATAATTTTTTAAAAGAGTGTAACCAGCCCAGTTTTTTGTTGTTCTTTTTTTGTTTTGTTTTGTTTTAAAAATAACCTAGGCTGGAGTCCAGTGGAGCAATCTCCGCTCACTTCAACCTCGGCCTCCCAATTCAAGGGATTCTCCTGCCTCAGCTCCTGACCTTAGGTGATCCGCCTGCTTGCCGCGACCTTCCAAAAAGTGCTGAGATTATAGGCAGGAACCACCACACCCAGCATCCAGCCCAGTTTTTAGGAAGTAAAAACATCTTTGAGACAGACTTTTTCAGGATTAATCTGATAGAATGCTTCCTGTGAATGAACTTCTTGAGTGGATATTTAGATGGTTAATGGACTGTTGGGATTGAGTTATGAATAGGTAGTTAGAAAATTAAGCAAGTTTTAAAAAGATAATTAACAACATTGGGAAGAAATAAAGTCATTTCAGAAAAGTAGTCCTCATTTATCTCATGGCTCAGCTCTGAATATATAAATATTATGAAAATACATATAAAATTGATCCAACTGAATTCCAACATGAGTAAGTTGAAGAAAGAGCAGTGGTACTTGTGCATGTGTAATGTGGAAAATAAAGGGAAGAGAGCTGAGGTCTTATTTTCCACAATGCCCATAATACATGGGCAATAGATAAATGACCATATATTTTTTAGAGATGTGGAAGACACCAAGTAATAAGCCAAAAAGTTAAATGCAGTTGTCTCTGGGAAAAGGAAAATAATTATGGAGAGTAGTGAGACATTGAAGTTTTCTAAAATTTTCTGAAAACTGATTGATTCTACCTCCCTTCCTTCCTTTCCTCCTTCCTTCCTTCCTTTCCCTCTCTCTCCTCTCTTTATTTTTTTCTTTCTTTCTTGACAGAGTCTCACTGTGTCACCCAGGCTGGAGTGCAGTGGTATGATCTCAGCTCACTACAACCTCCACCTCTGAGGTTCAAGTGATTCTCCTGCCTCAGCCTCCCAAGTAGCT
>NW_012117622.1:802045-832121 GCF_000951035.1 Colobus angolensis palliatus
ACTGAGATGCATTAATGCAGAACTGAGGGTCTGAGGTCTGGTAGCACCAGTGTTGACCGAGAAAAATAGAATGTTCTGAAAGTCAATAGACATGGTTCTCAACTTTAGGATCAAATTTCAGGCCTATGCTATCATGCCGTTTTTCAACTCCTAAGCTGCTTTCTTTTACCATCCCTTTTAGGCAACCCTTATAATGTAACTCTTATGTTCATTCCACCTTAATTAAATTGCTGATAGTGCTGAGATGTTGTGATGTTGCAGTTAAGGGCACAAACTTTAGAATTAGAATCCTTTATATGGTCTTTAGTGAGTTACTTAACATCTCTGAGCTTTAGTTCTCTCTTTTTAAAATGTAGACTGTTTACCTCAATGGGCCGATAAGATCAAGTAAAGAAATATATGTGACCGAGTTCGGTGGCTCACGCCTGTAATCCCAGCACTTTGGGAGGCCGAGGCAGGCGGATCACAAGGTCAGGAGATCAAGACCATCTGGGCTAACACAGTGAAACCCCGTCTCTACTAAAAATACAAAAAAAAATTTAGCCAGGCATGGTGGCAGGCACCTGTAGTCCCAGCTACTCAGGAGGCTGAGGCAGGAGAATGGCGTGAACCCGGGAGGCGGAGCTTGCAGTGAGCCAAGATCACGCCACCGCACTCCAGCCTGGGTGACAGAGCGAGACTCCATCTCAAAAAAAAAAAAAAAAGAAAGAAAGAAATATATGTAAAGGTGCTGATTACACAGTGTCTGGCATGTAATAAGCACTTAAATTATTATTATTAAGCTCCAGAAGTCTATTACTACTAGATTCAGTATTTTAAGTAAAAGACTCATTTATTTGAAATCATTGTAAATACTTAGTGTTTTTTTGTTTTGTTTTGTTTTGTTTTGTTTTGTTTTTGAGACAGAGTTTCACTCTCATTGCCCAAGCTGGAGTGCAATGGTGCGATCTCGGCGCACCGCAATCTCTGCCTACCGGGTTGAAGCGATTCTCCTGCCTCAGCTTCCTGAGTACCTGGGATTACAGGTATGTACCACCACACCTGGCTAATTTTTTGTATTTTTAGTAGAGATGGGGGTTTCACCATGTTAGCCAGGCTGGTCTCGAACTCCTGACCTCAGATGATCTGCCCGCCTTGACCTCCCAAATTGCTAGGATTACAGGCGTGAGCCAACGTGCCCAGCCTTACTTAGTGTTATTGTTATTATTATTATTTTGAGACGAGTCTCGTTCTGTCGCCCAGGCTGGAGTGCAGTGGCGCAATCTCAGTTCACTGCAAGCTCCATCTCCCAGGCTCATGCCATTCTCTCGCCTCAGCCTCCCAAATAGCTGGGACTACAGGCACATGCCACCACACCTGGCTAATTTTTTTGTATTTTTAGTAGAGACGTCTAATCCCCATTCATTAATGGATCATGAAATCAATTCAGTGGATGTTACCAACATTTTAAAAATTGAAATGAAATACTAGTGAATAGACCAGAGAACTTTCCACTAATAAAGGCTTATTTAAATGTTTCAGAAATATTGGGTTAGTGCTATTTGAAGCTAATGGTGGTCCCCTCCTTTTATTTTTTATTTATTTATTTATTTTTTTGAGACGGAGTCTCCCTCTGTCGCCCGGGCTGGAGTGCAGTGGCCGGATTTCAGTTCACTGCAAGCTCCGCCTCCCGGGTTTACGCCATTCTCCTGCCTCAGCCTCCCGAGTAGCTGGGACTACAGGTGCCTGCCACCTCACCCGGCTAGTTTTTTGTATTTTTTTTTAGTAGAGACGGGGTTTCACCATGTTAGCCAGGCTGGTCTCGAACTCCTGACCTCAGATGATCTGCCCGCCTTGACCTCCCAAATTGCTAGGATTACAGGCGTGAGCCAACGTGCCCAGCCTTACTTAGTGTTATTGTTATTATTATTATTTTGAGACGAGTCTCGTTCTGTCGCCCAGGCTGGAGTGCAGTGGCGCAATCTCAGTTCACTGCAAGCTCCATCTCCTGGATTCAAGCGATTCTCCTGCCTCAGTCTCCTGAGTAGCTGGGATTACAGGCGCCTGCCACCACGCCCAGCTAATTTTTTGTATTTTTAGTAGAGATGGGGGTTTCACCATGTTGGCTAGGCTGGTCTTGAACTCCTGACCCTGTGATCTGCCTGCCTTGGCCTCCCAAAGTGCTCGGATTACAGGCATGAGCCACTGCACGGGGTCTTGTGTATTTTTTACAATGTTTTCACTACAGCAATACATTATGATATTCATAAAAGTCTAAGGTCAAGTCTATGTTTACAATCAAATAACTCCTAGTTTTCAATGCTTTCAAGACCACCAAAATCAAAACAAGTACTTTTTGAAGTCCATGGCATCCTAGCTCATATTTTATGCCTGTGAATAAAATTCTAAAGTTGTATCTTTTTAGTTCATTAAAAATCCTAAAGTCTTATCTTTTTAGTTCATTAAAAATGTCTTTGATAAAACATTTTATATTTTTAAAGAAGCAGATGTATACCCATCATTCAGACTTTAGTTTCTAAACGCAGTTCCCCAATAATAGGAACCAAGGCTTCCAGGAGAAATGGCTGATTCCATGTCCGGGGAAGGAGAGTATGAGATGAACCTAGTACATGCTGCTGTGCTACAATGTACATATAGTTCAAATACTGATGGACCATGTTAAAAGAACCCACCAGCCAGTTTGGAGACATTGCCACTGGCTAAATCTGGTATAAACTGGGTTTGTTGTTTGTTTTTGAGACAAAGTCTGGCTAAGTCACCTGGGCTAGAGCGCAGTCACTGCAACCTCCGCCTCCCAGGTTCAAGTGATTCTCCTGCCTTAGCCTCCTGAGAGCCAGGATTACAGGCCCGTGCCACCACACCTGGCTGATTTTTGTATTTTTAGTGGAAACTGGGTTTCACCATGTTGTCCAGGGTAGTTTTGAACTCCTGAGCTCAGGTGATCCACCCGCTTTGGCCTCCCAAAATGCTGGTGTTGTAGAATTTTTCCTTAGTTCAGCTAAAGATGGGGTCCTTGTCTGTCCCACAGCTGCAAAAATTTAGGCTCGCAGATGGTTTGAAGGGTGAGTAAAGCAGGGTTTTATTGGATAAAGAGGAAGAAAAGGGGGAAACAGGGACTCTGGCTAGGTCAGAGTCTTGTTAGAGCACTTCTCACATGCTATTCAAATCCCAGTTTCCACACAGGAAGAGGAGGGGCCAGTCTCCTCTCTGCTGCAAAGTGAACTTCCCAAGGCTCCATAGTCAGTGGGCAGACTGACTGGAGTTTCTCTGAGGACCCCCTCCCACCTAGCTATCTCACTTCCCCTTCTAAAGAAGTACATCTGGCCGGACGCGGTGGCTCACGTCTGTAATCCCAGCACTTTGGGAGGCTGAGGCGGGCAGATCACCTGAGGTCGGGAGTTCAAGACCAGCCTGACCAACATGGAGAAATCCTGTCTCTACTAAAGATACAAAATTAACTGGGCGTGGTGGCGCATGCCTGTAATCCCAGCTGCTCAGGTGGCTGAGGCAGGAGAATCACTTGAACCCGGAAGGCAGAGGTTGCAGTGAGCCGAGATCATGCCATTGCACTCCAGTCTGGGCAACAAGAGCGAAAGTGTCTCAAAAAAAAAAAAAAGTACATCTAACTGTCCTTAGATTAAGGATAAAGACGAAGACCAATCTTAACTGCTTCCTGCTGACAGGGGGCACTGTTTTCCGGCAAACAGAACTCAGAGCTACCTCAGAGGCCTATGTAAGGGTTCCCAGCAGAAGGTGCCATTGTCAGAAGCTCCAGTTGCATGACTGGAGTTTGATGGCCTGAAGGCAAGAAACAAGAGTAGGGGTAAGGACAGCTCAAAAATCCCTAGGCCTTTTACCAGTTTGCACAGGGAGAGGGAAGCCAAACACCCAACTGGAAAAAAAAAATGTACCTTTTTGCTGGCATGTTGGGCTTCTGGGTTCCCTTCCCTTAAGTCCAATCCTAAGGCAACCAGTTTAAGCTTGGCAAATTAACTCTTTCAGGTTGGAGGATGCATCTCAGGGGAGCATAGTATGAAAGCACAATTACCTATTAGTGAAGAGAGAACAGAGGTGGAGAAAGGAAAAGAAGGAGTTTTTAAAGGACTCCCACATTCGAATGAGGTATAGACTGAAGATGAATGGCTACCCATCTAGAAAGAGGGAAGCAGGTTTCCCTGGTTCCCTTCTCTTCCTAGCAGATACCCAGGGTACGTGAGGGAGAGAGGGAAAAGCATCCTATTTCCATCTTCCATCCTTGCATCTCCAAGTCCCTGCGATCTTGGCAGGTGCCGCCATGGGTGTCAAAATGACTTGCACCCATGAAGCAGGGGGCTCTAGGGGGCGAGAATCATCTGCTCTTACCCACATATACCCTGTCTCCCCTGTTGTCAGTAGCCTTTGAGTTGCCTAGACCTAATTTACATCATGGATACTAACGCGGCCTTTATCCATGAAATAGGAAGCTTGGACTTGGCTTAATCAACAGGAATCAGCCACGCTCACCTGCACTGTGCCTTTTAACCTCTGCTGTCATCTGCCTCTGGATCCCTTAGATCCAGTTTTCTTTCCCAGGACTTTGACTTGAAGCTTGAAATTGAGTACGGGACAAAAATGTGTCATGAGGGGGCAATGCATAGACTCCTTATCATAAGCCGAATGCTAAGGTGAAACTGTGGAATTGAGTCCTCCTCCAACAAGGGAGAGAAAAGGATGTCTTGTGACACACCCAGATAACTGGTAGCTATAGTTATGTTTGTTAGGATTTGGGTGCATGGTGCCTGGCTTTTGTTAGCTCCCTTGTTTTACTTTCCCAAAAAGGAAACCTCCAAGTGATGGGCATCCTATTTATCCCCATCACCTGGCAGGATTTGTAGGATAATTGCCTAGAACTAGACTATTGATCCGGATTTCTACATTACCATCCCTCTTGTCTTTTCTGAGTTGCAGCTGGAGACTGCTGGTTGGTTCACAGGAACAAGCAGGGCTAGTCTAACATGTAGGCGAAAACTTAAAAACTACTGAGTTTAGAATTTAGTGACAAATGTATGATAAGTTTGGGAACATAATTTCTTTCTCTCCAGTCCTCATTTTTGTTAAAAAAAAAATTATAATAGGACTGAGTGGTTTGCAAAATAGATTTTAATCTTATACTTGGCCTGATTATTTGCATAAAGTGCTGCAAGAATAATTACTTCTACATAGGCCTTTTGGATTGGCTTTGATGGAACTCTGTTCCCCAAGGGATCTCAGATAAGACCTTTAAAGTTGAACCCAACCATGGGTTTGTATCCTCAAACACCTGTGAGTTGGGTGATTCTGTCCTCTTAAGGTCTCAAGATACACTTGGAGTTCCTAGACCTGTTAGAAAGTGACATTCTTTACTGACCACAGGTCAGGAATCCTGTACAGGGACTGCACAGGCAAGGGTATGAGGCCAGTTTCCCCACTGGGCTTTTATTGGTTCTGCAAGTTGAGATTGACTCCTTAAAGGAAAGCATACCCATTGCGTGATAAAATGACCAGTTTCTCCAATTGGGTCATTTTGCAAAAGAAAATGGATTCTTACTGCACTGATGCAAACAACTATATTGCCGTATGAATACTCACAGATAGTTTCCAAATTTTAGAGGAAGCAGGCAGAGGAAAACAAGCATACTCCAAATTTTGTTCATAGAAGCATACCTTACTCAATTATTAAAGGCCTTAAATAGTTCAAAATGGCTGGGTGCAGAGGTTCACTCCTGTAATCCCAGCACTTTGGGAGGCCAAGGCAGGCAGATCACCTGAGGTCAGGAGTTCAAGACCAGCCTGACCAACATGGTGAAACTTCAACTTTACTAAATATACAAAAAATCAGTCAGGCATGGTGGTGGGTGCCTGTAATCCCAGCTATTTAGGAGGCTGAGGCAGGAGAATCGTTTGAACCCAGGAGGTGGAGGTTGCAGTGAGCCAAGATAGTGCCATTGCACTCCAGCCTGGGTGACAAGAGCAAAACTCCATTTCAAAGGGAAAAAAAAGAAAAGGAAAAAGTTTCCTTGACTCTGAAAAACAAAACAAGGATCAGCAATATTCCAAGCAAATTTCAAAAAGGTTGCTTCAGCTGAGTTCTGTCCATTTAGTTAACTCTTGTTTTGCTTGATATTTGTGAACATTTCAGCTTTATGAGTCCTATACATTTTCCTTTATTCCAATGTTATAATCTCTAAAGTTATGGGAAGCCTATATCTGAAAGCACCTGTTAAAGTTCTATAGCTCATTATAAACCATCTTTGAAAAGGATTAAAACAAGACAACAATTATCTGTGAATAGCAAAATGTCCAGGGTAGTTAGTTAGAAATACGATTGACAAAGAAGTTTGGTTATCTCCATGGTTTACAATAACTTAAGATAAAACCCTTAATTATGATTGATAGTATATACTCAGATATTAGAATTTTAGAAATTCCATACAATTTGAAACATGTATTAGCATTATTCACCAAGATACAACCTAAAGAAGATTGAGCATATTTTGGCAATTCCATGTACCTACGCTTGTCACACAATCCTGTTTACCTCTCTTTTCTGGACACGTCAGGGGCCCTCTGAAGTATTCGAAAAGCCAGGTGCCAGCAAAGACAACTGTGAAGCTGAAGTTTGATTTGGGGAAGGCTGTTAAATGTTTGAGGTTTAAAACACTTGATATTATGGAATAGAATTCCACATTTCTGGGCTGGGCATGGTCACTCACATCTGCAATCCCAGCACTTGGGGAGGCCAAGGTGGGTGGATCATCTGAGGTCAGGAGTTTGAGACCTGCCTGGCCAACATGGTAAAACAATGTCTCTACTAAAAATACAAAAATTAGCCAGGTGTGGAGGTATGTGACTATAGTCTCAGCTACAAAGGAGACTGAGACAGGAGAATCACTTGAGCCAGGGAGGTGGAGGTTGCAGTGAGCCAAGATTGCACCACTGCACTTCAGCCTGGGCGATAGAGCAAGACTCTGTCTCAAAGAAAAAAAAAAAAAAAAGAATTCCAGATTACCATAAGTTATTTATTTTGCCAAAATCATGACTTAGAAATTTTAAAGAAGCAAAAATCTTGTATCACCCTTTACAAATTTTGCCAAAGACCAGATTAGCACCTTAGGAAAACCTTTTTATTTTATTTTATTTTATTTTATTTTTTGAGATGGAATCTCGCTCAGTCACCCAGGCTGGAGTGCAGTGGCAGTTTGTAACCTTAAAACACTTAGCAAACCTTGCATCTGACCTGCATTTTACCAAATCTTTAGGACTGTTTTTATTTCTCAAAGATTAAAGTCATGTGAACTAAAAGGTACTACAGCGTTTATCTTCCCTTTAAAACGTATTTGATCCAAGCCCTTGTATTCCTTTAGGCCAAATTAATTAGATCTCTTTTTACAGACATTATGCACAACACATACACTGAGAGGCAGAATACCTAGTCATTGGTAGTCTCCCTTTAAGAGACAGGGCTAGGAAAACATGCAGATATCAAACCAGAAAGAAACTTGTTCCCTAAGGCAGGATTGCTAAACAAAGCCTTGCCAGGAGTTACAAGCCTTGCCCTCAGGATGTAAAATAAGATGGAGGCTTGATTTCACAACCAAAACTTTGCAAAGAATACAATCAGAGTTTGGGCCTGGCCTAGTAAAACCGTCTTCTCAAATGGGGGAAAAATTTTAAAGGTTAACTGCTGATGGGTGGAGAACAGGAAAGATGAAAGATTTAAACATGCCTGGGAAATAACCTCTTATTCTTATACAACTTGTTCCTCCAACAGGAGAAAAGCTTAATTACTGTCCGATGGAGAAGAGCCCCTTGGGAAAGGGAAGGTTCCAGTGGCACATGGTGGAAAATGCCAGCCATCTGGCTGTGCTGGAACCTTGGGCCATGCATCCCAGCCCCGGCAAGGAGGGGAGAGTCGTGGGGAGCTGCTGCTCACTGGTCAGTCCTGAAAAAGGAAGGAAAAGGCCATGAAAAGGTGCAGGAGTGATGGGGGGCTGGGGACATGGTTTCTCCCACCCTCAGAAGTCTAAGGATGAAAGGCTTAGAAACAACAGTGAGAGGTTTGGAGTCCCCATTTCACTCACTGCTTTTTGAGGCCCCACATTGGGTACCAAAAAATGTTGCAGGACTTTTCCTTCATTCAGCTAAAGACGGGGTCCTTGTTCGTCCCACGGCCACAAAAAATTAGGCTCGCAGACAGTTTGAAGGGTGAGTAAAGCAGGGTTTTATTGGGTGAAAATGAAGAAAAGGGGGAAACAGGGACTCTTGCTAGGACAGAGTCCCTGCTAGAGTGCTTCCCACCTGCAGCTTGAGTCTCAGCTTCCATACAGGAAGAGGAGGAGCCAGGCTCCTCCCTGCTACAAACATCATGAACTTCTTAAGGCTCCACCTAAGTGGACAGCCTGGTTGGAGTTTCTCCAGGGACCCTCCTCCACCTGGCTATCTCATTGGGATTACAGGCATGAGCCACCGTACCTACCTGGGACAGATTGTTAATTAAAAAGAATATATGGAGAAATAGATTATTCTAGGGCTGGGCCAGAGAAAATATTAAATGAGCCATAAGCATCTTCCAGATGCTCACAGAGGCTTATAGAAAGCAAGGAAGTACTCAGAAAATTAAAGGATGGGAGTACATCAAAGAACACAGGACCCAACCTGAAAGAGCTCTCAATGGCCAAAGCTGGGTAATCTGAGCAAAAAAAATAAAGTAGAGCAGGCTCAGTGGCTCACACATGTAATCCCAGCACTTTGGGAGGCTGAGGCAGGCAAATCGGTGGAGCCTGCAAATTCCAGACCAGCCTGGGCAGCACAGTGAAATGCTGTCCCCACAAAAAATACAAAAATTAGCTGGGCGTGGAGGTTGAGGTGGGAGGATTGCTTGAGCTGAGGAGGCGTAAGTTGTAGTGAGCCAAGATTGCACCACTGCACTCCAGCCTGGGCAACAGACCAAGACCCTGTGACAAAAATAAAATAAGGTTCGGTACAGCGGCTCATGCCTGTAATCCCAGCACTTTGGGAGGCCGAGGCAGGCAGATCACCTGAGGTCAGGAGTTTGAGATTAGCCTGGCCAACATGGCGAAACCCCGTCTCTACTAAAACTACAAAAAATTAGCCAGACGTGGTGGTAGTCGCCTGTAATCCCAGCTACTTGGGAGGCTGAGGCAGGCAGATCACTTGAGGTCAGGAGTTAAATACCAGCCTCGCCAACATGGTGAAACCCCATCTCTACTGAAAATACAAAAAAATTAGCCGGGCGTGGTGGCAGGTGCCTCTAGTCCCAGCTACTTGGGAGGCTGAGGCCCAAGACTTATTTGACCCCAGGAGGTGGAGGTGGAGGTGGAGGTGGCAGTAAGCCGAGATTGCACCACTGCACTCCAGCCTGGGCAACAGAGCGAGACTCTGTCTCAAAAAAAGAAAAAAAAAGAAAGAAAGAAAAAAAGAAACAATTGCAGTGGAGAAATCTGAAGAACAGATTTCTCAACTAAGTGATCAAAGCTAATATCAGCAGTGGCAAATCATGTTGATGGCATCCCGTTTGTGATAGGATATGGTGAGAAGAGCACTTCCCCTCTGTGGTATTCTTCCCCAAAATCTTTAACTCCAGTCTAATCGCAAGAGAACTATCAGACAAAAACACACTGAGGGACATTCTACAAAATAGCTGACTTCTTGAAACTGACAAAATGTCATGAAAAACAAGCGAAAACTGTCATAGACCAGAGGAGATGAAAGAGGCATGACAATATATGCCATTTGCTATCCAGGATTGGATCCTGGAACCAAATATTAGTGACAAAAATTAGTGGGAAAAAAAGAAACTAGTGAAATTTTAGTAAAGTCTAGAATTTAGTTAATTGCAATATATCAACACTAGTTTTTTGGTTTTGACAAATGTACTATGCTAATATAAGGTGCCAACATTAGGGGAAACTAGTTGGAGTGTATATAGGAACTCTGTACTACACTTGAATCTTTTCTGTAAATTTAAAATTATTCCAGAATAACAATTTTATGTTAAAAAGCAAGTATTATTTAATAACAATAACATGAAGAAAGAACTGAAAGCAAAGAATTCTAAAATAAGGACGCCGATAATTTTCCATGTAAATTCTGGAAAATATTCAGGATAATGTGGAGGTGAGCAAGTTTTTAGGAGGCTAATCACTTGATTATGAGTCCCCAGATTATGAGTTTGTGATAATATATTTTCAGTCCTCATTCCTGAAGAAGTTGAGAATTTTCCTAAGGTTACCTGCCCAGGCAAGTCAGGTGAACAGCTACCTTATGATAGTCTCTAAGCGTTTTTGTTTTTGCTTTTTTTAAAAAACAATTTGAGATAGGGTCTCTGTCATCCAGGTTGGAGTGCAGTGGCTCGATCAAGGCTCCCTGCAGCCGAGACCTCCTGGGCTCAAGCCATCCTCCCACCTCAGCCTCTTAAGTAAACTCTAAGTTTTAATAAAACCTTATGCTTCCTCACATGAGCTTCTGGTCTTCTAAGAGCCACAGCTTGCTTTATTCTACCTATAATGGATTCCCATTGTCCTTAGAATAACATTTTTTTCCCTTTTCTTTTTTTTTAGAAAGGGTCTTACTCCATTGTTTAGGCTAAACACAAACTCCTGGCTCAAGTGATTCTCCAATCTCAGCCACCCAAATAGCTGAAACGACAGAGGATAAAACATAAATCCCTTAGTTGTTTGCCAGGAATCTCTAGGTCAAGCTCTACTCTTGCCATAGCTCCTTTATATTCTATGCTCCAGTCATCTTGATCCTTAGGAGCCTTCATATTCTTACCAGAATACTGTCCCCTTTATTACTGTCTCCATTCCACCTGGTTATATCTGACATCATTTTTTTCATGTTTTAGCATAATGGCACTACCTCAAAGAGGTGAATTGGCTAGCCTAAGGTAACCATAATATACTCAAGCCTGCTGTAGAGGTCAGTGATCTTGCCTTCTGGTCAAAAATGTTTCATTACCAACTTGGGCAACATGGCAAGACAGCATCTCTACCAAAAATCTCTTTAAAAATTAGTCAGGTGTGGTGGCATGTGCTTGTCATCCCAGCTACTCAGGAGGCTGAGGCAGGAGGAACACTTGAGCCCAGGAGTTCAAGGTTGCAGTGAGCTATGATCATGCCACTGTGCTTCAGCCCAGGCAACAGAGCAAGACCCTGTCTCTAAAGTAAATAAATAAAATTTAAAAGTATGTTTTAACAGTTCTCTTTCTTATTAAATTACATTATGAATGGAATTCCAAATAAATGGTTGGGGTTGGGGGGGAGCAGTATTTTTTTTGAAATAGAGTCTTGCTCTGTCACCCAGGCTGGAATGCAGTGGTGTGATCTCAGCTCATTGCAAGCTCCGCCTCCCAGATTCATGCCATTCTCCTACCTCAGCCTGCCAAGTAGCTGGGACTACAAGCATCTGCCACCATGCCCAGCTAAGTTTTTGTATTTTTAGTAGAGATGGGATTTCACCGTGTTTAGCCAGGATGCTCTCGATCTCCTGACCTTGTGATCTGCCCACCTTGGCCTCCCAAAGTTGGGGGAACAGTATTTTAATCACCCTAACAAACTATTTTCATTTAAGTCTTGACTTCTTATCTATTTGCACATATAAATTTTACAAAATTATAATCACAGTGCTGATCAACTTTTTTTTTCAAACTCCAGTACACACCAGAGGATCAATTTATATTCTGCTTTATTTTTTGTACACATATTGTTAAGCATTGTCCATGTTGTTACATAGATTAGGTGTCTATTCGTGGTTTTTTTATTTTTAATGTTTTCTGGAGAATGGGGTTATCACCATATTGCCCAGGCAAGTCTCAAACTCCTAGGCTCAAGCTATCCTCCCACCTTTGCCTCCCTAAGTGTTGGTGTTACAGACGTGAGCCACTGCATCTGTTCTATTTATTTTTATCATTCATATCTCATGTATTCATCTATATTTACTTTGAACTTATAATGAATGAAGTACTGGGCAAGATACTGTCATGCCAAAACAGAAAGCTTTGTATCTTTGCTCTGGGGGAGTTTATATCTAGTCTACATTAATCAGTTAATTTGCCTTGCATCTTTTTTTCTTTTTTTTTGGAGTGCAGTGGCACACTCTCCACTCACTGCAACCTCCACCTCCCGGGTTCAAGTGATTCTTCTGCCTCAGCCTCTAGAGTAGCTGGGACTACAAGGCATCTGCCACTACACCCACTAATTTTTGTATTTTTAGTAGAAGTGGGGTTTCTCCATGTTGGCCAGGCTGGTCTTGAACTCTTGACCTCAAGTGATCTGCCCACCTCAGCCTCCCAAAGTGCTGGGATTACAGGCATGAGCCACCATGTCTGGTGCCTTCCATCTTTTATTAATATTACTCTTAAATATGATAGTCTATATTAATACAATAATATAGTCTCCTTTGCTCTGTAAATTACACCAGGTAGCCTCTTTTTTTCAAAATAGTCCTACCTATAAATTGCATTTACTCTTTTATAGTTTCTCCTCATTTAAACTTTCCCTAAAAAAGTCTCATGTTTTCCTGATCTTGCAGGATACAGTAAAGTTTCTCTTCAAAGGTTTAGCCTGCTAACTTCCTGGTTCTTTGTTCCCAAACTTAACTTTCTTGTTCTACATGCCTCCTCGCCCCTAGTTACTGTAAACAGCCTACACCCTTCCCGTCAGCTCTAATCAATAACTCACATCTGTTTCCTTGGTTACCTGCACCCATTCTTTGCCTGATACTGCATGTCTCACATGCTTCACCACTGTACCTCACGTCCCCCTTCCCTTCCATATTTACAAAGATATTTGAAAGTAGCCAAAAAAAAATAAATAAAATAAAATAAAAATAAAAAATAAAAAAAAAGAAAGTAGCCAATTGGGTCAGCTCAGATTTTGTGGTCTGACCCCAGCCCATTGCGGAGTGACACAGAGGTAAGGACTATGCGCCAGAGATAAAAACCCCCTGCTCTCCTTTGTTCTGTGTGCTCTTGCAATCTTGATTGATGCAAGTGGCACCCTTCTGCAGAAGTAAATTGCCTTGCTGAGAAAACTTTTGCCTGAATGCTGGTTTCACTTTGTGGCACCCAGCATTTATTTCTAGAGCATTTTTATATCCAACCATCTTAAATGCTGAACATTCACTAGAGACTCCCAAAACTTAATCTTCTCTAAAATCATTGCAAGTTTTGAAGACACCTCAAATATAATTTTTTCCAAAAAGAACTTATCTCCCTCCACAAATAAAGGGATCTTCTTCTATATTCTATGTTAACTAATGGCATCATTATGTACCCAATTGTTCATAATGTTTTGTTTAAGTAAAAACTTAAATTTACCTATGAATCTCTCCTCATTTCTTATCACATCTCTACCTAGTAGGCCTCATTACTTCAACATTTTAAATATCTCAATTTTATCTCTTTATCTACGTTCTCATTGTATTCCTTCAGTTTCTACTCATCTCTTCTGTATGCTTGTAGTCGCCCTTTAACTGTTTTTTGCCTTCTCCATTGTGATTTTTCAGTCTTTATCCCTCTCTACTGACAAGAATTCTTTTTTTAAAAGTCAACCTTAGGCCAGGTGTGGTGATTCATACATGTAACCACAGCACTTTGGAAGGCCAAGGTGGGTGGATCATTTGAGGTCAGGAGTTCGAGACCAGCCTGGGCAACATGGTGAAAACCAGTCTCTACAGAAGTACAAAAGTTAGAAAGTCTCGGCCGGTCACGGTAGCTCATGCCTGTAATCCTAGCGCTGTGGGAGGCTGAGGCCGGCAGATCGCTTGAGGTCAGGAGTTCAAAACCAGCCTGGCCAACATAGTGAAATCCCATCTCTACTAAAAATACAAAAAAACTTAGCTGGGCATACTGGTGGGCACCTGTAATCCCAGCTATTCGGGAGGCTGAGACAGGAGAATTGCTTGTACCCAGGAGGCCGAGGTTGCAGTGAGCCGAGGTTGCGCCACTGGACTCCAGTCTGGGAGTTTAGAGCAAGGCTCCATCTCCAAAAAAAAAAAAAAAAAAAAAATATATATATATATATATATAGTCTCATAACCTTGTCTCAAAATAAATAAATTAATTTTTAAAAACCCCAACCTGGGCGCTGCTTACAGAGGTGGCAGTCATCTCCTCCTCAGAATCATGTTTGCCCTCAGATCCCTTGTGAAACCCAAGATTGTCAAAAAGAGAACCAAGAAGTTCATCTGGCACCAGTCTGACCGATACATCAAAATGAAGCCTAACTGGCGGAAACCCAGAGGTACTGACAACGGGGTTCATAGAAGGTTCAAGGGCCAGATCTTGATGCCCAACATTGGTTATGGCAGGAACAAAAACCACAAAGCACATGCTGCCCAGTGGCTTCTGGAAGTTCCTGTTCCACAACATCAAGGAGCTGAAAGTGCTGCTGATGTGCAACAAATCTTACTGTGCTAAGATCGCTCACAGTGTTTCCTCCAAGAACCACAAAGCCATGGTGGAAAGAGCTGCCCAGCTGGCCATCAGAGTCACCAACCACAATGCCAGACTGCACAGCAAAGAAAATGAGTAGACAGCTCATATGCACGTTTTGTATTTAAATAAAAATGTAAAAACTGCAAAAAAAAAAAAAAACCTTAGTCAAATGGGTCTTCTTCTAAACACACGATTTCTTGTTTATCTGACACTATCAATTCATCATATTATCATCATTTTAAACATATATTGAACATGTAATATATGCCAGATATTCTTCTAAGTACTTTATATTATTTAATCTTTGTATCAGCCCTTTTGAAGCAGCATTTTTCATTCCAATTTTACAAATGCAAAAACCAGGGCAGAGAGAGGTTAAATAATTTGCCCAAGATCAGTAATTTGGCAGAGCCAGGTAGTTTGACTCTAGAGTCTTTGTTCTTAACATTACCTTACAGCTACCTTTCACAAATATATTAATTCCAGACCTCTTAGTGTGGCTTATAGTATTATTTCCAATTCAATCTGAAATCCATCTCCCCATTCATTAGTTACTTATTAAGTACCAAGTATAGTTAATATGTATATTTTTAAAACTTCCTTCAAAGAGCATGTGAGTTGGTGAAAAATAATGAGTACAAAATGTTGCAAACAGTTATGTGGTATAATACAATGCAGTATAAATATTTTCAAATTCTATGTGAACAGAGGGAAAAGCTTAAACTGGGCTGAATTTTGCTTTTTCACACTGTTGTCATTTTTCATGTTGTTCATAGGTTTGAAATGTCCCCTTCCTTGACTATCAGCCAAACTACAGTATCTTCAAGATGCCACTAAAGTGTCTTCTGCTCTGTGGAGGCACCACTGACACAGTGCAAAATTGGCATTCCTTCTTTGCACACCCATCTTACATGGTGCAGAGTTGTAATATTGCATAGTCTATTGAATTGTTATCGCTTGTTTATGTGGGTGTCCTCCACCTTCACTCCCAGAATTTAAACAGAGATCAGTCTTATTTTTCTTTGTATTCCCTTCCACTACCTAGCGTTGAGCATAGACAATCTTCAATTGTTGCTTAAAACATAAAAAAAATAAAAATGATGGTAGTCAACACTTATGATCAGTTTATTATGTGCCTGGCTCTAAGTGCTTTACATAAGTCAGATGAATGAATGAATAGATGGATGAATGAACGAAAGAAAGAAAGAAAGAAAGAAAGAAAGAAAGAAAGAAAGAAAGAAAGAAAGAAAGAAAGAAAGAGTCTAGAGAGAGTTGGTTGTTTAAAGCTGTGTTTCACAGATTTTCAGTCATCAGCAGGTTCTGCACTCTGTACATTGTGGTAGACAGAATTCTAAGGTAGCCCTCCTGATTCTGCTTCCTGGTATGCATGTTTTTGTGTGGGTAGAACCTGGAACTTGCTTGTAACCAATAGAATGTGGCAAAGGTGAAGGGGTTTTACATATATAATTAAGATCCCTAACAAAAAATATTACTACCAGTGTTTCCTGTTTGATTTTTGTTTTTTTCACATCAATCACTGAAAACCCCATGCGTGCAAGCTTATGACATCATGGAATAGAATGTAGGATAGTCTAATGTATGAGCTGTCAAATATCTTGACAGTAGTTTGCACAATGCCTAACAGATGTCAAGTGTCACAATGTTTATTTTAAAAATGTAAAATGGCTGGGCGCCGTGGCTCACACTTGTAATCCCAGCATTCTGGGAGGCCGAGGTGGGTGGATTACTTGATATCAGGAGTTCGAGACTAGCCTGACCAATATGGTGAAACCCTGTCTCTACTAAAAATGCAAAAATTAGCCAGGCGTGGTGGTGCGTTCCTGTAATCCCAGCTGCTCAGGAGGCTGAGGCAGGAGAATCGCTTGAACTCGGGAGGTGGAGGTTGTAGTAAGCCAAGATCGTGCCACTGTAGTCCAGCCTGGGTGACAGACTGAGACTCTGTCTCAAAAAAAAAAAGGATCCCATAGCACTCATGTAAATTCACTGCCATGTCCTGGTGCCTGTGGCACAAAATTTGGGAACTGTGGTCCTATTCCATTCCTCTTAACGGTGCATATTGTTCAATTGTGTGGATAAGATTGTTTTAATTACTACTGCTCCATTACGTGTTAGTTTAGGCTGAGGCTGTATCTGTTTTTATTTCCTTTCTTCTTCTTCTTCTTTTTTTTTTTTTTGAGACAGAGTTTCACTAGTCACCCAGACTGCAGTGCAATGGTGCAATTTGGGCTCACTGCAACTTCTGCCTCCTGGGCTCAAGCGATTCTCCTGCCTCAGCCTCCTGAGTAACTGGGATTACAGGTACCCACCACCGCACCTGGCTAATTTTTGTATTTTTAACAAAGACAGGACCATTTTGTATTTTTAGCAGACTATGTTGGCCAGGCTGGTCTCTAACTCGTGACCTCAGGTGATCTCTGCACCCCACCCCAGCCTCCCAAAGGGCTGGGATTACAGTTGTGAGCCACCATGCCCATCGGACATTTAAATTTTTAAAGATGATTTACAAGCTAAAAAAAATCGGCATTTTTCAGTTTTACCATAGAATTATTTTCTGTTTGGACATGAATTGCCTTTGCTAATTTTGGTGAGGCATTTTGAAAGACAACTACAGATGGTATGTATTTTGTAGTACTTGTTTAATACATTTGGGATAAGAAGTAAAACTACTTAGAAACACAGGTGAAATTTAATGTTTTGTTCAATTTCCAATATAAAGGAAATTTCAAAGCCGAAACGATGGGCAATAAATAACTTTCAAAAATTTTACTGTTCAGTACTTCTAAGAGTTAATAAGACAGGGGAGGGAATTGGTTTTATAAAACATATTTTTAAACAGGCCATATCATTTCATAATTATATGAAATGTGCGTCAAAGAAAATTATTCTAAAACTCTATAAAGCATGGCAGTACCACCGTTCTGGTCGATTATGATAAGAGGAATTGGCTGGAGCCCATATAATCTGCATGTGAATTTGATTAAAATTGTTTTGCTTTAAATATATACATGGATATGTTGAGAGGAAGATACTTCTATTTAAAAAACATTAAATCAAGTAGGTGCAGTTGGGTAAAAATGGGAAAGAAGACATCTCATCCAATGGAAGGTACAAAGAGAATGCTGTTTTGTTTTTTTGGGATTTGATGAGTCATTTAACCTTGATTGAGTGTTTTGTTTGTTTTTCTCTTGTAAGTTTTTCATTCTGTTTTCTGTGAATAAACTAATGACTAAAAAGAGTTGTAGTAATGATAATGGCACACTGCTCTAAAGAAACCATGGGAGCAGGGGAAGTGGGAGGTGTATTGGATCCAGTCCACTGTATCAAGTGACGCTCTTACCTATAGAAAAGTTTTTTCCCTTATCCCAAACATTATTAACTATATTGGTTAACCTAAGAAATGTAATCAAATACACATTTGTATGCAGACTAAGTAAAGATTTTTAATTCTCTTTTTTTTAGATTTTTAAAAATTTCAATTATGATCTACATTCAAGAAAAATTATTACTATTATTATTATTATTATTTTGAGATGGAGTCTTGCTCTGTCACCCAGGCTGGAGTGCAGTGGCGTGATCTTGGCTCCTCCCAAAGTGCTGGGATTACAGGCATGAGCCATGGTGCCCTGCCGAAAAATTCTTATAAAAGCAGTTTTTTATTCATTCATCAACTAAACATGTTTGGAATACATAAATATGTTAAGTGTTGGCTAGGTGCTAAGTATACAAAAAGCAAGAAAGGACATGGTCAATTTGTTTTCAATCTCATATTCTTTCTCTCTCTTTCTTTTTTTTTCTTTTGAAACAGAGCCTTGCTCTGTTGTCCAGGCTGGAGTGCAATGGCTCAATCTCAGCTCACTGCAACCTCTGCCTCCTAGGTTCAAGTGATTCTCCTGCCTCAGCCTCACAAGTAGCTGGGATTACAGGTGACTGCCACCATGCCCAGCTAATGTTTTTTGTAATTGTAGTAGAGACGGGGTTTTACCATGTTGGTCAGGCTGGTCTGGAACTCCTGACCTCAGGTGATCCACCCGCCTCGACCTCCCGAAGTGCTCAGATTACAGGAATGAGGCACCGCGCCTGGACTGAATCTCATCTTCTTTTGATGGGTACAGGTTAGAGTAAAATTTTTAGAACTATGTGGATTCATTGTCCCCTTCCTAGGGAGTAAAGAACAGAATAAATGATGAGAAAGATGAAATAATACTTGAGTGTTTCATTTTCCTTTGAATTCTCCAGTTCACTAATTAAATAGTGTGTAAGCTTTCTATTAAGACAGTAACCATAATACTCTTATTTATAGGTCATACTGTTTGTTTAAATGAGGATTGACTTAGCACATCTCATGAGAAAGACCAAATTAATATATGACCACCTCAGATATGGTTTGAGAACTTAAAAAAATTGTTAATGCATCCAAGTATTCTTGATTTTTTTTATAATTTTGTTTTCTGGTGTCACTTATACATGTATTTTGTTTCTTTCTCTGATCTTACATTGTGAAATCTTTTTTTGCCATGGCTAGAAAATGCAAAGTTTCCCTTCTATATTAAGAGTTACAGTTTTAGGGAAAAGAATGTTATTGGTAAGATGACGTTTTTGGAGAATAATATATAATTTACACTGACACAAGTGATAACTCTGAATTTCAACTTTTTGATGATCTCTCATTCAAAGACACTAGTTTTATTTTTTCTTTGTTCTTTTTGGCATTGGATTTTTAACCTATAATTTTATAACCAGCCAATCTATCAGTAAAGTATGAAGGTAAAGCAGGTATTTTCAGACTACAGTAACTTGAAATGTATACTTCTGTTAAAGAACAACTCAGAAAAGGTAAAATCATGACTCTCATACATACAGATATAAAATGAACATGTGCCAAATATCTTACTTAACTCATTGTTAATGAGGGAACCAGTAAGACTTTACAACCAGTTTAAAGGAGAATTCAAAGAAGCACAAATTTATATGGAATAAAGGAATTTTGAAAAAAATTTTCAAATAGATATTAAGCTGTTTTTATTTTTATTTTTTTGTAGAGATGGGTAGAGGGATGTGAATTGTTTATTGTATGTCTATAGATAAGAATTATTTTGCATTGCTATCAGTTATCCACAATTTACAGAGTTGTAAAACAGCTCAAAGGTAGCGAAAGGCACTGAGCTTCTATAATCAGAATCAGGTAACTTGGAAAGGTATGCTCTAAACAATGCATAATTTTTTACTGAAGAACAAAATGCTCCAAGTACGCTCCCAAGTAACTTTCATTAGGACACTGCTAGAGAAATGCTTCATCAAAAGGAAGGAGTAAATTTTTTTAAAAAGGAGACAAAGAAGAAGAAGACGACAAAGAAGAAGAGACAGGAGATCCCCCAAACAGGGTATAGGGTATACAACACCGGGGAGTGGTGAGGCTCGGGACTACAGCAGAGCAACAGACCAGAGCCCAGCCAGCCCAGGGTCCAGAAGGAAGGAGACCTCCTAAGAGGGTTCCAGGAAAATAGCAATGGAATTGATGTGCTTGAGCATATGGAAAACATAATTAAAAGGTCTTCAGTAGAGATGTCAAACCTTTTGGAGCACACTAATGATAAATAGTAAAAAAGTAAGGTGAATTTAGGCCAGGCGCGGTGGCTCACGCCTATAATCCCAGCACTTTGGGAGGCTGAGGCTGCCGGATCACCTGAGGTCGGGAGTTGGAGACCAGCCTGACCAACCTGGGGAAACCCCGTCTCTACTAAAAATACAAAATTAACCGGGCGTGGTGGCACATGCCTGTAATCCCAGCTACCCGGGAGGCAGAGGCAGGAGAATCGCTTGAACCCAGGCGGTGGAGGTTGCGGTGAAGCAAGATCGCGTCATTGCACTCCAACCTGGGCAACAAGAGCGAAACTCTGCGTCAAAAAAAAAAAAAAAAGTTGAATTTAAAAATGAAGCCAGCATTAATTTTAGGAATTCTGGCTGCACAAGAATGGATATGTAATGCTACAGATGGCTCAGGTGTGAACAATACGTGCATAGTCATGTGAAACGGCTACGTTGTCTGGGATATATACCCTGGGGTTTGATGTCTCACATGGAGAAAGAATTTAGGACATGGACACATGTGGGTGGGTTAAGGAGTGGAAAGTTTAATAGACAGAAGAAAGGAGAGAGGAGAGCAGCTCTTTGAGATAGAGAGACAGGAGAAAGGAGAGAAACAGATCTGGAAAAAAAGGAGATCTCCACTTGGTGGAACGCAGCAGATTTTATAGTCCGGTTTGCGGAGGCAGTGTCTGATGTACCTAGGGCTATGACGCTTACATAGCACAAGGGGAAGGCTGGTCCCCACCCTAATCTTTTTGTGCAAATGAGCTTTTCAGTTCATGGGGGCCATCTTGTCTGTTCTTTACTGTACATATGGCTGACAAAGACAAGGGAAGACGGAGCCACCATCTTGAACATGTCTGGTCCCTAGTTCCTGCTGGCATTCACTTGTGCAAGCTCCCAGCTTGCTTGTCTATGTCTGCAGCTAGACTTTACAGGCTGCTCTTTTTTTTGAGACAGAGTCTCTCTCTCTCTGTCATCTAGGCTGGAGTGCAATGGCTGGAACTCAGCTCACTGCAACCTCTTCTCCCAGGTTCAAACTATTCTCCCGCCTCAGCCTCCCAAGTAGCTGGGATTACAGGCATCCACCATCATGCCCAGCTAATTTTTCTGTTTTTGTGGAGACGGGGTTTCAGCATGTTGGCCAGGCTGGTCTTGAACTGACCTCAGGTGATCCTCCTGCCTCGGCCTCCCAAAGTGCTGGGATTACAGGCGTGAGCCGCCGCGCCCAGCTAACAGGCTGCTCTTTGTTAGAAAATGATTTGGGGCTGCCTCTCATTAAAAAGAAAAGCCTTACTGAGGACTTCTGTATACTCACTATCTGCCTAAGTGATTTTTTCTTAACTCCTACATCAATTATAATGTAAATATTGACTATTTATTCCTTCAAAAAGTGTGATAAAGCTATGTTGGGATGATGGGGGAGGGGAAATGATAGATATACATGTGGAAAGGTTAGTCATCCATCAAAGTCATTAAGCAATATCTAAAAATGATAAGGCTAGGGCCCGGAGCAGTGGCTCACGCCTATAAGCCCTGTACTTTCGGAGGCCGAGATGGGCGGATCACCTGAGGTTGGGAGTTAGAGACCAGCCTGACCAAATGAAGAAATCCTGTCTCTACTAAAAATACAAAAATTAGCTGGGCGTGGTGGCCCCTGCCTGTAATCCCAGCTACTCGGGAGGCTGAGGAGCCAAGAGAATCGTTGAAAAACCTGGGAGGTGGAGGTTGCCCTGAGCCGAGATCTCACCAGTGCACTCCAGCCTGGGCAACAAGAGCTAAACTCCGTCTCAAAAAAAAAAAAAAAAAAAAAAAAAAAAAAATAGAAGGCCAGTGGCAGTGGCTAATACCTATAATAATCCCAGCACTTTGGGAATCCAAAGTGGGAGGATCACTAGAGACCAGGAACTGGAGACCTGTCTCAAAATCATATCTCTACAAACATTTTTTTTTTTTTTTGAGACGGAGTCTCGCTCAGTCGCCCAGCCTGGAGTGCAGCAGCGCGATCCCGGCTAACTGCAAGCTCGCCCTCCTGGGTTCACGCCATTCTCCTGCCTCAGACTCCCAAGTAGCTGGGACTACAGGCGCCCGCCGCCACACCCGGCTAATTTTTTGCATTTTTGGTCGAGACAGGGTTTCACCGTGTTAGCCAGGATGGTCTCGATCTCCTGACCTCGTGATCCGCCCGCCTCAGCCTCCCAAAGTGCTGGGATTACTAGGTGTGAGCCACCGCGCCCCGCTGTCTCTACAAACTTTTTAAAAAATTAGCCAGGCATACACTGGGCACGGTGGCTCACGCCTGTAATCTCAGTACTTTGGGAGGTCGAGGAGGGCGGATCACTTGAGGTCAGGAGTTTGAGACCAGCTTGGCCAACATGGCGAAACCTCTACTAAAAATACACAAATTAGCCGGGCATGGTGGTGCATGCCTGTAATCCCAGCTACTTGGGAGGCTGAATCAGGTGCATTGCTTGAACCCGGGAGGCAGAGGCTGCAGTGAGCGGGAATCGTGCCACTGCACTGCAGCCTGGGTAACAGAGTGAGATTCTGTCTCAAAAATAAATAAATAAATAAATAAATAAATAAATAACCAGGCGTGGTGATGTGTGCCTGTAGCACTAGCTACTCAGGAGACTGAAGTGGGAGGATCACTTGAGCCCAGCAGGTAAGGCTATAGTGAGCCACGATCATGCCACTGCACTCCAGCCTGGATGACACAGCCACAATCTATTTCAAAAAGAAAAGAGAAAAAATTCGAAAAATGATAAATTAACAAATAGCCATAGAAGCACAGTACTCACAAATGTGGAGATAAATACCAGAGAAAATAGCTAGCAGAGCTGCCAATGACTGCCTCTGGGAAATAGATACTAGTTGTGAGAAAGCTTAGGGCAGAGAATTGCTGTTTTCATTAAAAACTTATATACATAAATTCACACATGCATACCTGTATAATTATACATCTATCTATTAAAAATAAATTTGAAAAAAGGATTATACCTTAAAAATGAGTATATATTACTAAATGCCAGTGGGATATGGGCAATTGCAAACATTTACCAGTGATTATAAGTTGGCATAGCCATTGCTGAAGGTCTAACCTAATGGAATTTTTAATTAATTAATTAATTTATTTATTTATTTGACATGGAGTCTTTCTCTGTCGCCCAGGCTGGAGTGCAGTGGGGCAATCTTGGTTCACTGCAACCTCTGTCTCCAGGGTTCAAGCAATTCTCCTGTCTCAGCCTCCCGAGTAGCTGGGATGACAGGCATGCACCACCACACCCAGTTAATTTTTGTATTTTTAGTAGAGACGAGGTTTTGCCACTTTGGTCGGACTGGTCTTGAACTCCCGACCTCAGGTGACCCAACTGTCTTGGCCTCCCAAAGTGTTGGGATTACAGGCATAAGCCACCGTGCCCAGCCTTATGTATGTATGTATTTATTTATTTAGAGACAGGGTCTCACTCTGTCTGAGACTGGACAATCCCAGCTCACTTGAACTGCCCCCCAGGTTCAAGTGATTCTCCTGCCTCAGCCTCCCAAATAGCTGGGATCACAGGCGTGTGCCATCATGCTGGGCTAATTTTTGTATTATTAGTAGAGACAGGGTTTCGCCATGTTGGCCA
Organism: Colobus angolensis palliatus; assembly: GCF_000951035.1. NCBI lineage: Eukaryota > Metazoa > Chordata > Mammalia > Primates > Cercopithecidae > Colobus > Colobus angolensis. The sequence continues at coordinate 825,758 of NW_012117622.1, forward strand.
GGCTGATCTCGAAGTCCTGACCTCAAGCAATCCACCCGCTTGGCCTCCCAAAGTGCTGAGATTACAGGAGTGAGCCACCATATCTGGTCCCTAATGAAATTTTAAATGTATATATTGAGGACCTAACTCTGATTTTTTTTTCCATCTTGCCCAAATTCCTATCTAAGGGGTCTGGGGAGTAATGCCCTACAAATAATAAATTCTTATCAGATAGATTTTATTTAACGCTATATAGCGTGACTTACTTTCCAACCTGATGGCATAACATTACAAGACAAAGAAGAAAATCAAAGTATTTTATCCCAAAATATGTTTCTTTGTCATATTTTGAAATGGCCCTGCAAAGCTGTTGTTTGTGGGGGAAAATTTACATCTGTAAAGATACTCCATTAACATAGCTAGATCTTTTTCTTCCAGACCCTCCCAATCCTAAAGAGATCAACTGAGATCAGAATAGGTAATATTTGTCATCTGTCGTCTCTAAGGGCAGCTGCTATAAGACTTCAAAAGAATTTTGGTCTCCACAATCTTTATCTTAACCTGAAACTTCTCTTTCTATCACTCCCAGGTCTTTAGACAAACTCAACCAGTTGTCAACCAGAAAATGTTTAAATTCACCTAGAGCCTGGAAGCCCCTGCTTTGAGTTGTCCTGCCTTTCTGGACCAAACCAATGTAGTTCTTAAATGTATTTGATTGATGTCTCATGCCTCTCTAAAATGTATAAAACCAACTGGGCATGGTGACTCATGCCTGTAATCCCAGCACTTTGGGAGGCTGAGGCAGGTGGATCACCTGAGGTCAGGAGTTTGAGACCAGCCTGGCCTACATGGTGAAACCTTGTCTCTACTAAAAATACAGAAATTAGCTGGGTGTGGTGGCAGGTGCCTATAATCCCAGCTACTCGGGAGGTTGAGGCAGGAGAATCACTTGAACCCGGGAGGCGGAGGTTGCAGTGATCTGAGATCGTGCCACTGCACTCCACCCTGGGCAACAGAGCAAGACGCAGTCTCAAAAAAAAAAAAAAAGTATAAAACGAAGCTGGGTTCCGACCACCTTGGGAACATGTTCTCAAGGGCTCCTGAAGGCTGTGTCGTGGGCCACATCACTCATATTTGGCTCAGAATAAATCTCTTCAAATATTTTACAGAGTGTGACTCTTTTAGTTGACAATACTCTTTGACCCAACAGACTTTCTTCTTGGCATTTTTCCTCAGAGAATCACTTAGAGGTTTGCTCAAAGAGGCATTCCTAGTGATGTTCCTGGAGTGTTGTTTACAAGGAAAAGAATGATAATGCTCTTCAATGAAAGGAGAATGGCAGTACAACAATAGCAAAACAAAAGTCTGTTCTTTTTTTTTTTGGAGACGCAGTCTCACTCTGTCGCCCAGGCTGGAGTGCAGTGGCATGATCTCAGCTCACTGCAGCCTCCGCCTCCTGGGTTCAAGAGATTCTTCTGCCTCGGCCTCACAAATAGCTGGGATTACAGGCTCCTACTACTACATCTAGCTAATGTTTGTATTTTTGGTAGAGTGAGGGGTTTCGCCCTGTTGGCCAGGCTCGTCTCGAACTTTTGACCTCAAGTAATCCGCCAGCCTCAGCCTCCCAAGATGCTGGTGTTACAGGTGTGAGCCACCACGGCCGTACTTACACTTTTAAGAAGAGAAAACATGTTCAGAGATGTTAAGGTATACTTGGGATTCTAACCCCTTGAGTCAATGTATGTGGAGCTCAGGCTTATTTCAAAAAATATATAAATATATAAAATTTGACATAAAAAAGCTTAAACTTGGCCTAGCGTAGTGGCTCACGCCAGTAATTCCAGCACTTTGAGAGGCTGAGTTGGGCGGATCACCTGAGGTCGGGAGTTCGAGATCAGCTTGGCCAACATGGTGAAACCCCATCTAAAAACACATAAAAAATTAGCTGGGCATAGTGGCACACACCTGCAGTCCCAGCTACTCGGGAGGCTGAAGCAGGAGAATCGCTTGAACCTGGGAGGAGGAGGTTGCGGTGAGCCAGGATCACACCATTGCACTCCAGCCTGGGCAACAAGAGAGAAACTCCGTCTCAAAAAGAAAAAGAAAAAAAAAAAAAAAGCTTAAGGTTTCTTTACATGTTAATTTAAAAAGAAGAGAACCAAGTATATAAAGTGTTCAATTAATCAGAAAATCTCAAGCATACTGAGTAAGGCCATGACGATGTATAGATTCATTTCACCATCACTAATCAAAATATATATCCTTTATAAATCATGAATTCCTTTAGAGCAGGGACTATAGTTACATATCTATCTTGAACACCTAACAAAATGCCTGGGATGGCACCTAGTATATGATCAATTCTTTTCATTTAATTTAATGGCATTGAACAAATGGTAGTGAGTATTCTATAAATTACAAGATAAATTTTAGTTCATTTACAGACTTACTTTTAAGTAGCACTGCCTTCTTTTTTTTTAGTTGTGCAGATGTCAGGATGGTTAGTATTTTTGTTTGTTTGTTTGTTTTGAGATGGAGTCTCACTCTGTCCCCCAGGCTAGAGTGGAGTGGCACAATCGCAGTTCACTGCAATCTCTGCTTCCTGGGTTCAAGTGATTCTTCTGCCTCAGTCTCCCAGGTAGCTGGGTCTACAGGCACACGCCACTACACCTGACTAATTTTTGTATTTTCATTAGAGACCGGGTTTCACCATATTGGCCAGGCTGGTCTTGAACTCCTGACCTTGTGATCTGCCCACCTCGGCCTCCCAAAGTGCTGGGCTTATAGGTGTGAGCCACCGTGCCCAGCCGATGGTCAGTATTCATTGAATTATTATATTTTATGTGTTAAGGCTTTCAGTAATGTCTGTTCAATTGAATTGTGGAACTGTTATGCAAAAGGTAAATGAGAAAGAGTCCTTCCCCTCAAGCAGTATACAATCTAATTGAAAATGTAAAAGTATCATTATGGAGAGGACTAAGAACATTTTCAAAGCAACAAATAAATAAATGTGAGTAGCTCTCAAACTTTAAAAAATCTTAACCCAGAGGAAGAAATACATTTTACATGGCTACCAAGCATATATATACACATAAAAATTAAAACAGGCTGGGCTTAGTGGCCCACGCCTGTAATCCCAGCACTTTGGGAGGCTGAGGTGGGCAGATAACTTGACGTTAGGAGTTTGCGACCAACCTGGCCAACATGGAGAAACCCTGTCTCTACTAAAAATACAAAAATTAGCTGGATATGGTGGCGGGCCCCTGTAGTCCCAGCTGCTCGGAGGCTGAGGCAGGAGAATCGCTTGAACCTGGGAAGTGGAGGTTGCAGTGAGCCGAGATCATGCCACTGCACCCCAGCCTGGAAGACAGAGCGAGACTCCTTAAAAAAAAACACTAAAACTAAAGTTTTATCGTTTTATGAAACAATGTATACTCTTACTACTATCATTCTTTTCAAAAGATGGAGTCTCACTATGTTGTCCAGACTAGACTCAAACTCCTGGGTTCAAGTGATCCTCCTGCTTAGCCTCCTGCATACTCTTATTTTATGGTTACTTTTTTTTTTTTTTTTTGAGATGGAGTCTCACTCTGTCACCCAGGCTGGAGTGCAGTGGCGGGATCTCGGCTCATTGCAAACTCCGCCTCCTGGGTTCAAGCGACCTCCTAAAGTCCTGGGATCTCAGATGTGAGCTACTGAGCCTGGCTGGTTACATTTTTTTTTTTTTATTCTAGTCTATTTCACTGTATTTTGTTTAGCTTAAAAAATTCTATCATCTGTCAATGAAACTTAGTTTTTGACCTTTAAGGGATCATTATCTGAAGTTTGGAAAACATTGGTCTTGCTAAATGACTAATAAACTTTTTTATTTATCTATAACAACATGCCTATTATACTTTCACTTTTGGATCCATGAAGGTTATAGACAGTATAGAAAATAAATGTTCGCAGGCAATCATCTGTATGAGGCATGAATTGGCAAGAATAAAGCTGATAAGGCTAAAGGTATCTAAAAAGAATAAACCAGGGCCTTAAGAATGAACTGGGCAATGTTGGCTAGAGAATTGTAGTAATAAGAATGGTGAAGAAACCATTGTCCTCAGGAGCAGGTAAAATAGTGGCATTAAATGAAACCAGCAGAGCTGTAGACAGAGGGGGAAAGTGGCTGTTTCAGGACACTTGAGATGTGGAATCCATGAAGAGGTGCCAAGGAGAAAGCAAGTTGACCTAAGCTTTTGGTCACATGGAATAACCCAAAAAATACTTGGCAAAGAATTGTGGAACAAGGGAAATGTAATATTCAACCTACACAGAAAGCAGATTTGATATGAGACCCCATATTGCAAAGTTGGTTTCTCGACTGTGTTGTTTACTTGTAAATTGCTTACTTGGATGTAGTTTCTGCCCTGATGTTTCTGTAAGTGATCTCAAAACCACTTTGAGTTGCTTTTCTAATACTAATTTATGTGAATAGATCTGTTTTCTTATACACAGTCTCTTTATAATAAGCCAATTTGTGTCACACAAAAAGACATTTATTTTTGAGATAATAATAAAAGCTAAAATTTGTTCAGTGCTTGCTATGTGTTAGACATTGCTCTAATCATTTTGCATTTGTTAATATATCTAGCCCTTAGGATGACCATTTGAGGTAGATGGTACCATTATTCTCCGTTTTATAAATAGTTAATATAGGCAGAAATAATTTACCTAGTATCATAGAGTTAACAAGTAGCAGTAGCAGAATCTAACTTCAGAGCCCTTTATTTTTATTTTTATTTTTTATTTTTGAGATGGCGTCTCGCTCTTGTCGCCCAGGCTGGAGTGCAGTGGTGCGATCTTGGCTCACTGCAACCTCCACCTCCCAGGTTCAAGAGATTCTCCTGCTGCAGCCTCCCAAGCAGCTGGCGTTACAGGCGCGTGCCACCATGCCTGGCTACTTTTTTGTGTATTTTTAGTAGAGACGGGGTTTTCACCATGTTGGGTAGGCTGGTCTCGAACTTCTGACCTCAGGTGATCACCCACCTCAGCCTCCCAAAGTGCTGGGATCACAGGCGTGAGCCACTGCACCTGGCCAGAGCCCTTATTTTTAAGCATTGTGAAAAAGAGGCTGCCTGAGGCTAGTCATATAGTCTAGGGACATAGCAACTCTCAACATTGTGTTTCCGAGTACCAGGGCCTAGCCATTTGACATAGGAGACCATAGGCCTGTCTGTTTCTGTGTTCTAGGAGTGGCATACATAAGATATCCACACTATAAAAACTTAGGAACAATTATAGTTGCTATAAAAGATATATGTGATAAATTAATCAGATGCAAACAAATAGTTAATGTTGTTGCAATTTGTGCAAGGAAGTTACCTGAATTGTGATGGGATTAATCGGAGAGTTATTTCTAATATTAGCAAAGAAGAAAGCTTTTGGGAGACAAAGACATATCTGCAGTTGGAGTAGCTACACTGCATCTTTTCACAGTTTGGGTCTTATGCTGAATATCTTGTTTACCTCTCCAGGTCTTTGTTCCTTCTGCCTGCTCTGTGTTCTGGGAGGCTGACCTGCATAGACTGCATCAACAGGCTCTTTTGTCTTCTGGCCTGAAGTGGGACCAGCCAATGGAGTGCCGCAGCCAGAGATGCTGCATGGGCAGAGAGCTCTCGAAACAGTTTCCACCACCTCTTACTTGTTTGCATCCCTGGACTGGAGATCAGAGTACCTGTCAGATGGCCCCCTCTAAATACCTTTCCGTGTCTTCAGATTCTGGAGGCCACAACTTCTCTTGGCCTCTAGTGGTGCTATCAGGCCTGACAGTGGCGACAGAGCCCAACTGCTGCTTCACTCCATCATGTAGTTTCCATGTATCCTGATCACATTTTAAAAATTGTACCTTAAAAAACTCTCCTGAAATTATCCAATTTGAGGATTCCTTCTATTTCCTACCACTTCTAACTGATAAGACCCTTTACGACTCTGCTACTTTTGATCCTTATCCTAAAAAACCTGAAAATAAGTAAGGCAAAATATCTAGTACATCCATAATGTATTTTTCCCAATACAATGAAACAGTATTTGTTGTTTTCTTGTGTTTTTCCTTTTGTATTAGAACAGGAAAGAAAGAAGGGAAAATGAGAGAAAAGAAAAAGGATGAAAGTAGAAAACAGTGGCTGGGCGCGGTGGCTAACACCTGTAATCCCAACACTTTGGGAGACAGAGGTGGGTGGATCACGAGGTCAGGAGTTCGAGACCTGTCTGGTCAACATAGTGAAACTCCATCCCTACTAAAAATACAAAAATTAGCTAGGCATGGTGGCATGCACCTGTAGTCCCAGCTACTCAGGAGGCTGAGGCAGGAGAATCGCTTGAACCCAGGAGGTGAAGGTTGCAGTGA
>NW_012117622.1:832601-848539 GCF_000951035.1 Colobus angolensis palliatus
AAAAAAAAAAAAAAAAGAAAAATAATATTTATTACCTCATGGCACTGTTGTATTAATTAAAAAATTTGTATCAATTCTTGGCAAATGTAGACCTTCATAATTGCTACTTATTTTTTTCTTTCTTCCAGCCTTTATTGAAGATTATTAAAACAACATGTAATTTTTCTTCATGTATTTTCACTAACATTGAATTTAGAATTTGAAAGAGCATAAAAACTTCCTAAAGCCACAAAAAAGGAATTATTTCAACCTGCTCCAATTAACCTGTGTTTCATAAATTTAGAGTTTTAGTCATGAATTCAATATACACAAAATAGAACAATTAGCCGGGTGTGTTGGTGCGTGTCTGTAGTCCCAGCTACTTAGGAGGATCACTTGAGCCCAGGAGTTTGAGGCTGCAGTGAGCTATAATTGTGCCACTGCCCTTTAGTCTGGGCAATGGAGTGACATCCTGTCTCAAACACCAAAAAACGTAAAAACAAAAAAAACCAAAACAATATTAAATATGCTAGAAGTGTTCATTGCTTTCGATTCATTTTTAAGAGTTTTTTTTCTCTGCTAGTGTTAGTTCAGTTTTTTTCTTCATTCACTAAAATAAATTGAGGGAAAAATATTATATATATATATGTGTCACAGAGAACACACGTGGGCCAGGCACAGTGGCTCATGCCTGTAATCCCAGTGAGAGGTGACAATGTGCTAGCAGCCCTCACTCTCAGCACCTCCTCAGCCTCTGAGTCCACTCTGGTGGTGCTTGAGGAGCGCTTCAGCCCACCACTGCACTGTGGGAGCCCTTCTCTGGGCTGGCCCAGCCCGGAACCGGCTCCCTCTGCTTGTTGGGAGGTGTGGATGGAGAGGCGCGGGCGGGAATTGGGGCTGCGCTCCGCACTCACAGTCCAGCGCGAGTTCTGGCGGGAGGGGGCTCCGCGGGCCCCGCACTCGGAGCAGCTGGCTGGCACCGCCCCCCCCCCAGCCCAGGGCAATGAGGGGCTTAGCACCCGGGCCAGCAGCTGCGGAGGTTGCGTCAGGTCCCCCAGCACTGCCGGCCCACATGCACTGCGGTCGAATTCTCGCTGGGCCTCGGCCGCCTCCCCGCAGGGCAAGGCTCGGGACCTGCAGCCCACCATGTCTGAGCCCCCACTCCGCGGTGGGCTCCTGCGTGACCCGAGCCTCCCTGACGGGTGCTACCCCCTGCTTTGTGGCGCCAGGTCCGATCGACCACCCAAGGGCTGAGGAGTGCAGGTGTGGCTCCGCACTGGCGGTCAGCCCCACCTGCAGCCCAGTACGGGATCCGCTAGGTGAAGCCAGCTGGGCTCCAGTCTAGTGGTGACTTAGAGAACTTTTATGTCTAGCTAAGGAATTGTAAATACACCAATCAACACCCTGTGTCTAGCTCAAGGTTTGTGAATACACCAATCAGTACTCTCTATCTAGCTAACCTAGTGGGGACTTGGAGAACTTTTCTGTCTAGCACTTTGTGTCTAGCTCAGGGATTGTAAATGCACCAATCAGCACTCTGTCAAAACGGACCAATCAGTTGTCTGTAAACTGGACCAATCAGTTCTCTGTAAAATGGACCAATCAGCAGGACGTGGGTGGGGCCAGATAAGGGAAGAAAAGCAGGCTGCCTGAGCTTGCTGGTGGCAACGGGTCTTGCGTGCATACAATAAATTTTGCTGCTGCTTACTCATTGGGTCCACGCCACATTTATGAAGTGTAATATTCACTACGAAGGTCTGCACTTGGCTCCTGAAGGCACCGAGACCACGAAGTCACCAGGAAGAAGGAACAACTCTGCATGCGCTGTTCTTAAGAGCTGTAACACTCACCCTGAAGAACTGCAGCTTCAGTCTTGAAGTCAGTGAGACCCTGAACTCACCGGAAGAAACTGGGGACACATCTGAACATCTGAAGGAGCAAACTCCGGACACACCATCTTTATGAACTGTAACACTCACTGCAAGGGACCGTGGCCTCATTCTTGAAGTCAGCAAGACCAAGAACCCACCAATTCCGGACACAGGAGCACTTTGGGAGACCAAGGTGGGCGGATCACGTGAAGGTCAGGAGTTTGAGACCAGCCTGGCAAACATGGTGAAACCCGTCTCTACTAAAAATATAAAATAATTAGCTGAGCGTGGTGGCAGGTGCCTGTAATTCCAGCTACTCGGGAGACTGAGGCAGGAGAATGACTTGAACCCAGGAGACGGTGGTTGGCAGGAAGTGGAGATTGCGCAATTGCACTCCAGCTTGGGTGACAGAGCGAGATTGTGTCAAAAAAAAAAATTGTGGTATATATGTATTTATATTTTTATATATTTCAGAATCCAAGATGAACAGAGTAAAAGTTATAGGATACAGAATTGACCTTCATAATGTGCAATAGCTCTCTGTAGCATAATTCATTTGATGAGAATATAGTTATTATTATGGCTAAGTACTTAGGTATTAGTTTTTCTGTCAATATGACTACAAATGTACAAGGTATGATACAGCATTTTCAAAACTTTGTTGCCGCATTCAAAATCATATTCATATAAAATGCATCATGCCGTAGAGAAAAATTTTAAGTATAAATTTAAAATCAATTGTAAAATTAAATTTGAAACCACATAATAAATGGTATAGTGTACATGTAAATGTCTGAAAGACATTTGAAAAATATGTATGGACATATAAATGAAAATAAGTATCTTCTAAGAGTGAACAATGTAAGCCACCTTTTTAATAATGGAAAACATTTAATTAGAAATATGAGTCACTGTAGTAACAAGGGAATACTTTTTTTTTTTCTTTTCTTTTTTAGACAAAGTCTGACTGTCGCCTGGAGTGTAGCGGTGTGATCTCCACTCACTGCAACTTCCACCTCCCAGATTCAACCGATTCTCCTGCCTCAGCCTCCTGAGTAGCTGGGATTACAGGTGCCCACTACTATGACTAGCTGATTTTCGTATTTTTAGTAGAGATGATGTTTCACCATGTTGACCAGGCTGGTCTTGAACTCCTGACCTCGTACTTCACCTGCCTTGGCCTGACGAAGAGCTGGGTTTACAGGCGTGAGCCATGGTGCCCAGCCGATACGTTTTTAAGTAATGGGAGATTTTGAAGCAATCACTTGGACCCTTGGTTCCTTCAGTTGCAATGCAGTAAATGCCCCTGCTCTGGAATACTTCCAATACCGCCTTCATCAAATTACCTGAACCAGTTGCGTTAAGATTTAAAGGCTTAGTTAAGACTGTGTTTTGCTATTCTTTCATTTCCTTCATGGGTTTCTTCTCCTTCTGTCATCCTTCTTTTTCTGCTCTAGTTACAAAAATATAAAAGCTCTCTCAAATGCACTACAGAAACCATATTCTACTATACATACAAACAAAATATAAAATCTCTTTCAAATGCACTACAGAAACCATGTTCTACTATACATACAAAACATAGGCTGCGGGCGATGGCTCATGCCTGTAATCCCAGCACTTTGGGAGGCCCAGATGGGCGGATCATCGAAGGTCAGGAGTTTGAGACCAGCCTGGTCAAAATGGTGAAACCCTGTCTCTACTGAAAACACAAAAATTAGTTGGGTGTGGTGGCACACACCTGTAATCTCAGCTATCTGGGAAGCTGAAGCAGGAAAATTGTTGGAACTTGGGAGACAGAGGTTGCAGTGAGCTGAGATCATGCTACTGTACTCCAGCTGGGGTGACAGAGTGAGACTCTTATCTCAAAAATAAATAAAAATAAATAAATGAATAAATAAATGTGAACCATGACCTGTATTCTTGGTTTATTTTAAATTTTATGATTCATGTTATAATTTTGTGAAATCATAAAACATGGCTACTATCAGAGATAAAAGCAGTTTATATGTTGCTAGATTATTGATGAAATCTGTTTTTGTTTTGCCTGTTTTTCTATCTTTACCTGGGATTGTTGTTCTCCCAATCATTATAAACAAAGAAACAAAACCATCTTATTGTAACTTGTATTGAGAGAGCAGTTCCCTCTGCTAATTTTTTTCTGCTGCAGTTGTTTGAATTAAGCTTAAATTACATTTTCCTCAGCCATTTAAAAAAATCCAGTATAAGGAAAGCTGAATGTAATCTTTGTGGCAACAAGAACTTTTGTTTTGTTCACTGATGCATTCTAAAAACAGGGCTGGCACACTGTAGAAGTAAACGACAGACATTTCTTGACTTATACTTTTTGGCTGTAACAAATATAAACAATATAAAAATGTTTAAATTAAAAATGAGCCAGTTAGGGTGGTGCATGCCTGTAATCTCAGCACTTTGGGAGGTCAAGGCTGGTAGGTTGCTTGGGTCCAGGAGTTTGAGACCAGTCTAGGTAATATAGTAAAATCCCATTTCTACAAAAGATGCAAAAATTAGCCAAGCGTGGTGGTGTGTGCCTGTGGTCCCAGCTACCTGGGAGGCTGAGGTGGGAGGATCATTTTAACCTGGGAAGTTGAGGCTGCAGCGAGCCAGATCATGCCACTGCACTCCAGCCTGGGTGATAGAGCGAGACTCTGTCTCTAAAATAAAATAAAATAAAAATAAATAAATAAAAATATTTTCTGCCACAATCCTAATTCCCCAAAGCAACTATTATGAAGTAGTGTGTATCCTTGCACAATTTTTTTCTATGTGTATCTACTTTTTGTTAGTTCTTAGGGTGTACATGTTTTATATGTTAATTTGCCATTTATATTTCTTGTTTTGTTTAGTTTCCCCTTTTTTCCTCTTAGGAAAAATGATGAATATAGCAAACATCAACACTTCTTTTTTTTAAAAAAACTTAATAGATTTTTGGGGACAGGTGGTGTTTGGTTACATGAATAAGTTCTTTAGTGGTGATTTCTGAGATTTTGGTGCACACATCACCTGAACAATGTACACTGCACTCACTGTGTAGTTTTTTATCCCTTACCCCTTCCCACCCTTTCCCGCAAGCCCCCAAAGTCCATTATATCATTCTTGTGCCTCTGCATCTTCATAGCTTAGCTCCCACTTATGAATGAGAACATAACGATATTTGGTTTTCCATTCCTGAGTTACTTCACTTAGAATAATGGTCTCCAATTGCATCCAAGTTACTACAAAAGCCACTTTTCTTTCCTTTTTATGACTGAGCAGTATTCCATGGTACATAAACAACAGCTTCTTTATCCACTTGTTGATTGATGGGCTGGTTCCATATTTGTGCTGCTATAAACACGTGTGTGCAAGTATCTTTTTTTGTATAATGATGTCTTTTTCTCTGGGTAGATACCCAGTAGTGGGATTGCTGGATCAAACGGTAGTTATACTTCTAGTTCTTTAAGAAATCTTCACACTGTTTTCTGTAGTGATTGTACTAGTCTACATTCCCGCCAGCAGAGTAACAGTGCTCCCTTTTCACCAAATCCATGCTAACATCTATTTTTTTTTAAATTTTTTGATTAGGGCCATTAGCAAGCATCAACATTTCTGCAGTATGGTCTCAACTATAATTCATTCCTATCTTCAGCCACTATATTGGTATTTTAAGATCATTTGGTAGGTTAAGTCCCATCCTGAAATTTCCAGAAGACAGATTCTAATTTGTTACTAAAGTGCTCTGTGAGCTTGGGCAAATTATTCAACATCTGTATGCCTTAGATTAGAGTTCTGCTCTACAAAATAGAAATAGTCAAGGGGTTGGTGTAAATACTTAGCAAATGTTGGTCACAGAAAATGAGTAATGAATGGATCTTCCACCTCTCAGGATCTGATTTCATATAACCACTGAGCAGGAATCAGATAAAATGCATTTGCTGCAACATTAAGAGCCAATAATAGTCTTTTTAAAAAACCTATTTGATTGGTTAGTAAAAACATTTAGAATACATACTTCAAAAGTCTGAATATTGGAACACTACTTCATGATACAATCAACATATCAGAAAGCACTCATGATTTACAAATCACAAACAGTACAAAATACTTGAAACAGTGACCTAGATTACTTAGAATGAGTCAGAATTAGAATGAAAATCTCTTCTGGATTTACTAGTGCATTGAAGAAAAAAATTCTCCCTAATTTTGTAAGTGCATTTACTGATATAAGTTCAAACTTGATTCTAATTCATTACATTTTAAAACTATCTTCAAAGTATAAAGAGGTTGCTCTGAGTGTTAGTATGAAAATGCTGAGAGAATAATTTAAGATTTTTTTTTTTTTTAAGGACTCAACTGGAAAACTTAAGCCACTTTTAAATCCTTCTAAGAAATCTATTTACAAAGTCCCTGAAAATTTTCTTTATTCAGTATGGTTAAATCATATTTAACCCGCCAGGAAATTCTGTTTCACAAGTTTCTTAGATACATACAAGAAATGTTATCCATTGCCTCAATTGACTGATACCTAACCTGCTAATGGATAATGAATAACTTAGTGCTCATTCCTTTGTGGGCTCTTTACTGCCAAATCAAAGAAGCCTTTTACAACTGGCTGCCTAAGAATACCAGGGTACAACAGGAAACATGTTGGAATACTATTGAAAACAATATTGGAATTAAAATTAAAAGGTATCCTTTGTTATAATTTGGGACCCATAGCAGTTTTTCATTATGCTTACTGCCTTACCAGCTTTATGAAGTTTGGAAAACTAGTTACTGAATTTTAATATGTGAAATCCACACCTAAAAAGAGCAGACCATGACCCCATAGAAGTCTAAAAATACCCTCTGATGCCTTCAGACCTTGATTCTGTTACAATATTCTTAGGCTGCCAAATTAAGAATTCCCGCTAATGCAGGCTATAATATGTGAGGGAGATTTGATTTCATTGTTTGGTTTGTCCAACCATGAACCACAGGAATATTTCATGCCTTATGTAAAACTTATCACATTTCTGCTTCCTTTCTGCTGAATGAGAACATCTATTTATAGGCTACATAACATGAAAAGCATGGGAGGGTTTTCTTTCAGGCAGTAAAAATGTAATCTGAGTCTTCCCTTGTAATGAAAAACAAACAGTTTGACAAGTGTAATTCTGTAACTGCTTAAAAGAGAATCACTTATCAAAACAGATCTTTTAGTCTTCTAACAGAGTGTGTAAATTTGAAACACCTCTTTGTTGTCCATACATAATAATTTTATTTTATTTATTTGGAGATGGAGTCTTGCTCTTGTCACCAGACTGGAGTGCAATGGCAGATCTCGGCTCACTGCAACCTTTGCCTCCCAGGTTTAAATGATTCTCCTGCCTCAGCCTCCCTAGTAGCTAGGATTACAGGAGCCTGCCACCACATCCAGCTAATTTTTTGCATTTTTAGTAGAGACGGTGTTTTACCATGTTGGCCAGGCTGGTCTTGAACTCCTGACCTCAGGTGATCCACCTGCCTCAGCCTCCCAAAATTCTGGGATTACACACTTGAGCCACCGTGCCCAGTCCATACATAATAATTACACACTTATGTCTCAATGGGTAATGAGGCACCAAGACTTGAAAGGTGTATTCTAACATATTCAATAAATGGTTAGTGATAGCCTAGTGTGAGAGGAAGGAAAAAAGGAAGGATAGAAGGAGGGAAGGAAGCGAAAAAATGAAAAGAAGGGCAAAAAAGGAATGAAGAAGGAAAGAAGGAAGAAAGGAATAATAAATTCCACCTAAAGTTGGCTTGCATTCTCAATTAGGTTGGTCATCTCATGAATTTGTCTATTGCAGTTCCATTTTGAGACACAAGTGACATTTATTAAGGATACTATTTTAGGTTATATTCATGCAGGCAGTACTCTATTTGTTGCAATGGTACATTATTACCAATTAGACCATTCTCTATATGCAACTAAAGTAAAAACTTGAAGCAAGCCTATATGCGGGAGTGGTTAAGAGGATATTATGTCATTCTAGTTGTATACTGTTTCAGTTGATTTTTTCAAATGCTGTAGAAACATGAATAATGGAATGTTTATTACTCATTGCAGTATTGTTTTTAATAACTAAAAATGGGAAGGAATCTATCCATTAATAGATAAGATTGAATAAATATATAATATATACACCCTACTATTGAATATTATGCAGTTGCTAAAATGAGCTTGGTACACAGACTTGGAAAATTTTCAAAACAAATTATTAGGCCAGGTGTGGTGGCTCATGTCTGTAATCCCAGCACTTTGGGAGGCCAAGGTGGGTGGATTGCCTGAGCTCAGGAGTTTGAGACCAGCCTGGGCAACGTGGTGAAACCCCATTTCTACTAAAATACAAAAAATTAGCCAGGAGTGGCGGTGTGCACCTGTAATCCCAGCTAGTCAGGAGGCTGAGTCAGGAGAATCACTTGAACCCAGGAGGCGGAGGTTGCAGTAAGCTCAGATAGCGCCATTGCACTCCAGCCTGGGCAACAGAGTGAGAGTCCGTCTCAAAACAAAACAAAACAAAACAAAGAAACAACAACAAAAAAACCCAAAATTTTAAAAATGCAAGTCATAGAACAATACATTTATGATTTCATTTATGTAAAATATTCAAAGCTATGTGTGTGTATGCAAATACTTACAAAAAAAAGGAAAGGAACTTTCAGATTGCTTGAATCTTTTATATTTATAAGTTACTTATAAATTAAATAGACATCTGAAAGTGGCAGTTACATTTAGGTTCAGATTGGATCATTTTATTTTTAGTTTAGCATGTAGCTGGGTACAAAATTAGTCTCTTTGTTCTATTTCTTTTGGTTTCTTGTCAGTTTTTAAGGCAGCTATTAATATATTACAGTTACTGCCTGAAACATACCGGCATTCCATCTAATTTCCTACAACTCTCAGAGAAAACTCATTTAGGAAGGTTCCAGGAGAAAAGTCCAGGAACTCTGCCGTTTGCTGGTTTTGGGATAAGATTCTCAACACTTTAAAAAATAATTCTTTATTATAGTTTTTATTCATAATCATAATCAATTTAACAATTTTCTCAATATTATTCTTATATAACAAGGCTTTTCTCTGAGGCTCTGAATGAATGAAGTTTAAACTTTCTAAATTAGGACTACTGAAATTTTCTTTCTTTTTTTTTTTTGAGACAGAGTTTCGCTCTCATTGCCCAGACTGGAGTGCAATGGCACCATCTTGGCTCACCGCAAACTCAGCCTTCCGGGTTCAAGCAATTCTCCTGTTCTCCTGGCTCAGCCTCCCGAGTAGCTGGGATTATAGGCATGCACCACCACGTCCGACTAATTTTGTATTTTTAGTAGAGACAAGGTTTCTCCTCAGGCTGGTCTCGAGCTCCCAACCTCAGCTAATCTGCCCACCTTGGCCTCCTCAAGTTCTGGGATTACAGGCGTGAGCCACCACGCCTGGACAGGACTACTGAAATTTTCTAAAGAGATATAAAACACACAAACAAATAGCAACTCCCCTCCCATTAAATTAAACAGGACACCAGGAAGATAAAAAATTTATGCATGTTGCTCTATCAGTGAAAATGCCTTTGGCTGCAGATAATCTAAAACAATGACTCAATTCACTTAATGAGGAAAACATATACCTTCACTTAGCAAGAGATTTTTCTAAGATTGCTTGGGAAGACAATGGGTCCCCAACAGAGCTTCTGAGAAGTGGGCTCTTGTTTCCAGCTAAGGGTGGATCAGGAACTATAAGAACAGGACGTTTGGCCCGTGTCATAGGAGTTGTAGTTGGAAGAGTCCTGCAGGATAGTGTCCAAAGAATCCATGAAACCATCTTTAAGTATGACTCAGCTTTAAACATCTGCCAAAACCGGAGAGTGCAAAGCCGTCTTAAAATAGTACCAGTCAAGGAAGAACTTTCTGCTTCCCTTTCTTCTCCTCATTCCTCGTTTTCCAACTAAGAGGGGTCAGCTACAGCAGCTGAGAATGTGAGAAGAGGTGAACAAACAAAACAAAGATTACCACATTCCCTTTTGCAAAGACAGATGGCCTGCCACAATTACACACTAACTGCGTAAACGAGTGAGTGGAGGGAATCCTATTTTTAATGAAGGTTGCGGCTGGGTGCGGTGGCTCATGCCTGTAATCCCAGCATTTCGGGAGGCTGAGGCTGGTGGATCACCTGAGGTCAAGAGTTCAAGACCAGCCTGGCCAATATGGTGAAACCTCGTCTCTACTAAAAACACAAAATTGGCCGGGCGCGGTGGCTCAAGCCTGTAATCCCAGCACTTTGGGAGGCCGAGACGGGCGGATCACGAGGTCAGGAGATCGAGACCATCCTGGCTAACATGGTGAAACCCCGTCTCTACTAAAAATACAAAAACTAGCCGGGCAAGGTGGCGGGCGCCTGTAGTCCCAGCTACTTGGGAGGCTGAGGCAGGAGAATGGCATAAACCCAGGAGGCGGAGCTTGCAGTGAGCTGAGATCTGGCCACTGCACTCCAGTCCAGTCCAGGTGACAGAGCGAGACTCCGCCTCAAAAAAAAAAAAAAAAAAAAAAAAAATTAGCTGGGGGGGGTGGTGCATGCCTGTTATCCCAGCTACGTGGGAGGCTGAGGCAGGAGAATTGCTTGAACCCTGGAGGCGGAGGTTGCAGTGAGCCGAGATTGCGCCATTGTACTCCAGCCTGAGCGACAGTGAGACTGTCTCAAGAAAAAAAAAAAAGAAGGTTGAAGTATTGATTAACATAATGGCCTGGGCATTGGAGTTTCACCTTCTAGTCTGTGTAATGTGGTTTAAAGTGGTGATTCAACTTTGTATTGCCTAAGCATGAAGAGGAAAATTAATCCTCCAAGGATCCAGAAACAAATTCCTTGATTGAATATAATTTTCTGAGGCATAGTGGGAAATAATAATTTCATGAGATGTATTGATTAGAAATGTTCCATTTCTTTTGTGTCTTTAACTGCTCCCTCTATATTGGCTACTCTGCACAAGCATTTAAACATGTTCAAGTCACCTCTACTCTAAAGAAAACACCTCATCTCCACACTCTAGCTATATTGATGTCTTGCTCTCTTCTTCCTTTTAAAGTCAAACTTCCAGAAAACATTAGGTGGGTGGCACGGATGTCTGTCCCAGGACCCTGAGTTCCTGATTTCAGCAGTGGACACATGATTCTGACTCCACAAATCATAATGAGCTATCTCTATGGGAACAGTGATTGGGCTAAGGAGTAGGTCTGTGACATAAACAGTTTCGAGTCAGAGTAGGTACTTCCTTGAGATTGCTACTCAGAAGTTGAGAAGCCTGGAGCTCCTGGGAAACCTAGTTTTTGCCTCCACTACCTTACTGATCATGCATTTGCAAGATTAAGTATTTCCAATATTTATTATTATAAACCATATATTATATCTTTATTCTACTATCACTGTACTATATATTACTAGACCTGGAATAGCTAGACTAAGCTATATGCATATTTTTTAAAAAATTACTTAGATATAATTCACATATCATACAGTTAAAGTACACAATTTAATAGTTGTTAGTATATTTATAGTTGTGCAACTATCACTGATACAGAATGGCTGGGCTCCCAGCTAAACCCCACCCTTAAGCCTAGAATCACGGCCTTGAAAACAGCTGACCCTGTTTTTCTGCGCAAATGTTGCTTGTTTGGCTTGCCACGCCCCTATCCTGTAGCTATAAAAAAGACTTCAGCCGGCAGATCAACACAAGCGGCTGAGCGGTGAGCAGAGAAGCAGCAACGGAGTGTTGAAGACGAGAAGTAGACGCAGCTAACTTCAGACGGTGCGGCTTCTGGGAAAGATGATCCTCTCTGACCATCTACTTTCCAGTTTCCATCCCACCAGGAGCCACCACTCAATCAAATCCTCCGCATACACTACTCTTCAATCCGTTCATGTGACCTAATTCTTCCCGGACACCAGACAGGCACCCGGGTGCCGAGAGGGCAGGGCTTGGACGCTGCTGTGAAGCCCTCACAGAGCCTGTTCCCGCCAGAGAGGAGTGACTGGCCGGTTCCAGCATTCGCTAGCTCCGGTTCCCGCACTGGCACGCTCTGCCGCCAGGAGTGGCCGGAGGCAGGCTGAGTGAAATGAGCTGCTCCAGTTCCCGCCCACGAAGGGGGTTCAGGTGAAGGGAACAGTCCTGTCTCGTATGGGGGCCTGTCCAGGATATGAAAAAGAGTGAGTTAAAATGAGGAACTGTCGAATTTGTGTCTTTTCCAAGACCCTGCCACCTCTCTCTTTCCTTTAGATAAAAGGAATGTTGGCTGTTTCCCTTCACCGAGGTCTACCCGGTCTGAACCAGAGGAGGGATACAGTGATTAAAGAAACCTATTTCAACAGAGCAAGAGACCCTTCCCCCAGGTCCCCCCAACTTAGGTAATTCAAGCTTTTTTTCTTTTCTTTTCCTTTTTTTTTTTTTTTTGGAGACGGAGTCTAGCTCTGTCGCCCAGGCTGGAGTGCAGTGGCGCGATCTCGGCTCACTGCAAGCTCCGCCTCCCGGGTTTACGCCATTCTCCTGCCTCAGCCTCCCGAGTAGCTGGGACTACAGGCGCCTGCCATCTCGCCCGGCTGGTTTTTGTATTTTTTAGTAGAGACGGGGTTTCACCGTGTAGCTCAGGATGGTCTCGATCTCCTGACCTCGTGATCCACCCGTCTCGGCCTCCCAAAGTGCTGGGATTACAGGCTTGAGCCACCGCGCCCGGCCTCTTTTTTTCTTTTCTAAGCGAGAGGATTCTTTTCCTACCTCAGCTTTGTTTACGACAGGGAGGCAACAGAGGAGCAACCCCTCCTGGCTGATAATTTGGCAAAGTCCTTCTGAGACTTAAATCTAAATGAATCCATGCAGCCTCTGAAATACCATTTTTGTGTGTGTGTGTGGTGGGGCGGGGGAGGAGATCTAAAACTTGTTTCTAAACTTGAGGTTGACGCCCTAGAAAGGAAAACCAGATCTGAGGGAACCAAAGCCACGCAACAGGCCCGGTGTAAATAAATGGGCAGGACCGATTCCTGCCAATTAACCCCTGCTTCATGGAAAGAGGCCATGCTACACGGCATAAATGAGACCAAGGGAGCTCAAAGGTTGTCGACAGTAGGGGAGGTAGAGGCACAGATGAGTGTGGGTAATTCCTATTTTCTAGGCCCTCCCTACTACTGGGTGCAAGCCTCATTGGCATCCATGGGTGGCACCTGCCAAGGTTGCTGAGATTCAGACAAAAAGAAGAGAAAGGGGGCATGCCTGCTTTCTTTCTCCCTCACACCCCGAGATTTCACTGAAAGAAGAAAGGGAATGAGAGATGCCAAATTCCCTCTTTCAGAATGGGCAACCAACAAACTTGACCACCTCCAGTTTAAACTTAGAAATGCACCCTGGGACCAGATAGTATTTTAGGGGACCTCCTGAAAGTGGCACCTTGGTCATTTAGACACAAGAAAGAGGAAGAAGCTTTAATGACCACCATGCAAGCCCACAGATCCCAGAATTCCTAGGGTTCACCTGTTAACTGCCACAGACGTGACAAGAGCAGTTATCTCTCCAAGTTTAACTGCTCCCATACAAGGTCTAATTTCTTTCACCAGGGTGAGAGCTTAGGGTACAATGTTACTAGCATATTTCACTTTTTATTTCTGTAATATTTCACACTAGATTCTTTCCTTGTATAATACGTTTGATCCATGCATATTTGGCCTTGTAAAGCTTGTTTTTTCTCTCACCTAGAGGCCATCAAAGCTCCAAACAGGCAGGCAGCCAGAGCCTCGGACTACGGCTCCGTTTCGCTGGGGATCCTTGGGTGGACTTCTGGGAGGAAGGGAAAGACTGGTCGTTGTCCATATTCTAATGGCACTTAGATGTGCCTCTTCAGAGGGGTGAAATGATACAGAACGGCTTGGCTCCTGGCTAAACCACACCCTTAAGCCTGGAACCACAGCCCTGTGTGAAAACAGCTGACCCCATTTTTGTACTCAAATGTTGCTTTTTGGCCTGCCATGCCCCTATCCTGTGCCCATATATAAAAGACTTCAGCTGGCAGAGCAACACAAACGGCTGAGCGCCGGGTATATGCGCAGCAAGCGGAGAAGCAGCAACTGAGTGTCAGAGACTACAAACAGGCAACTAACTTCAGATGGTGTGGCTTCAGGCAAAAATCACTTTCTTTCCGCACCATCCCCTTTCCAACTCCCATCCTGCTGAGAGCCATTACCCAGTAAAATCTTCCACATACACTACCCTTCAATCCGGTTGGGTGACCTAATTCTTCCTGGACGCGAAAAAGAGCTCGGGTGCTGAGAGGACAGGGGCTTGGATGCTGCTGTAGGGCCCGCACAGAGCCTGCTCCGGCCAGAGAGGAGTGACTGGCCAGTTTCAGCGTTTATTCCCTCCAGTTCCCACACTCGCTTGCTCGCGCACACTCTCTCGCAAGGAGTGGCTAGTGGCGGGCTAAGTGAAACGAGCCACTTCCATTCCCACTCACGAAGTGGGTCAAGGGAGCTATCGTGTCTCATTTCTATAATCAAGTTTAGAACATTTTTATCACCCCAAAATAATATTCTATGCTCATTAGCAGTCACTCCCCATAACAGTCACTCGCCATTCCAACCCCAGTCCTTGGCAACCACTAATTTACTTTGTCCCTATAGATTTATCTATTCCGGACATTTCATATAAACGAAATCATATAATGTGTTTTTTTGTGGTGGTTTCTTTCACTTAGCATAATGCTTTCAAGGTTGATCTATGTTGAAGTGTGTATGAGAATTTCATCCTTATTGCTAAATAATGTTCTACTGACAGGATATACCACAGTTTATTAATCCATTCATCAGTTGATGGACATTTGAATTGTTTCCTTTTTTCTGGCAGTTGTGAATAACGTTGCTCTGAACATTTGTGTACAAGTGTTTGTGTAGATTAATGTTTTTATTTGGCCTGAGTATATACCTAGGATTAGAATAACTGGATCATATAGTAACTCTATGTTTAACCTATTGAGGAAATGCCAGACTGTTTTCCAAAGCTGTACCATTTTACATTCCCACCAGCAATGTACAAAAGTCCAAATTCCTCCACATCCTCACCAACACTTGTTGTTGTTTGTCTTTATATGTATATGTATGTATATATACACACATACATATATACATACATATATATAGTGCAATCCTAGTAGTTTTGAAATATCTCATTGTGGTTTTGATTTTCATTTCTCTAATGGCTAATGATGTTGAGCACCTTTTCATGTGCTTCTTGGCCATTTATACTTCATGGAAATGTCTATTCGGACAATTTGCCCACTTTTAATTTGTTATTTATCTTTTTATCATTGAGTTGTAACAGTTCCTTATACATTCTGGATACTAGACCCTTACCTGACATATGATTTGCAAGTATTTTCTCCAATTCTGTGGGCTGTCTATTCATTTTCTTGGAAGTATCCTTTGATGAACACAAGTTTTTTATTTTGATGGTATGATTTGTTTAATTTCTCTTTGGTTGCTTATGCTTTTGGTGATGCATCTAAAAAACCATCATTTGAACCAAGGTAAAAATATTTACTCATTTTTCTTCTAACTTTTTTAATAGCTTTAGCTTTTATATTTATGCATATATCTTGTGTTATTTTTTGTATATGGTGTGAAAAAGGGTCTAACTTCCTACATTCTTTTACATGTAGCTATATAGTTATCTCAGCACCATTTGTGAATATTCTATCCTTTTACTCATTGAATTGTCTTGGCAACTTCATTAAAAATCAACTGACTGGGCCAGGTGTGGTGGCTCACACCTGTAATCCCAGCACTTTGAGGGGGCGAGGCAGGAGAATAGCTTGAGCCCAGGAGTTTGAGACCAGCCTGGGCAACATAGGGAGACTCTGTCTCTGCAAAAAATAAAAAACAGCAACAAAATAGCCAGGCATGGTGTTGTGTGCTTGTGGTACCACCTGTGGTACTTGGGAGGCTGAGGTGGGAGAATTGCTTGAGCCTGGGAGGTTGAAGCTGCAGCCATGATTGTGCCACTGCACTCCAGGCTGGGCAACAGAGTGAGACCCTTTTTTTTT
>NW_012117622.1:849149-849736 GCF_000951035.1 Colobus angolensis palliatus
CCCAAAAAACTCACTGTAAACTGAGTGGGATGGCATGTGCCCATAGTCCCAGCTGCTCGGGAGGCTGAGGTGGGAGGATTTCTTGAGCTCAAAGTGTGGTGTTGCAGTGAACTATGACAGTCCCTCTGTACTCCAGCCTGAGTAACAAGGCAAGACACTGTCTTAACAAAAAAATCAACAGACTGTAAATGTAAGGGATTCTTTCTACACTGTTAATTCTATTCCACTGATGTATGTGTCTGTTCTGTTTCATGACCATACTGTCTTTATTACAGTAGCTTTGTAGTAAGTTTCAAATGAGGAAGGGTGAGTCCTCCAATTTAGTTTTTTTCCTGATTGCTTTGGTTATTCTGAGTTACTTGAATTTCTACATTAATTTTAAGATCAACTTGTCTATTTCTGCAAAAACTTCAGTGATATTTTGATAAGGATTGTGTTGACTCTATAGATTAGGGGAATATTGTCATCTTAATAATAGTAAATCTTTTAATCCATTACGAAATGTATCTTTATTTAGATCTTCTCTAATTTCTTTCAGTAATGTTTTGTAATTTCCTGTGTATGTATCTCAGATTTTTTTTTTTTTT
>NW_012117622.1:850181-852110 GCF_000951035.1 Colobus angolensis palliatus
GTTCACGCCATTTTCCCGCCTCAGCCTCCTGAGTAGCTGGGACTACAGGCACCCGCCACTACGCCCGGCTAATTTTTTGTATTTTTGATAGAGACGGGGTTTCACCGTGTTAGCCAGGATGGTCTTGATATCCTGACCTCGTGATATGCCTGCCTCAGCCTCCCAAAGTGCTGGGATTACAGGCGTAAGCCACCGCGCCCAGCCATGTTGAGTCTTATTTACCTTATCCAAATCTGACAATATCTGCCTTAAAATAACTTTTTAAATTTTTATAGATTTAGCAGGTACACATGCAGTTTTGTTAAGTGGATATATTGCATAGTGATAAAGTCTGGGTTTTTAGTGTACCCATTGCCCAAATAGTGAACATTGTACCTAATAGGTAATTTTTCAACCGTCACACCTTCTCACCTTTTGGAGTCTCCAATGTTGATTATTCTATTCTTTATGTCCCTGTGTACCCATTATTTAGCTTCCACTTACATGTAAGAACATGCATTCATTTCAGTTAGGGTCTTGGCCTCCAGTTTTTCCATACACATTGCTGTACAATACATGATTCCATTTTTTTTTTTTTTATAGCAGAATAGTATTCCATGGTGTATATACCCTACATTTTCTTTATTCAGTCATCCATTGATGGACATTTAGATTGATTCCATGACTTTGCTATTGTGAACAGTGCTGCAATAAACATTCAAGTGCAGGTGTCTTTTCCATAAGAATTTCTTTTTCTTTGGGCAGATACTAGTAGGATTTCTGGATTATAGGGTAGTTCTACTTTTAGCTCTTTGAGAACTCTCCATACTGTTTTTCTTAGAGGCTGTACCAATTTACATTCTTATCAACAGTGTATAGCATTTTCTTTCTCCACCTTCTCATCAACATATATTGTTTTTGACTTTTAGTAATAGCCATTCTGAATGGTATAAGATGGTATCTCACTGTGGTTTAAATTTGCATTTCTATGATGATTAGTAATGGTGAGCATTATTTCATATGTTTGTTGGCTGCTTGTATGTCTTCTTTTGAGAACTATCTGTCCACATCCTTTGCTCACTTTTTAATAGGGTTATTTGTTTTTTTCTTGTTGACCTGTTTGAGTTCCTTGTAGATTCTACATGTGAGCCCTTTGTTGGATGCATAGTTTATGAATATTCTCTCCCGTTTTGTAGGTTGTCTGTGTACTCTGTTGATTGTTTATTTTGCTGTGTAGAAGCTTTTTAGTTCAATTAAGTCCCATTTGTCTATTTTTATTTTTGTTTCATTTGCTTTTGAGGACATAGTCATAAATTATTTGCTTAGGTCAATGTCCAGAAGAGTTTTTCCCAGGTTTTTTTTTTTCTAGGATTTTCATAGTTTCAAGTCTTATGCTTAAGCCTTTAGTCCATCTTGAGTTAATTTTTGTATATGGTAAGATAAACAGGTTCAATTTTATTCTTCTGTATATGGCTATCCGGTTTCCCCAGCACCATTTATTAAATAGTGTCATTTCCCCCCAGTGTATGTTTTTGTCAACTTTGTCAAAGATCAGTTGGTTGTAGATATGTGGCTTTATTTCTGGGTTCTCTGTTCTGTTCAATTGATCTATGTGTCTATTTTTATACTAGTACAATGCTATTTTGGTTACTATAGCCTTGTAGTATAATTTGAAGTCAAGTAATGTGATGTTTCCAACTTTGTTCTTTTTACTTAGGATAGCTTTGGCTACTTTGTCTTTTTTTGGGTTGCATATGAATTTTGGAATTGTTTTTTCTAAATCTGTGAAAGGTGACCTTAGTAAGTTGATAGAAATTGCACTGAGTCTGTAGATTGCTTTGGGCAGTATGGTCATTTTAATGATACTGATTCTTTCAATCCATGCGCATAAGGTATTTTTCCATTTGTTTCTGTCCTTTATGATTTCTTTCATCAACGTTTTGTAGTTTT
>NW_012117622.1:852160-926943 GCF_000951035.1 Colobus angolensis palliatus
CTTGTAGAGATGTTTCATTTCCTTGATTAAATGTATTCCTGGGGTGTGTGTGTGTGTGTGCATGTGTGTGTGTGTGTTTTGTAGCTATTGTAAATGGAATTGCCTTCTTGACTTGATTTTCAACTTGATTATTATTGGTGTATAAAAATGCTACTCATTTTTGTTCATTGGTTTTTCTATCTTACAACTTTATTAATTTATCAAATCTAAGAGTATTTTGAAGGAGTCTTTAGGGTTTTCTAGGTATAAGGTCTTATCTGCATCAAACAGATAATTTGACTTCTTCTTTTCCAACTTGAGTGTCTTTTATTTCTTTCTTTCTCTTGCCTGACAGCTCTAGCTGGGACTTCCAGTACTATGTTGAATAAAAATAGTAAAAATGGGCTTCCTTGTTCTGTTTCAGTTCTTACATGGAATGCTTTAAAATTTTCCTCATTCAGTGTGATGTTGGCTGTTAATCTGTCATAGATGGCTTTTTATTATTTTAAGGTATGTTCTTTCAATGCCTAGTTTGTTGAATTTTTTTTTAACTATGAATGGATACTAAATTTGATCAAATACTTTTTCTGTACTTATTGAGATGATCATATAGTTTTGGTTTTTAATTCTGTTTAGCGATTCATATTTATTGATTTGCATATGTTGAACTATCATTGCATTCTCAGAATAAAACCCACTTGATCATGGTGTATTAAATTCACTTGATCATGGTGTATCATCTTTCCAATGTGCTGTTGGATTTCGTTTGCTAGTATTTTGGTGAGGATTTTTGCATCTAGGTTCATTAGGGAGATAGGCCTGTAGTTGCTTTCCTTCCTTCCTTCCTTCATTCCTCCTCTCCTTCCTCCTCTTCTTCCTTCCTTCTTTACTCCTCTCCTTCCTTCCTCCTCTCCTTCCTTCCTTCCTTCCTCCTCTCCTTCCTAACTTCCTTTCTCCTCTCCTTCCCTCTCCTTCCCTCCCTCCCTCCCTCTCTCCTTCCCTCTTCCTTCCGTTCTGTTCTTTCTTTTCTTTCTTTCTGCTTTCTTGACTTTGGTATCAGGGCAATCAATATTGTATTCATAGAATGAGCTAGGAAGGATTCTCTCCTTCTCATTTTTTTGGAACAATTTCAGTAAGATTGGTACCAGTTCTTCTTTGTAGGTCTGGTAGAATTCAGCTATAAATCTATCTGGTTTTGGGCCTTTTTTAAATTGGGAGATTTTTTTTAAATTACTGATTTCATTTCATGACTTACTATTCACCTGTTTAGGACTTTTATTTCTTCCTGGTTCAATCTTGGGAGGTTGTATGTTTCCAGGATTTTATCCATTTCTTCTAGGTTTTTCAGTTTATTCCTGTAGAGATGCTCATAGTACTTTCTGATGACCTTTTGTAGTTCTGTGATATCGGTTTTAATGTCATCTTTATCATTTCTGATTGTGCTTTATTTGAATTTTATCTTTTTTTCTTGGTTAATCTAGTAGCAATCTATCAATTTTGTTTATCTTTTCAAATAACCAGCTTTTGTTTCATTAATCCTTTCTTTTTCTTTTTTCTTTTTTGTTTCTATTTCATTTAGTTCTGCTCTTGTTATTTCTTCTGCCAGCTTTGGGTTTGGTTTGTTCGTGTTTTTCCAGTTCCTTGAGGTGTGACATTGGGCTGTAACTTGAGATATTTCTAATCTTTCAATCTGGTTTTGTTTGTTTGTTTTTTGAGATGAAATCTTGGTCTGTCGCCCAGGCTGGAGAGCAGTGGCACGATCTTGGCTCACTGCAACCTCTGCCTCACCGCTTCAAGCAATTCTCCTGCTTCAGGCTCCTGAATAGCTGGGATTACAGGCACCTGCCACCAGGCCCAGATAATTTTTATATTTTTAGTATAGACGGTATTTCACCATGTTGGGTATGCTGTTCTCTAACTCCTGATCTCAAGTGATCCACCTGCCTTGGCTTCCCAAAATGCTGGGATTACAGGTGTGAGCCACTGCATCTGACCTTTCTGCTTAATGTAGGCATTTAACCCCATAAACTTCCCTTTCAGCACTGCTTTTGTTGTATCCCACAGGTTCTGATATGTTGTGTCTCTATTTTCACTCGTTAAAAATGTAAAAATATTTTCTGGCTTAATTTAATCATTTAACTAAAGATTATTCAAGAATAGGTGTTTAATTGTTTAGTTTTGAGAGCTCATCTTCATGTTGATTTCTATTCTTGCTTCCACTGTTGTCCAAGAAGATATTTGTTATGATTTCAATTTTTAAAAATTTATTGAGACTTACTTTGTGGGTTAGCATATGGTATATTTTGGAGACTGTTTCATGCACAGATAATATTCTGTGGTTGTTAGGTAGACTGTTCTATAAATGTCTGTTCAGTATATTTGATCTTGCTCTGTCGCCCAGGCTGGAGTGCAGTGGTGTGATCTCAGCTCATTGCAACTTCCACCTCCTGGGTTCAAGCGATTCTCCTACTTCAGCCTCCCAAGTAGCTGGGATTACTGGCAGGTGTCACCACGTCTGGCTAGTTTTTGTATTTTTAGTAGAGATGGGGTATCGCCATGTTGGCCAGGCTGGTCTCGAACTCCTGACGTGAGGTGATCCACCCACCTCGGCCTCCCAAAGTGCTAGTGCTAGGATTACAGGCATGAGCCACCATGCCCGACTAGTCTATTTGATCTTGAGTCCAGTTTAAGTCTAATGTTACTTTATTGAATTTCTGCCTCAGTGATCTGTCTAGTGCTGTCAGGTGGGGTTTCGACATCCCCCACTGTTATTGTATTGCTATTTTCTTATGTGTAGTAGTATTTGTTTTATGAACTTGGGTGCTCTGGTGTTGGGTGCATATATATTTAGAATTGTTACATCTTGTTTAATCAGTCCCTTTATCATATAATGACTTTTTTTGGTCTTTTTTCACTGTGATTGACTGTTTTACCTGTTATAAAGTCTGTTTTATCTGAGGTACATGTAGTTACTCCTGCTTGTTTTTGATTTATGTTTGCATAGAATGTGTTTCCCACCCCTTTACTTTGAGTCCGTGAATGGTTTTACCCATTAGGTAAGTTTCTTATAAACTGCATAAGGTTGGATTTTTTAAAAAAAATTCATTCCCCCAGACTGTATCTCTTAAGAGGAGAATTTAGTCCATTTAAGTTCAAGGTTAGTATTGATATGTAAGGTTTTGTTCCAGTTATAATGTTGCCCTGTAGTCTCAATTGTGTAATCGCTTTGTAAGATCTGTGAGTTTTAAACTTTCATGTGCTTTTATGATGGTAAATGTTACCCTTTCATTTCCATCTTTAGAACTCCTTTGAACATTTCTTGTAGAACCAGTCTGGTGGTGATGAATTCCTTTAGGGTTTGCTTGTCTGGGAAAGACTTTATTTCTCCTTCATTTATGAAACTTAGTTTAGCAGGACACGAAATTATTGGCTCGCAGTGTTTTTAAGAAGACAGAAAATAGGGCTCCTATTTCTTCTGGCTTGTAAGGTTTCTTCTGAGAAGTCCACTGTAAATCTGATGGGATTGTGTGTATATATACACACGTGTGTGTGTGTGTGTGTATGTATATATGTTATTAGATGCTTGTGTCTTGTTGCTTTTAGGATTTCTCCTTTTATGATGAGTTTGGAAAGCCTGATGATTATATGCCTTGATGAAGTTCATCTTGCAAAGTATCTCTCAGGTGTTCTTTGAGTTTCTTGTATCTGGATGTCTGAATCTCTAGCAAGACCAGTGAAGATTTCCTGAATTACTTTCTCATAGGTTTTCCAAGTATTTTACTTTTTCTTCTTCTCCCTCAAGAATACCTATAACTTTTAGATTTGGTCGATTTACATACTCCCATATTTCTTCAAGTCTTTTTACATTTTTAAAAGTTCTTTGTTCTTTATTTTTGTCTGACAAGGTTAATTTGAAAGAACTGTCTTCAAACTCTGAAATTCTTCTGCTTGGTCTAGTCTATTGTTAAAGCTTTTCAACTGTATTTTGTAATTCCTTCAATGAATTTTTCGTTTCCAGAAGTTTTTTTTTTTAATCTCTTTAGTAAATTTCTCATTTATATTCTGAATTTTTTTTGATTTATTTGTATTGGTTTTCAACTTTCTCTTGAATTTCTTTTCTCTTCTCTTCTTTTTCTTTTTCTTTTCTTTTCTTTTTTTTTTTTTTTTTTTTTGAGACGGAGTCTCACTCTGTCGCCCAGGCTGGAGTACAGTGGCAAGATCACAGCTCACTGCAAGCTCTGCCTCCTGGGTTCATGCCATTCTCCTGCCTCAGCCTCCCAAGTAGCTGGGACCACAGGCACCCACCACCATGCCTGGCTAATTTTTTGTATTTTTAGTAGAAATGGGGTTTCACCGTGTTAGCTAGGATGGTCCCGATCTCCTGACCTCATTATCTGCCCGCCTCAGTCTCCCAAAGTGCTGGGATTACAGGCGTGAGCCACCATGCCTGGCCCTCTCTTGGATCTCATTACAATCCATATTTTGAATTCTTTATCTGTCATTTCAGAATTTTCATTTTAGTTAGGATTCATTGCTAGAAAGCTAGTGTGATCCTTTGGGTGGTGTTGAAGCACTCCACTTTTTAATATTGCCAAAATACTTATGCCGGTTCCTTCTTATCTGGAGAAGCTGTCACGTCGTATTTTTTAATTTACTTTTGCTTGAATGGGACTTTTAAAAAGCATTTCCCCCACTTGAGGGTGTGACTGTAATGTATATTGTGTGGTTGTTTGGCTTTAATTCTGTGTGCTTTCAAGGGCCCAAGTCTTATGAGTTTCTTGGTTATAAATAGCCTTTGTACAGTGGCTTTCTCAAATGCTGGTTATAGTAGTGATATACTGAGCATATGAACATGCTTACTGCACATGGTGGGACTAGAATTGCAGAGGTCTTAAGGAACTTATTTTATTTGCCAGTACTATGCACTTCTGTCAGCACATTTGATTTTTATTTTTTATTCATCTATTCATTTCTTTTGAGACAGGATCTCCCTCTGCACTCAGACTGGAGTGCAGTGGGATTATGTTGGCTCACTCCAGCCTCAACCTCTTGGGCTCAAGCAATCCTCCCACCTCAGCCTCCTGTGTAGCTGGGACTACAGGTGCGTGCCACCACACCTGGCTACTTTTTGTATTTTTAGCAGAGATGGGGTTTTTGCCATGTTGTCTAGGCTGGTCTTGAACTCCTGGGCCCAAGCAGCGCCCCCACCTTAGCCTTCCAAAGTGCTGGGATTACAGGCATGTGCCACAATGCCTGGCCTCTATCAGCACATTTTAAATTAGATGATGCAGTTCAACCTCCATATCAGTAGGTGGCGCTTATGGGTAAGAGCCAGTTGTGGCAGAAGCTGACTGGTATGCTTTGATCTTTGTTTTCTGGGAGGGGCACTCTGTTGTCTCAGCTGGTGGGCTGGTCTGTGGAATGCCAGGTGTTCTGAGTTCCCTGCTCACCCCTGAGGTGGGGACAAAGCTGGGCAGTACTGCACTGCTAAATTCACCCACAGATACCTCAATGATCCATTCAAGTACCAGACCTGATGGGATTGATGACAGAAGCTGTGGAGGGGAGGGATTCTGCACCAACTCCACATCCTGAGCAGTCGGGAAAACAACTCAAATCTCTATCATACCCCTGTCCAGAGGCCCCTGCTTTCAGTTCAGATAGAATCTGTCATTTATCTCCAGTCTGCAATGTAGCTGAAGGCTGTGAAAGACACCAGTACAAAACCTCTCTGTGTAAATGACTTCAAGGTGGAACCTCTTCCCTCAGACCCAAGCTGACAGTTTTTCAGCTTGCCTAATCTCCACTACAGGAATGCTGATACTCCCTATAGAGAGGAGGAGGGGCCAGCCATTCATTCAAGCCCAGGCCTGGTGGGCACATCCTCAGTGGAGGTACAGCTGCCCCTGATAACATTGGAATGGCCATCTATAGGCATACCCATGCCAATCTCTTACCAGAATAGCTGTGGTTGCATCCAGAGCAATGGGTAAGGGGGAAGAAGTCTCCCTCTCCACATCTGTTTGCAAGCACTGGTACCATCTGGCTGCACCCACGTCTCCACTGGGAGAAGAGCAGTCACCTTCAACTCACAAGTGAGGAGCTCTTAGGCACAGGAAAAGACACGCTTTGGTGTCCTTAGTCCCAAGGGGTGCTTTGGCACACTGCACTCTTTCTTCCTGTAGGAAGTTTGCACTGAGGGTTAGACCTCTGAGAATCCTGCAGCTCCCTGGGTCCTGCCAGTCCTTTGTGGTTGCCACAGTCCAAGGTGCTGGGAAATGTTTTGCAGAGGGTCCAGTGATGCAGAGACACAGGGACTGAGATGTCCAGGGCGGGACAGAGGCCCACAAAGGGGGCACAACCAGTATGGTGCCTACCATCTCAGCTAAGGTCTGGACTGAGGGCAGTGACCCTGCACAAGCTAGTAGCCTGGTGCTCAGCGCTCAAGAAGTTCCCAAATCACTGCCTACACCAGTGCTAGAGCTTGCAAGTGCAGAGTGGCTGTCCAATAATTCAGAAAAGAGTAGTTTACTGCAGGAGTGAGGGGAGCAAACAACACCCTCACCTACCTTTTCCACAGGACTCCAAGTTCCTCCGGGTTCAATATCTGCCATAACCTTGCTTCATTCTTTTTCTTTTCATTTTTTTCTTTTCTTTTTTGTTTTAGAGACAGGGTCTTGCTTGTCACCCAGGCTGGAGTGCCATGGAGCAATCACTGCTCACTGCAACCTTGACCTCCTGGGCTCAGGCAATCCTCCCACTTCGTCTTCCTAAGTAGCTGGCATGCACCACCACAGCCAGGTAACTTTTTCTCTTTTAGAAGAGATGAGGTCCCTGTGTGTTGTCCAGGCTGGTCTCAAACTCCTGAGCTCAAGCACTCCTCCTGCCTTTGCCTTCCAAAGGATTGGGATTACAGATATGATCCACTGTGCCCAACCTCATTTGTTTTCTGCATCTCAACTTTTTCTTGTGATTTCTCTAATAGGCCTTTGCACTCTTCTCTCAGTATTTTACTGGGGCCATGATTATTCACCTATAACCTTGGTTCATTTTTTTCTGAGAACGGGCATTCATTGTCTCTAGTGAGCCATCTTGAAAAACCTCTGTCTGTTAATTGAGGTGTTTAGATCATATACATTTATATGATATTATGAGTATTGAAATGTTTGGGTTTAAATCTATCATCTTGTAATTTGTTTTGTTCGTACTACTGTTTTTCACTTTTTTTTTCTTTTTCTGCCTCATTTTAGATTAACTGAATATTTTATTCTGTTTTATCTCTGTTGTTAGCTTATCAGCTATGATTCTTCTATGGTTTTTTAGTGGTTACTTTATGGTTTACAGTATACATCTTTAACTTAGCACAGTATATGTTAAAGTGATACTAAATCACTTTTCATATAGTATAACACCTTATAACATTATATTTGCATTTGTTTCCTCTCAGGCTTTGTGCTATTATTGTCACACATTTTACTCTTTCATATGTTATAGACCCCAGAATATATCGTTGTTTTTACTTTAAGCAGTCACTTATCTTTTTAAGAGATTTAAACAATAAGAGATAGTATCTCTATAATTATTCACATAGTTGCCATTTCTGGTGCTCTTCATTCTTTTATGTAGATGCAGATTTCTATCTGGTATCTGGTATCATTTTTCTTCTGATTGAAGAACTTCCTTTAACTTTTTTTTTTTTTTTTTAGATGGAGTTTCAGTCTTGTTGCCCAGGCTGTAGTGCAAATGGTGCGATCTTGGGTCACTGCAATCTCTGCCTCCCAGGTTCAAGTGATTCTCCTGCCTCGGCCTCCTGAGTAGCTGGGATTACAGGCATGTGCCACCAAGCCCGGCTAATTTTGTATTTTTAGTAGACATGGGGTTTCTCCATGTTGGTCAGGCTGGTCTCGACCTCCCAACTTCAGGTGATCCACCTGCCTCGACCTCCCAAAGTGCTGGGATTACGGACGTGAGCCACCTCACGTGGCCCTTTAACATTTTTTATAGTGAAGTTCTGCTTGCTGGTGATGAATTCTTTTAGGTGTGAAAGAGCTTTTGTTTGCCTGCATTTTTAACAGACATTTTTTCTAAGTATAGAGTTCTAGGTTAATAGTTTATTTCTTTTAGTATTTTAAATATGTTACTCCACTGTCTTCCAGCTTGGATTGTTTACAATGAAAAATCTGTGCTCTTTTTTATCTTAGTTCCTAAGTACATAGTGTGTTTTTCCCTGCTGCTTTTAAGACTTTTCTCTTTATCAATAATTTTAAGCAATTTGTTAATGATATGACTTGCTATATTTTTCTTCATGTTTTTTGGCTTATGGTTCATTCATATTTTTAAATATATGAGATTACAGCATTTATAAAATTTGGAAAATTCTTAGATGTTATTTCTTCTAATGTTCTTTTTTGCCTTCCCATCTCTCCTCTCCTTTGGAGACCTCAATTATACTTGTATTAGACTACTTGAAGCTCTTCTGCAGCTTAAAAATGTTCTGTTAATTTTTTTCATCTTCTTTTCCCCTCTAGATTTTTCCTTTTGTATAGTTTCTATTTCTACATTTTTCATTCACTAATCTTTTCTTCTGCAATGTCTTCCTGTAGTTAATTTCATTCCATATATTTTTCGCCTCAGACATTATAGTTTTCATGCATGTTCAATCATTTCTGTAACTTATTGAACATATGGAATATAGTTATATGCTTAAAATATGTGTTTTAATGTCCTCTACTAATTATATAATCTGTGTCATTTCTGGATTACTTTGTATTGATTCATTTTTATTCTCATTAAGGGTCATTATTCCTCTGCTTATCTGCATGCCTGGTAATTTTTGACTATATGTAAGAGATTATAATTTTACCTTGTTGGGTAAAATAAATTACTTTTCTATGCCTATGAATATTATTGAATTTTTCCTGGGATATGGTTAAGTTACATGGAAATGATTTGATCTTTCTGGATCACATTTTGTTAGGTAGTACCAGAGTAGCATTTACTCTCAGACTTATTTTGCCCTCCTTCTGAGGCAAAATGCTTTTGTGTAATCTACCTTGTATTACACAAATTATGAGATTTTTCCAATCTGAGTGATGAGAACAGGAATGATTTTCAGTCTTGTTGGAGGATTGTACCTCTGAACCATTGAATGTTTCTTTTCCCTGGTGTCTTGTATTTTCCTTACATGTATACATTGATTAGTACTTGGTTGAATATGCTAAAAGCATCCTCTGCAGACCTCTGGAGTTCTCACTCAGTGCAGATTTCTCTCTCTAGCACTCTGCTTTGTGAATTCTACCTGCTTGGCTGGTCTCGAACTCCTGGCCTCATGTGATCTGCCCACCTCGGCCCCCTAAAATGCTGGAATTACAGGCGTGAGCCACCACACTCGGCCACTTTATCTGTTTTGTATTTAATTGTAAAGCTCACCTAATTTATTTCTTTTCTCTCAGATATGAGTATCCTTTTTTGTCTAATGTCCAGTGTATTTTAAGCTGTTGCATAAAACTAAAATGTTTCT
This sequence comes from Colobus angolensis palliatus, assembly GCF_000951035.1. Taxonomy (NCBI): domain Eukaryota; kingdom Metazoa; phylum Chordata; class Mammalia; order Primates; family Cercopithecidae; genus Colobus; species Colobus angolensis. The sequence continues at coordinate 861,660 of NW_012117622.1, forward strand.
ACACAGTGCAGGAAGCAATCAACAGGATGAAGAGACCACCTATGAAATAGGGGGAAAAATTATAATCCACATATCTGATAAGGGGCTAATATCTTATAAAACATAAGAAACTCAAAAAATTCAATAGGAAGAAACCAAATAACCTGGTTAAAACATGGGCAAAGGGTCTGAATAGAAATTTCTAAAAAAAAAAAAAAGACATCCAAATGGCCAACAGGTGTGTGAAAAAATGCCCAATATCTCTAATCATCAGGGAAATACAAATCAAAACTACAGAGATATTCATACCTATTAGAATAACTATTATCAAAAAGATAAAAGATAAAAAGTGTTGGTGAGGATACGGAGAAAAGGAAACACTTGTACGTTGTTGGTGGGAATGTAAATTTGTAGAGCCATTTTAGAAAACAGCATGGGGGTTCCTCAAAAAACTAAAAATAAAATTATGTGATCTAACAGTACTTCTACTGACTATCCAAAGGAATTGAGGCTGGGCGTGGTGGCTTACGCCTGTAATCCCAGCATATAGGGAGGCTGAGGCAGGTGGATCACTTGAGCTCAAAAGTTTGAGAGCACCCTGACCAATATGGTGAAATCCCATCTCTACTAAAACTACAAAAATTAGCCAGGTGTGGTGGCAGGCACCTGTAATCACAGCTACTCAGGAGGCTGAGGCAGGAGAATCTCTTGAGCCCAGGAGGCAGAGGTAGCAGTGAGCCAAGATTGTGCCATTGCACTGCAGCCTGGATGACAGAGCAAAAAGACCCCATTTAAAAAAAAAAAAAAAAAGAATTGAAATCCATATGTCATCAGATATCTGCACTCCCATGTTTGTTGCAGACAAGATGCATAATCAAGCTTAGTGTCCATCAGCACATGAATGGATAAAGAAAATGTGGTACGTGTGCACAACGAAATACTACTCAGCCTTAAAAAGGAGAAAATCTTGTCATTCACAGCAACATAGGTAAACCTAGGGGACATTATGCAAAGCGAAATAAACCAGGCACAGAAAGGCAAATATAATCTCTCTTATATGTGGAGAATAAAATTTGAACTTGACTGGACATGGTAGCTCACACCTGTAATCCCAGCACTTTGGGAGGCCGAGGCAGGCGGATCATGATGTCAGGAGATCGAGACCATCCTGGCTAACACGGTGAAACCCCATGTCCACTAACAATACAAAAAATTAGCTGGGCATAGTGGTGGGTGCCTGTAGTCCCAGCTACTCGGGAGGCTGAGGTGGGAGAATGGTGTGAACCTGGGAGGCGGAGGTTGCAGTGAGCAGAGATAGTGCCACTGCACTTCAACCTGGGCAACAGAGTGAGACTCCATCTCAAAAAAAAAAGAAAAAAAATTGAACTCATGGGAGCAGAAAGTAGGATGGTGGTTGCCTGGTCTGGGAGTCAGGAAGTGGGGCAGCAGAAATGAGATGCTGATCACAGGGTACAAAGTTTCAGTTAGGATGAATAAGTTCTGGGAATTTGTTGTGCAACATGGTAACTATAATTAATAATTATTATATAACTGAAAATTGCTAAAAGAGTAGGTTTTAAGTGTTGTCACCACAAAAATGCTAAGTGAGGTGATGAATATGTTAATTAACTTGATTTAATTCACAATGTATACATATATCAACATGTTGTACATTGTAGATATATATAATTTGTCAATTATACCTTAATAAAGCTGGAAGGAAATAAAAAATCATATTTTAAAACACCATTATTTGATATATTTTATCTGATTTTTGGTTATTTCCGGTGGGGCAGTATATCTGGTCCCTGGTACTTCACATTGGCCAGAAATAGACATCCCTCATATCATTTATTTAACTGCCTATTTGCCCAATCAAGTGTAAAGCCTCAGCTTCCTATCTTTGTAAATCAGACTACTCAAAATAACTTCAACTCCAAGAATTTCTGACATCTTCCTCCCATCACCTTATTCCTGCTCATTATTTCTTTGTGTCATGTATTAACTGACTTGTTAATAAGCCAGTGTTAATGAATGAATGTTTTCTATCCTATGCATTGATTTTTAAAGAAAATTTAAAAAAATCATTCTTCTGTTTATAATAGTAAAAATGCTCAGTCTAAAGACACTGTGTCAAGAATAATTTAAAAATCACCTGTAATTACACCACTCAGAGAGAAATGCTGTAAATATTCTGTTGTTAGTTTATCTCAGAATTGTTTCTATATACAGATGTTCCTGGACTTTTGATGAAGATATGTCCTAGTAAACCCATTGTAAGTTGAAGATATTGTAAGACAAAAATGCACTAATACATCTAACCTATTGAACATCACAGCTTATCCTGGCCTACCTTAAATGTGCTCAGAACACTTACACTAGCCTACAGTTGGAGAAAATAAACAAAAAGCTTATTTTATAATAAGCTATTGAATATCTCATGTAAGTTATTGAATACTGCATTGAAAGTGAAAAACGGTATGTTGTATCGGTACTTGAAGTGTGGTTTCTACTGCATGCATATTGCTTTCACACCATTGTAAAGTCAAAAATTGTAAAATTGAACCATGGTAAGTCAGAGACCATCTGCATCTATTTTTTTAATGGAATCATATAAATATGCAATCTGCATTCTGCTTTTTTTACTCAATATTTTAATAAACTTCTGTATGACTGAAACTTTTTGAGAAGTGATTTAAATGGCTACAGAGTATTTCACTTCACTATAATCATATTCAAATAATTTCTAATACTATTATATATAACACTATACAAAAATATTTTTTATACCTCTGATTATTTTTAGAATAGAGTCTTAAAATGGAACTACTAGACCAAACAGCATAAGCTTGTGTAAGGCTCTTAGTGAATATCATTACTTTCTTTTTCTCCTGTGATTTCATACCAATTTTTACTCCTGTCAGTTGTATGGGAAAGTGTCTATCTCATTATCTTACTTTAATTGAATATCAAAAGATCAGGGGCTTCCTAGAGAGAGGGAAAACGTTTATTCACAAGGCATTATTTAAATGATGGGAATCTTAGGTGCCATTGTTGATAGTAGCTACCAATGCTTCTGAAGGTAGTTGTGCAGTTTGTCCACTGAACAGAAGCACCTAAGGTGGCTAGGGGAGGCTAAAATCCAGCTCATGTTCTGCTTTCCAAGTTGAATTACCCACAGGGCTTTTTCTAATTGAAAAGAACTGGTGGTGGCCCTGATAGCTACTATTTATCCCTGTAATTACTATGTGTCTGATACCAGGCTAAGGATTTTAAACATATTATCACATAATCCTCATAACAACCTTATATGGAAAGTATTATTCTCATTTTAAAAAGGAAAAAACTGAGAATTAGGGAATTTATATTACCTGATTTAAGTCACAGAATTCATATGTATTGTAGTCTAAATTTAAATTTAAATTAGATTTGTCTGATTCTAAACCAACTATGTTATATTGCCTATGATAGATTTTTAGTTAAGTGTTCCTCAAGTTTCCCTATTAGGTGTTATAGCCAGGTAAAATAATCATGATTTATCAGTCACTAAGAAAAAATATAAAATATAATTGTTTGAAAACCTTTGTACTCTGACTTGGAATGAGAATATCTACTTCTATTACCCAGTGAAAACTTGTTTGTGTAATATGAAGAGAGACAAATTTATAAAATTAGATAATCTTGGAAAAGAATATTGCTGCTTTCTGCCTGTTGTGTTTCATGATGAAACCACTTACAGAATAGTACTTGTTCATACCTCTCACAGAATATTATAACTATATTAATTTTAGTAAAGAGGTATGGGAGAGAGGATTGTGGACAACATAGTGACAAAGTAGGAAAATAATTTATTTAATATCTTGCTAACCTTTTTTTGAGGATACCTGTACTAGATTATTGCGATAATATATATATATATTTTTTGACAGAGTATCACTCCACCCGGGCTGGAGCACAGTGGCACAACCTCGGCTCATTGCAAGCTCCGCCTCCTGAGTCTGAGTGATTCATGTGCCTCAGCCTCCCAAATAGCTGGAATTACAGGTATGCGCCCCAACGCCTGGCTAAGTTTTGTATTTTTAGAAGAGACGAGGTTTCACCATGTTGGTCAGGCTGGCCTCAAACTACTAACCTGAAGTGATCTGCCTGCCTCGGCCTCCCAAAGTGCTGGGATTACAGGTGTGAGCCACTGCACCTGGCCTATTGCTATAATCATTAACAAAACTAGTGACGACAAGAGTTATTCATTACAAGGAGATAATTTGGCAGGGTCTACCATGCCTATCTTGTAATTTCCATTAAATCTTGGTTCTGGCTCTTGCTCCATTCAAGAAGGAATGCCTTCCCTACTTAGAGGGAAGCAAGGTCCACCGCAGAATATCATGTTTCGTCACTTGTTATTTGTCTGTCATTAGCTCCATTCTACTCAGGGAAGTGTAACTCAGAAGGTCAGGTTGCTTCTGGCTAAATATTATATTCGTTGATATTTGACCCTTGGGAAATAGGGAGGTTATCCATAGAAGTTCCTCCACATCTAACAAGATTTGGTTATATATATTTTTCCTGCTCCCCTCAGCAATAATAATATCTACCTTTTGGAGGCTCCAAATAATTCTGAAGTAATTATTTTGTGAAAGGTAGAAATCATTGAATTTTTACTTACTAATAGAAAATTAAATATAGAGGAGATGCTAGTTATGATTTGAAAGAAAAGAAGTGTGGTTATTTGCTTTAATTAGTTCAGAGAAGATGTTTGTGAATGTGTTGAATTCTGTGTTTGGACTTCTCATGAGTACGATGTCTTAGATAAACATGTTAATCAAGAATGCAGTAAAAAAAAAGACAAAAATCCAATTAAGAGTGACATCACCAAGATAGGAGAGTAGAAGATACCAGCTTTAATCCACCAACTCCTTCTAACAAAAACAAATATGAACAGGTATTCCCAAACCAAAAGAGCCCAGGGAGGGCTTGAGAGGCCATTAAATAATCTGCAGCAAAATGGTGGGACCAAAAAACCCCCAGAGAATATCCACATAGGAAAGATCAGTGGTGATTCTGGCATACTGAGATGCCAAAAGATGGCTAGGATCAAAGAACAAAGGTGGAGGCTATTAGCCACGCAGTGGGAGCCACTATGGTCCCTGGGGGCCTGTTCCACAGAAAACATCAGGATCTTTTGCTATTTCAGTAACCAACAGCTATTCGGGGGATCCCCAAAGAGGGCAGTGTGACTCCACACCTCTCCCTTACCCAAGAAGTTACTACTGTTGAGGTACTTTGGAAAAAAAAACGTTACTTCTTCCAATCCTGTGTGTGCCCCAACTGTGGAGCAGTGGCTGCTCTGAGTACCCACGCTCTGGACCCAGGCTGTATGGTTTCACTGGGCCTGTCCATATCTCAGACACTGAAGCCATCACCAGAGTAAGCTAGTTCACATTCTGGGCCCTGAAGCCAAACCCTCACTGGGCATGCCCATGTTTCAGGTACTAGAACCCTAACCCCAAAGCTGCTTTAACTCTGTGCACAACTATCTACCCATTCCCAACTTCCCTGAGTGCTTCACAAATCTTCATGCCTCACATTCTGTTACCAGCATAACAGAAGAGGTGTCTGTGCTTCAGGCACCAGTGCCATTATCACTGCTGATCCTAGAGTTGTAGTCCCTCCATGCATGCTCATGCTTCTGGGTTCAGCTCTGTGGCTACTCCATGGGCACCACTCATCTGATGCTGGCACCACTGTCACTCCAAGCAAGCCCGTGAGCCAGACCCAGTGCCGAGAGGGATCTCTTCAGACACAGTTTCCCCAGTGGGAAAAAAAAGTGGGAAGATCTTAGTAGCCATTGCCACTGAAGACTTCAATAACCCTCACTACCACTGTGGAAATCCACAGCCTTGACCACTGAGGACACCTAGAACCTTCATCAACACTCTCACTAGCTGATAGAGCTGCACGGAGACTACACAGCTGGCACATTCATTGGTACACCCCAGTGAGCAAGTGCCCTCATACCCTTCAGAAATATTTCCAAAGTGTAACTAGCCTGTAATGTCTGCAATAGGTGACTGCTCCACCAAATACATGGACATCAATGTAAGACAACAAGAAACATGACAAACCAAGGAGACATAAAACCACCAAAAGAACACAGCAATCTTCACAGTAGCTGACCCCAAAGAAACAGAGATATATAAACTGCCTGACAAAGTTTTTTTTTTTCCAGATGGAGTTTCGCTCTTGTTGCCCAGGCTGGAGTACAATGGCACGATTTTGGCACATTGCAACCTCCACCTCCTGAATTCAAGTGATTCTCCTGCCTCAGCCACCCAAGTAGCTGGGATTACAGGTGCCCGCCACCATGCCTGGTTAATTGTTTTTTGTATTTTTAGTAGAGATGGTGTTCCATAATGTTGGCCAGGCTGGTCTCAAACTCCTGACCTCAGGTGATCCACCCGCTTCGGCCTCCCAAAGTGCTGGGGTTATGGGCGTGAGCCACTGTGCATGGCCAAGAATTTAAAATAAATGTCTTAAGGAAGCTCAGTTAACTTCAAGAAAATACAGAAGAACAATGGAATGATATCAGGAAAATACAAAACGACCAAAAGAAGAAATCTAACAGAGATTAGAATTACTTTAAAAAAAAAAACTAGAAATTCTGGAGCTGAAATATACAATAAATGAAGTTTAAAATGCAATAGACAGCATCAGCAGGAAAATCGAATAAGCTGAAGAAATCTGTGAACTCAGAGACATGTTTTAAAAAAAAATTATCAGAGGGCAAAAAGAACGAAAAGAAAGCTTACAGGATGTATTGGACAGCATCAAAAGAGCAAGTATTTAGTTAAAGATATTAAATAAGTCAAAGAGAAAGACAAAGAGGGTAGAAGGCTTATCTAAAAATAGCAGAAAACTTTCCAAATCTGGGGAGAGATAATATCCATGTACCAGAAGATCACAGATTTCCAATTATATTCAATTCAAACAAGATGACACCAAGGTACATTAGAATCAAACTGTCAAAAATCAAAGATAGAAGATAAGCAAGTCACATGTAACAGAATTTCACCAACACTAGCAGCATATTCCTCAGAAGAAACCTTATAGGTCTGGATAAAGTGAAATGATATAGTCAAAGCACTGAAGGATATATTCAAAAACTGCAAACCAAGAACACTGTACCTAGCAAAACTGCCCTTCAAAAATGAAGGAATGACAAAGACTTTCCCAAACAATAGCTGAGGAAGTTTGTCACCATCAGACCTACTTTAAAATAAATGCTACAGGGACCTCTTTAAACTGAAAGAAAAAGATGCTAATTAGTAACACATATGAAGCTATAAAACTTATTGCAAAAACTAAGTACACAGAATGTTTACTACTGAAATGGTGGTGTGTAAATCAATGATATATTTAGCATGAAGGTTAAAAGACAAAGCTATTAAAAATAATAGCTACAATAGATTGTTGCAGGATATACAGTACAAAAAATTATAAATTGGGACATCAAAAACATAAAATGTGTGAGAGATGGAGTAAAGTGTAGAGTTATTTTATGTGATCAAAGTTAAGTTGTTATCAGTTTTGAATATCCCATTATAACTTTAAAATGTTTTATGTAAGCCTCATGGTAACCACAATAATGTCGATAGTACATATACAAAAGATAAAAAGTAAGGAATCAGGCTGGGCACGGTGGGTCACACTTGTAATCCCAGCACTTTGGAAGACCTAGGAGGGTAGATCACAAGGTCAGGTGTTCGAGACCAGCCTGTCCAATATGGCGAAACCCTGTCTCTACTTAAAAGTACAGAAATTAGCAGGACGTGGTGGCATGCACCTGTAGTCTCGGCTACTCGGAGGCTGAGGCAGAAGAATCACTTGAACCCAGGAGGTGGAGGTTGCAATGAGCCAAGATCACATCACTGCACTCCAGCCTAGGCAACAGAGTGAGACTCTGTCTCAAAAAAAAAAAAAAATTAAGAATCGGCCAGGCGGCCAGGCACGGTGGCTCATGCCTGTAATCCCAGCAGCACTTTGGGAGGCCAAGGTGGGTGGATCACTTGAGGTCAGGAGTTTGAGACTAGCCTGGCCAACATGATGAAATCCCGTCTCTACTAAAAAAAATTTAAAAATTAAAAAATTAGCTGGGCATGGTGGTGCATACCTGTAATCCCAGCTACATGGGAAGCTGAGGGAGGAGAATCACTTGAATTTGGGAGGCGGAGGTTGCAGTGAGCCAAAATCGTGCCATTGCACTCCAGCCTGGGCAACAAAAGTGAAATTCCCTCTTAAAGGAATCAAAGCGTACCGATAAAGAAAATTAATCCCAAAGGAAGGCAGCAAGAGAGAATGAAAGAAATGATCTAAAGAACAACCACAAAATAGTTAACAAAATTGCAGTAGTAAGTCCTTACTTATCAATAATTATCTTGAATATAAATGGATTTTATTATCCAATTAAAAGACAGTGGCTGAATGGATAAAAAACAAGACCCAGCTGTATCCTGCCTATAAAAGGTTCAGGTCACCTTTAAGAACACAGATAAATTGAAGCTGAGTGGATGAAAATATTCTTTGCAAATGGAAAATGAAGGAAAGCAGAGATAGTGATAGTTATATCAGATAAAATAGAGTGTAAGTCAAAACTATAAAATGATAGAAGGGTCATATAATGATAAAGGAGTCAACTCATCAAGAAGATACAATTGTAAATATACATGCACCCAACTTCAGAGCACCTAAATATATAAAGCAAATATTAATAGATCTGAAGAGAATAATAAACTGTGACACAATAATGATAGAGGACTTAAATACTCCACTTTCAACAATGAAAAGATTGTCCAGACTGAAAATTAATAGGGAAACATTAGACTCAAACTACACTTTAGACCAAATGAATGTAACAGACATGTGAAGAACATTTCACCCAATAGCAACAGAATACACATTCTTCTCAAGCACACATGGAACATTGTCCAGGATAAATCATGTGTTAAGACATAAAACAAGTCTTAATAAAATTAAGAAGATTGAAGTCATATCAAGCATGTTTTCTAGGCACAATGGTATAAAACTAGAAATCTGTATTAGAAAGAATTTTGGAAAATTCACACATGTGGAAATAAAACAGCATGTTCCTAAACAACTAATGGGACAAAGATGAAGTTAAAAGAAAAACTGAAAGAAATCTTAAGACAAACAAAAGTTAAAACACAACATGTAAAAACTTAAGAGATGTAGCAAAAGCAGTTCTAAGAGGGAAGTTTGTAGTAATAAATGCCTACATCAAAAAAGAAGAAAGATTACAGATAAGCAACATAATGTTATACCTCAAGGAACTAGAAAAAGAAGATGGAATGAGCCCAAAGTTAGTAAGAGTAAGGAAGTAATAAAGATTAAAGCAACAATAAATGTAATGGAGACTAAAAAAAAATAGAAAAGGTCAATGAAACTAACAGTTTTGTAAAAAACAAATTTGAAAAGCCTTTAACCAGGCTAAGAAAAAGGAGAGTAGACTCAAATCAGAAGTTAGAGAGAGGACATGAACAATGACAACATGAAAATACAAAGGATCACAAGAAACTACTATATAATTATATGTCAACACACTGGATAACCTAGAAGAAATAGATACATTCCTAGACACTACCTACCAAGATTAAATCTGAAGATATAGAAAATGTGAACAGACTGATAACTGATAAGAGACTGAATCAGTAATAAAACGTCCCCCTTCAAAGAAAAGCCCAGGACACGGTAGTTTCACAACTGAGTTCTAGTAAACATTTGAAGAGAACTAATATAAATCTTTCTCAAACTTTTCTAGAAAATTGAAGAGGAGGGAATACATCCAAACTCATTTTGCAAGGATTACACTGGTACCAATGCCAGACAAGGATACCTAAGAAAATAAAATTATAGCCAGTATCCCTGAAGAACATAGATGCAAAAATCCTCAACCAAATACTAGTAAACTGAATTCAGCAGCACATTAAAATGATCATTCACCGTAATCAAGTGTGATTTATCCCATGGGATGCAAGGATGGTTCAACATATGCCAATCTATATATGTGATACACCCTATTAACAGAATGAAGGACAAAACCCCATGATGATCTCAATTGATGCAGAAAAGGCATTTGAAAAAATTTAACATTCCTTTGTTATAAAAACTCTCAAGAAACTAGGTATAGAAGAAATGCATCTCACCATAAAGACCATATGTGACATACCCATCACTAAGCCTTTGTTACTTCTTTATTTCTGAAGGACAGTTTTGCTGGGTGTAGTGTTCTTGGTTTATACTTTTTGAAGATACCCTTCAGTGCTTTGAATATATCATCCCTCTTTATCTTGGTCTGTAAGGTTCCTTCTGAGAAATATGCTGCCAGCCCTAATAAAGTTCTGTTACATGTGATTTGCTTATCTTCTCTTGCTGCTTTCAGAATCCTCTCTGTCTTTGATTATAAAGATAAAGAAATGACAAGGACATCCCACTTTCTACATTTATTCAACATAGTACTAGAAGTCCTAGCCAGAGCAATTAGGCAAGAGAAAGAAATAAAAGGCTTCTAGATTGGAAAGGAAGATGTTAAACTGTCTCAGTTTTCAGGCAACATGATCTTATGTAGAGAGAACCCTAAAGACTCCACAAAAAATGTTAGAACTAATAAATGAATTTAATAAAGTTGTAGGCTACAAAATCAACACAAAACTAAAAAACAAATTAAGGTAACAATCCCATTTACAATAGCTACAAAAAATATAATACTGAGGAATAAATGTAAGCAAGGAAGTGAAACATTTGTATATTGAAAACTGTAAAACATGGATGAAAGAAATTGAAGATATAACAAATGGAAAGATATTCCCTGTTCATGTATTTACAAATTATTTTTTAAATGTTCATATAATCTACAGATCCAATATAATCTCTATCAAAATTTCAATGTCTTTCTTCACAGAAATAGAAAAAACAGTCTTAAAATTATACGGAACCCACAAGAGATTCCAAATAGCCAAAGCAATCTTGGTAAATAGAATAAAGTAGGGGGCATCAAACTACCTGGCTTGAAAATGTACCATAAAACTACAGTACCCAAAACAGCATAAAACAGACACATAGACCCATGGAACAGAAAGACAGTCCAGAAATAAATCCCTGTATTTATGGTCAATTGATTTTTGACAAGGGTGTCAAGAATACACAATGGGGAAATAACAATCTCTTCAACAAATAGTATTGGCAAAACTGGATATCCACATGCAGAAGAATGAAACTAGATTCTTATCCCAAACCATATACAAAAATCAACTCAAAATGGATTGAAGACTTCAATGTGAGACCAGAAATGGTAAAGCTACTAACAACAACAACAACAACAACAACAACAACAACAAAAAACCATAGGGGAAATGCTCTATGACACTGGTTTGGGCAAAGATTTTTAAAATATGATGCCAAAGCACAGGCAACAAAACCGAAAATAGACAAGTGGGATTACATCAAACGAAAAAGCTTCTGCAAAGTAAAGGCAACAATCAGAGTGAAGAAATAACCTAGAGAATGGAAGAATATATTTGTAAACAATCTCAGAAGGGTTTAATAGCCAAAACATGTAAGGAACTGAAACAACTCAGAAGTAAGAAAACAGCCCAATTAAAACATGGGCAAAGGGAACCTAAATAGAAATTGTTCAAAAGAAGATATACAAGTGGCCAACAGGTCTATGAAAAAGATCCCAATATCTCTAATAATCAGGGAAACACAAATCAAAAGCACAATGAGATATTACTCCACATCTGTCAGAATGGCTATTCAAAAAGACAAAGATAAATACTGGCAAGAATATGGAGAAAAGGGAACCATTGTATACTGTTGGTGGGAATGTAAATTTGTAGAGCTATTTTGGAAAACAATATGGAGGTTCCTCACAAAAGTAAAAATAGAATTACTATATGAACTAACCATACCACTACTGGTTATGTATCCAAAGGAATTGAAATCCTTGTCAGTCAGATATCTGCACTCTCATGTTTGCTATAACATTATGCACCATAGCAAGATATGGAACCAACCGTAGTTTTCATTGACAGATGAATAAATACAGAAAATGTATTATATATGCACAATGAAATACTATTCAGCTTTAAAAAAGAGAGAAATCCTGTCATTTATAGCAACATGGATAAACCTAGAGGACATTAAGCTAAGTGAAATAAGCCAGGCGCAGAAAGACAGGTATTACGTGGTCTCACTTATATGTAGAGTGTAAAAGGTTGAATTCACAGAGAGTGCAATGGTGGTTACAAGAGGCTGGAGGTTGGGGGATTGGGAAGATGTTAGTGAAAGAACACAAAACTTCAGTTAGGAGGAATAATTTAAAGAGATCTATTGTACAGTCCAGTGACTAGAGTTAGTAATAATATATTGTATATTGAAAAGTGCTAAAAGATTTTGTGTTCTCACCACAAAAAAAATGTGAAATGGTGCATGTGTTTAGTAGTTTGAATTTATCCATTCCACAGTTGTATATGTATATAAAAACATTGTGTTGTACACCATAAATATATATAACTTTTACTTGTTAAGTTAAAAAATCCATTGAACATTTTGTGTGGAATCCTGGTGGAAAGTAGAACTTGGATGTAATATAAACTCAGCATCTTTTTAGTATGTGATATATGTCTTGAGACACTGGATTGATATATTTAAGAATTTGGGGCTTCCAGTTTAGAGTAAATGAAAGTTGGCTTGAAGTATGATAAATATATATAGATATACACACACACACACACACACACTAAAAAATTTTTTTAAAGACAGAATCTCACTCTGTCACACAGCCAATCACAGCTCACAGCTCACTGCAGCCTCAATCTCTTAGACTCAAGTTATCCTCCTGTCTCAGCCTCTCAAGTAGCTAGGACTACAGGTACACACCAACACGCATAGCTAGTTTTAAAATTTTTTGTAGCGACAAGGTCTTGTTATGTTGCTCAGGCTGATCTTGAACTCCTGGGCTCGTGTGATTCTCCTGCCTTGACCTTTATGGACATGAGCCACTGTGTCCATCTTGGCTCACTGCAACCTCCGCCTCCCAAGTTCAAGTGATTATCCTGCCTCAGCCTCTTGAGTAGCTGGGATTACAGGCACTTGCCAACGCACCTGGCTAATTTTTGTATTTTTAGTAGAGGTGAGGATTTACCATGTTGGCCAGGCTGGCCTCGAACTCCTTACCTTAGGTGAGCCACCCACCTTGGCCTCCCAAAGTGCTAGGATTACAGGCGTGAGCCACCACGCCCAGTTGTAGCGTAATACTTTTAAAGGACATTCATTATTTGGATCTCATGTAACCAGGGCTTATACTTTCCTTGATTTATACATAAGTTTTAGACAATTTATAAAACTAAGCAAATTTGGAAATCTTAGAAAGTGATTATTCTTTTTTTTTTTTTTTTTTTTGAGACGGAGTCTCGCTCTGTCGCCCAGGCTGGAGTGCAGTGGCCAGATCTCAGCTCACTGCAAGCTCCGCCTCCTGGGTTCACGCCATTCTCCTGCCTCAGCCTTCCGAGTAGCTGGGACTACAGGCGCCCGCCACCTCGCCCGGCTAGTTTTTTGTATTTTTAGTAGAGACGGGGTTTCACCGGGTTAGCCAGGATGATCTCGATCTCCTGACCTCGTGATCCGTCCGTCTCGGCATCCCAAAGTGCTGGGATTACAGGCTTGAGCCACCGCGCCCGGCCGAAAGTGGTTATTCTTTTTTTAAATTTCCATTTTTATTTTAGATTCTGCGGTTACATGTGTAGGTTTGTTACAAGGGTATGTTGTGTGATGCTGAGGTTTTGGGCTTCTATTCATCCTGTCACCTACATAGCCAACATAGTACCCAATAGGAAGTTTTATATTCCTTGTCTTCCTCCCACCTTCCTTTCTTTCAGAGTCCCCAGTGTTTATTGTTCCCTTCTGTGTCCATGTGCACTCAATGATTAGCTCCCACTTATAAGTGAGAACATAGGGTATTTGGTTTTTGTTCCTGTGTTAATTTGCTTAGGATAATGGCCTCCAGCTGCATCCATGTTCCTTTAAAGGACACCTTGTTTACTATGGCTGCATAATATTCCATGGTGTATATGTACCACATTTTCTTTATCTCACCCACTGTTGATGGGCACTTAGGCTGATTACATGCCTTTGCTATTGTGAATAGTGCTACAGTGAACATACAAGTGCATGTGTCTTTTTGGTAGAACAATTTATTTTGCGGGTGTATATATCCAGTAATGGGATTGCTGGGTGGAATGGTAGTTCTATTTTTAATTCTTTGAGAAATCTCCAAACTGCTTTTCACAGTAGCTCAACTATTTTGCCACTTTTAATAGCAAAAACCACATTACTTTTGCACCAACCTAATACTTTACATTCCTACCAGTAGTGTATAAGCATTCCCTTTTCTCCACAGCCTTGCCAACATCCGTTATTTTTTAACTTTTTAATAATAGCCATTCTAATTGGTGTGAGATGGTATCTCATTGTGGTTTTGATTTGTCTTTCTTTGATTATTAGTGATGCTGGGAATTTTTTCATGTTTGTTGCCTGCTTGTATGTCTTCTTTTGAGAAGTGCCTGTCCATGTTCTTTGTCCACGTTTTAATGTGGTTGTTTGTTTTTTGCTTGTTGATTTAAGTTTTTTATAGTCTGGATATTCGTCCTTTATTGGATGCAGAGTTTGCCAGTGTTTTCTCCCATTCTTTAGGTTGTCTGTTTACTCTGTTGATAGTTTCTTTTGCTGTGCAGAAGCTCTTTAGTTTAATTGGGCCCTTTTTGCCAATTTTTGTTTTTGTTGCAATTGCTTTTGAGGACTTAGTCATAAATTATTTGCCAAGGCCGATGCCCAGAAAGATATTTTTAGGTTTTCTGCTAAGATTTTTAAGGTTTCGGTCTTACATTTAAATCTTTTGTCTTTTTGTCTGTGGCGAAAGAAAGGAGTCCGGTTTTATTCTTCTGCACACTGTTAACAAGATTTTCCAGTACCATTTATTGAGTAGGGAGTCTTTTTCCCATTGCTTGTTATTGTCAACTTTGTCGAAGATCAATTGGTTGCAGACATGTGGTTTTATTTCTGGGGTTTCTATTCTGTTCCATTGGTCTATGTGTCTGTTTTTGTACTAATACTATGTTGTTTTTGGTTACTATGATCTTCAAACTGTAGTATGAAGTCAGGTAATGTGATGCCTCCGGTTTTGTTCTTTTTGCTTAGGATTGCTGTGGTTGTTTGGCCCCCCCCTTTTTTTTTTTGGTTTCATATGAATTTTAGAATAGTTTTTCAGAATTCTGTGAAAACTGATGTTGATCCTTTGATAGGAATAGTGTTGAATTTGTAGATTGCTTGTGACACTATGGGCATTTTAACAATGTTGATTCTTCTAATCCATGAGTATGGAATATTTTTCTATTTGTTTGTGTCATCTATGATTTATTTCATCAGTATTTTGTAGTTCTCCATGTAGAGATCTTTCATCTCCATGGTTAGATGTATTCCTAGGTGTTTTTTTTGTGGCTATAATAAGTGGGATTACCTTCTTGAGTTGGTTGAATGTTAGTGGTATATAGAAGTGCTACTGGGTTTTGAATGTTGATTTTAATATCCTGAAACTTTACTGAAGTTGTTTATCAGGTCTAGGATTCTTTTGGTGGAGTCTTTAGGATTTTCTAGGTATAGAATTATATTGTCAGTGAAGAGAGATAATTTGATTTCCTCTTTTCCTGGTTTAATGTCTTTTTTTTTTCTTTCTCTTGTTTGATTGCTCTGACTAGGACTTCCAGTACTATGTTGAATAGGAGTGGTGAGAGTGGGAATCCTTGTTTAATTACAGTTTTCAAGGGGAATGCTTCTAGCTTTTGCCCATTCAGTATGATGTTGGCTATAGATTTGTCACAGATGCCTTTATTATTTTGAAGTATTGTCTCTTGATGTGTAGTTTCTTGAGGTTTGTTTTCTTTTCACTCATGAAAGGATTGGATTTTATTGAAATATTTCTGCATCTATTGAGATGATCATGTGAGTTTGTTTTAGTTCTGTTTACATAGTGAATCACGTTTGTTGATTTGTGTATTGTGAACCAACCTTACATTCCAAGAATAAAGCCCACTTGATCATGGTGAATTAACTTTTCAATGCACTGCCGGATTTGGTTTGCTAGTATTTTATTGAGGATTTTTGCAACTATGTTCATCAGGTTTAATTGGCCTTTGGTTTTATTTTTTCTTGTGTCCTTGCCAGATTTTGGTATTAGGATGATACTGGTTTTGTAAAATGAGTTAGGGAAGAGTTCCTTCTCCTCAGTTTTTTGAAATAGTTTCAGTAGGATTGGTACTATCTGTTTTTACGTCTGCTAGAATTCAACTGTGAATCCATCTGGTCCACAGCTTTTTTTGGTTTGTGGATTTTTTTTTTTCAAATTACGGATTCAATTTTGGAACTTGTTATTGGACTGCTCAGGGTTTCAATTTCTTCCTGTCAATCTTGGGAAGTTATGTGTTTTCAGGAATTTATCCATTTCCTCTAGATTTTCTGATTTGTATGCATAGATGTGTTTATAGTAGTCTCTGAGGATCTTTTGTATTTCTGTTGAATCGGTTATAATGCCACCTTTGTCATTTCTGATTGTGTTTATTTGAATTTTCACACTTTTTTCTTTGTTAATCTAGTTTGCAGTCTATTGGTCTTGTTTATCCTATCAAAGAACCCACTTTTTGTTTTGTTGATTGTTTCTATGTATTTTGGGTCTCAATTGTATTTAGCTCTACTCTGATTTTAATTATTTCTTTTCTTCTGCTTACTTTGGAATTAGTATGTTCTTGTTTTTCTAGTCCCTATAAGTGGTAGAGTGTTAATCTGAGATCTTTCTAACCTCTTGATGTAAGTATTTAGTACAATAAATTTCCCTCTTAACACTGCGTTGTTGCATCCCAGAGATTTTGTCATGCTGTGTCTCCATTATCATTTGTTTCAAATAATGTTTTGATTTCTGTATTAATTTTACTGTTTACCCAGAAACCATTCAGGAGCAAGTTATTTAGTTTCCATGTCATTGTGTGGTTTTGAGAGTTCCTCTTGGTTTGATTTCTATTTCCATTCCACTGAGGTCTGAGAATATGCTTGGTATGATTTCACTTTTTTTGAATTTGTTGAGACTTGCCTAATGGCTGAGAATGTCGTAGATTTTTAGAGTATGTACCATGTGCAGATGAGAAGATACATATCCTGTGGTTATTAGGTGGAGTATTCTGTAGATGTCTATTAGAACCAATTGGCCAAGGGCCAAATTTAAGTCCAGAATTTTTCTGTTAGTTTTCTGCCTTGATAATCTAATACTGTCAGTGGGGTGTTGAAGTCTTCCAGTATTATTGTGTAGCTATGTCAAAAATGGGTTAATCTTATCAGTTGGCATATCCTGACAATGTTTCTAGCATTTTAAGATTATTATTTATTGACATTATGATATCTTCTGGGGGTTTATTTTAATATTTAGTTTAATGAATAAGATAAAGTGGCTGTGATGAAGGTCTGGAACAGCATCTGCCTAAAAGGCAAATATAGTGATTACTCTTTACATATAACCTAAAATCTGGAGCAATATAGCATCTAAGGATAAAATAATTTAAATTGTAGGTGCATAAGGTTTGCATCCTGATGTATCTGAGATGTGTTCCATATTACCTTAGCTATCAATTTCTCTAATTTTTCTATTTGATTAGAAGTTACTTATTTTGGAGGAAATGATGCAATTCCAATTTGAACTGCCTCATACCTTTTAATCAGAATTTTCCCAAAGCACAAAAGTGAAAATGTAAAAGTTGCTGTGTTTCATTAGTTTCGTTCTTTTGAATGTTGCTACACTGAAAGCTCTGTGTGAAATTATTAGAAGACAAGTTTTCAAATGGTTGTAAAAGAAGATGCATATATGGGGACTCACTCAAAGGGCATTATTTAAAAAAGAAATTTCTAGCCACCCAGATCTCAGGGTAGCTATGCCCATTCAGGGATAGAGAATCCACCATCTGTATGATTATTTTTACGTCTGAACTTTTTTATACACCAGAGAGACTCAAAACTTTCAGGGTCATTTGCCCAGCAGGTAGTGGAATGTCCTGTGCAATAGATTCCAATTAATATGACCATGTTCAATGGCCCTTTACCACCAATGATGTATAACTGCTTTCCACTTGGCTTTATATGGCACTTCTTTGTTACAGCTGCAACCAGGTCTATCGCCCCTTTGATAAAAATTTCAGTTACCCCAGGGAGAAGCTTTCAACTTTATTAAGTATTGAAGTCTGTACATTTGTTCTTCTTTGGAAGAGCAGATCAAAAGCACGCTTTCTAAGTAAGTAATCTGATAAATTAGGATAGCATTTGCAGACTTGGGCAATATGTTTTTTCCGTAATTGAAACCCGAGAACCTGTGTCAACTGACTATACTATTATAAACTTCTTAGCATTTAACAAGAGTTTCTTTTATTTTTTGAAAGTAAATAGAATTCCTTGATTTGATTTAACCAATTCTTTAGCATGCTGTTTCCTTTTTGTTGTGGTTAGGAAAACCTCAGTGTAGGTTTAGAGATAGAAAACTGATGATCAAGAAAAAAAAGCAATTAGATGATCAAGTTGTGGTATAGACAAGAGCCCATGTTGTCATCTTATCTCTGGCATTAATTTACTGTAAAAACTCGAGGAAGCCACTTAATTTTTCTGGGTCACAGTTTCCTTATCTTTAAAAAGGGATGATTGGCTAGATTGTGTGTAAGACTTCTGCTGATTCTGAAATTCTCTGATTCTAAGTGTTAGGCAGAATAAGGCTAGAAACAGAATACCTTACATTTGCATGCAGCCATTTTTACTTTGCATCTCCTCCCTGCTTCAAGTCCAGGTTGGGTTTGGCAATGGAATAATATGGTGCTATTTTATCTTTGGGTAGGAATGATCACTGGTTAAAACCAGAGTAGTAACACCTTCACAAAGGACACTAGACAGTTGTAATTCTCCCACAGTAGATTCTCCCAATCTACTAGAATGCTGAAAAGGCACCAGATTTATTGAGAAAATTGGCCCTTCTTCGCATACATTTAAAATAAAAATACAAATAAATTCAGATTTCTCCATAGCTGATGGGACAAATTTTGCCTTCTGTGTTAGTCTGAATCTGAGGGTTACCCCTATTATTAGCATTTTCAAAGACTTAGATTGAGACCTTTGAATTCCAATTTGTGGGATTTGGATGCTTAAAAAGGATAACTTGGGCTGGGCATGGTGGCTCACTCTAATCCCAGCACTTTGGGAGGCCGAGGCAGGCAGATCTTTTAGGTCAAGAGTTCTTGACCAGCCTGGCCAATGTGGTGAAATCCTATCTCTACTAAAAATATAAAAATGAGCCAGGTGTGGTGTCAGGCACCTGTAATCCCAGCTACTTGGGGAGGCTGATGCAGGAGAATGGCTTGAACTCGGGAGGTGGAGGTTTCAGTGAGCCAAGATCGCGCCACTGTACTGCAGCCTGCGTGACAGAGTGAGACTCCATCTCAAGCAAGAAAAGAAAGGATAACCTGAATCAAAATTTACGTCATATGTTGCCAAAGACTAAATATAATTTCTTACAGTATTTTGTCAATGGATGCTTACAGTATAAATACTCCATGTAGACATCCTCAAAATGTTTTAGCATTAAAAAGTTGGAAACTATTTTGTAGACCAATTCTTTCTAAATTTTAAGTTCTGATGATTGGGGATCAAGTAAGGGCTATGTTCTTCAGAATCTTAAAAAGGCTAAATACTAATAATACAGTTGTCATATTAGTAGAAACTTTTCCTGGGAGGTAGGGATTTAGGAGCCAAGTTTCTCATCTCAGATCCTCAGCAATTTGTTTCTGATATTGGGCTATTCACTTGTTCTATCTGTTACTGTTTTCTCATTTTTAACATTATATCAAACCTCTGCAAGAGATTCCTTTTCTTTCCTATCCTGTCCTGTCTTGTCCTGTCCTGTCTCGCTCTGTCGTCCAGGCTGGAATGCAATGGAGCGATCTTGGCTCACTGCAGCCTCTGCCTCCTGGGTTCAAGTGATTCTCCTGCCTCAGCCTACCGAGTGGCTGGGATTATAGGCACCCGCAACTATGCCCGGCTGATTTTTGTATTTTTGTAGAGAGAGGGTTTCATCATGTCGGCCAGGCTGGTCTCGAACTCCTGACCTCGTGATCTGCCCGCCTAGTCTCCCAAAGTGCTGGGATTATAGGTGAGAGTCACCATGCCCACCCAAGAGCTAGTTTCTTAAAGGTTAACTGCACTGCAGAACCTTAAATTATATAAATAAATTTTATGTATGTGGTTGTGTTTAAAATCCTCTTATTTGTTTTGAACTTAGAATGGGTTTTTTACTCATGCATGACTTTGTAACATCATTCAATGATAAAAATATTGGTTCACGGACTTACTCAGATTCTCTGAATCTTGACCCATTTTGTTTTACAATATCAAAAATTATTTTGTTAATATCACCACTAATCTCATCAGGAAATCTCATCAGCTTGTAAGTATTGAAAAACTACCAAGTTCATAGCAGTAGATTCCAGGTTTCTAAAATTTTAATTTTCTCTTGAAAGCTCACATTTTGATCATAGGCAATAAATACCATCTGTTGTTTTTCTTGAAGTGACAGGCTTACTTTGTCCATTAAAATTAAAGTCTGCCAAATAATCTGAAAATTCATTTGTCTGTCAGTCTTCTTTTTCAAGGAAAAATGATGTTGTATGAAAATGTATACTGGTTCCATTTGTAATTCAGTTGCATGAGTTTCTTTTCCTAGAGACAACTATCATATTTCAATATGTGGTAGAAATGCTTCATATGCACTTTCTCATTTTGCAATAAGGAATATTAATAAGATGTATACTCAAGGGTTTAGATTTAATAAAGTTAATCATTTTTATTGCTTTATAAAGGACATTATTGAGTGAAACTGACATTTTATTTTTATTGTGAGCATGTGGTGGTGAAGAATGTGATAACTGCCAGTATAGTTTGGTATCACAGCCTTGATTCTTTCTAAGGAAACTACAGGTTTACCTACCATTGCCTTAGCAACACTGGCAATTATCAGCATAATGAAGAAGAAAAATCACATCTTAGTTTTATCATAAAAACAGCTTTGGCCTTGCAGACTTCTTGAAATGGTCTTGGAGATCTCAGGAGTATGTGAATTGCATTTTGAAAATCTCTGAACTAAGCCTGGCCAACATGGCAAAAACCTCTCTCTACTAAAAATACAAAAATTAGCTGGGTGTGGTGGCGGGTGCCTGTAATCCCAGCTACTCAGGAGGCTGAGGCAGGAGCACTGCTTGAACCTGGGAGGTGTAGGTTGCAGTGAGCCATGATTGTGCCACTAGACTCCAGCCTGAGAGTCTAGACGGGGCGAAAGAGCACGACTCTGTCAAAAAAAAAAAAAAAAAAAAAAAAGAAGCTGACTAGAGTTCAATATTGTTACAGTCTTGAATTTCCCCTTCTGTTGTCAGAAAAATGGGCTAGCTTCTTACTGCTCCATTTCCCATGAAGTTAAAACATCAAGAGTAAGAAACTATTAACACTGAGGCCCACTCATTAAAAGCAGGGAGCGGCTTCTTAATGACTAGATTGCCTTGTCTTGCTAACTGAGACAAAATTTAATAGCAGTAGGTGGGAACTTGAACTAATATAGTCAATACCTGGTAAGCAGTACATAGTTGCTTGCTTCTGACTATACTTGCCTCATTTTCCAAAGTGAAATAATAATAAACAGATCTTTAAGAAATTTTTGGACAGGGCTAGCTCCCAAGGGACAGGTCGGGGACGGAGAGCAGGTGCCGGGGTTGGGGTGGCAGCGGGGGCCTGAGCCTCGAGGTCAACGCCTGCTGCTGCAGCAGCAGAGGCTGACTGAGCCGCCGAAGCGCTGTCACCGGAGAGTGAGGGCTCTGCTGCCGTGGTGAAACCAGCCCAGATAAGTTACAGGACTGTCCCCCGGGTCTCCTGCCCAGCAAGCCAGCGCCGTGACCAGGTGTAGGGGATGATGGTGGCGGCTCTCACTCACTTGTGAAGGCTGGAACTCAGGGAACCCGCGGTGATCTAGGGATTCTCCAGACATCGCCGCAGCCCCACCACGACCAGCCGAGGCAGCAACAGCAACAGCTCGGGCACATGAACGGAACGGCTGCACTCCAGGTTCCTTGCCGGGGACTGAGCGTGGCCTGAGGGACAGGCCCTGGGTCCTGGGATGCCCCTGACCAAGTCCAGCGAACAGGAGGGTGAGAGTGGGAAGGCCGGCCAGGAGCCATCCCCTGAGCCAGGCACTGACATCGTCCTGGCAGCCTCGGGAAGCCCGGGAAGTTCTCCAAACTGGTCCTGCTCACAGCATCCAACCAAGATGAGGATGGGGTGGGCTTCAAGCCCCAGGAAGTGCACTGCGTCTTGTCACTGGAGATGACTGTCCCCGCTACCTTCGCCAGCACCTTGCAGATCCTGCCAGCTGAGGAGCAGGGAGGGGCGGTCCAGGCAGCCCCCCAGATGCCTAAACAGAAGAGCAGCAAGCTGGACACAGCACCCGCATTCCCTGGAGTTCCTGAGGACACCATTTGGGGGTCGCCTCCAGGTGCTGGAGTCCTTCCTGTACAAGCAAGAGAAGGCTGTGGGGGACAAGGTGTACTGGAAGTGCCACCAGCACCCTGAGCTGGGCTGCCGGGGCCAGGCCATCACCTGAGGTCTGTGGGCCACAGTGTTGCGGGGCCACTGCCACGCACCCCATGAGCAAGGCCTGAAGGCCTGGCGCCAGTGGGAGAAGCTGCCCAGCCTGGCCCTGCCAGAGGGCTTGGGAGATCCCTGGGGTCCTGAGGGCCCTGGAGGCTGAGTGCAGGAGCTGCTGGAGGGGGTGGGCCTGTGGCACTGCCCCAAGGAGCCGGAGCCAGAGCCCACCCGTGGGCTGGTGTTGAGCAAGCCAGCCCAGAGGAGGGCCACGGACCCCAAGCCCTGTCGCTGCTGAGCCTGACGCCCAAGAAGTGCTCGATCCTGGGGCTAGGACAGGCCCGGCCCCTTGAGTTCCTGAGGAGGTGCTACGGGGGCAGCTTCCTGGTGCACAAGTCGTTGCCCTACAAGCAGGAGAAGGCCATGCGGGAGAAGGTGTATTGGACCTACTGGGACCATGCGCTGCACATCTGCCTGAGCCGGGCCATCACTCAGGGACAGCGGGTGACCGTGATGCGTGGCTACAGCTACCCGCCTGACGTGGAGGGCCTGGAGGCCCGGCAGCAGCAGGAGACGGCCATGGAGACTCTGCAGGCTGTGCAGGACGGCCCTGGGAGCCAAGTGGACATGCTCCTCCTAGGCGTGAACAGTCTTCTTTACCACAGAGGCCCCGGCCCCCTGACTCTCACCAGGCCCCAGCCTGGAAAGCGAGCGAAGGTCGAAGACCAGGAGCTGCCAACCCATCCCCAAGCCCTGGAAGGATCCCTGGATGAAGACCAGGACATAGATGCAGACCCCGGAAGCCCTGAGTTCCTGCGGTCCCCGCTGGGGGGCAGCTTCCTGGTGTACGAGTCCTTCTTCTACAGGCAGATGTATTGGACCTGCCGGGACCAGACCCGCATGGGCTGCCGCAGCCGCGCCGTCACCCAGGGCCAGCGGGTCATGGTCATGCACAGGCACTGCCACCCACTGGACCTGGGTGGCCTGGAGGCCCTGCGGCAGCGGGAGCACTTCTCCATCCTGGCACAGTGGGACTGCCCAGAACCCTTCTGGTCCCTGGAATTCTGAGGACTTCCCTGGGGGGCAGGTTCCTGGTGCCCAAGTCCTTCCTCTACAGGAAGGAGAAGGCAGCCAGGAAGAAGGTGTACTGCATGTACCAGGATCAGGCTTGGCTGGGCTGCCACAACCGCGCCATCACCTGGGGCCAGCGGGTCATGGTCCTACGCAGCCACTGCCATCAGCCCGACCTGGAGGGCATAGAGGGCTTGAGGCAGCGGGAGCGGCTCCCCAGCATGATCCAGCAGGAGGACCCAGAAGAGATTCAAGTTCAACTGTGCTTCAAGACGTGTTCTCCTGAAAGCCAGCTGATTTATAGGTAATTGTATTAGTTATCTAATGGTGCGTCACCAATTACAACATAACGTAGTGGGCTTAAAACAACAATGACAAAAACAAAAATAAATTTTTGGTACAGGGGTAAGGCCAGATGTGCATCTTGCCTGAGGCCAAAGTCCATGTACTTGGCCACTACTTTATACTGATCTCTAGGCTGCTACCTAGCTCTGAAAGTCAGTGATTCTGGAAGACAAATATCTTCCTAAAGTGGCAAATAAGGCTGTTGGTAGGATTTGCGGTGGAACTGTAAGGATTTCAGCAAATACAACATATAGTTTTTAACCATATGGAATGTATACTGTGGCCTGGTAGTTAAAAGAGCAGGCTTTGAACATAAGCTGTTTAAAGCCCAAAACTATCATTTACCAGCTTTGTGATTTGGGGAAAGTTGCTTGACCTCTTTTGCTTCAGAGTATTCATTTGTAAGATGAAATGATGAGGGATAATGATAATAATGCTACCTATTGAGGCTTCAATTAGTGATGGTTTGGTAGGTAGCAGAGCACATGGTAAGCATTAGTAAATTTCGGCTTTTATAATTATCTGCTGTGCTGAACACATGATAGCCATGCAGTACAAATTGGCTATTATTATTTAACACACTTCCTCCTTCTTCTCATTACTGGTACAAACACAAGCGTCATTTGTTATTCATTTATATGTTCATTTGTCTGTTCTACAGTGATCTTCTGAACCTAGTATATAACAGTCACTGTGCCAGGCGATGACCCTGATCTAGTCCTATAGTTGGCAACTCCAACATAGCTATTATTTCCATTTTACTCTAGTTACTAGGGAAGAAAAGTAGTACATTGCTTTTTCCTAGGTTTCCTCAGATCATGCAGTTAATGTCGAGCATCCCACCATTTTCCTCTATTATTTCAGATTAAAGACAGGTGCTAATAATTGCATCTTGATCTTTAAGCCAACATTTTAAATCAAAAAAACATAGATAGGAAAGTAAGTGTCTCTCATTTTCTAATATTGTCATAAAGATTGTAAAAATTCAAGCCAAAAAAACACTTTATATGGTATATATGTTTTTTTTATGAAAGTTAAAACATAAGCTAATATTACATTGATAATTACAAATATATTCTTTGAGAGGAATATCTCTAATCCATTTTTCACCATGTGTGATGCACTTGGTGCTTGAAGATTTCTTAAGAACTGCATATATGCAGATGACAATGAAGTTCTTTACTATTATCCTTATCACAAATAAATTTCTTGAGAATGTACAGATTTCCCCATGAGAACCCAAAAACATAACTGCTAACAATTTATTCACTGAAACTGAAACTAAGATTTGCAAATTTAAAGAAGATAATCTTTGAATAGTAGGAAAAGCTAATCATTTTCCTTTAATAGCTCTTAAGCTTCATTCTTCCTGAAAATTTAAATTCTTCCTAATCTTAGCAAATACTACAACAAGTAAAAATCATATAGGTGTGCAGCAAATGTGTGTTTAAAATTTTATGTCCTACAGATTTGAAAATTAAATTGTATTTTAAATGTATTAAGAGAAATCCCCATATAAGAGAATGCTAGGATGAATCATTTCAGTAAGGAATTCTATTGTTAGCCACAGGAAAATTCTCTCTAAATTATATTTTGAGTGTCTGGATTTGTGTATTTCATGTATTTTTAAGGCAAGATGTGTTTATAGTAGAAGCTATTACAAAAGCATTTCTTTTCTATTTATCAAGTTAGAATCATACCTTAAATTATTCTAGTAAAGTATCCTGAAGGAAAACAACAACAACAACAACAACAAAAAACAACTAGGAGTCATGAGCTGAGTCTTCTACCAGTAATAGAATTAATTTTAGTATGCATTTTCCTTGGCCTCACACCATTCAACACCATTGGTTACTCCCTCTTTCTTGAATGTGCTCTTCTTTTGACTTATGCTGACACTTGGTTAAACTGTTTCTCTCTTACCTCTTTGGCTGCTGCTTCTTCAGAGCCCTTTTCTCTCTTCTCCTTTTCTACCATTAGCTATCTCTACCTCTAGATATTAGAGCTTTTTAGGTAACAGTCCTGGGCTGTTCTGTTTTACACAGCTGGACTTCATGGATCCAAATCCTGGTTACAGGGCTTGAACTCACTACAGGCAAGGCTTAAACTCTGTTTGCCTCAGCCTCCTAAAATATAAAAGAGAATAATAATAGTTCCTATTTCATGAGGTTATTGTGAGGATTAAGTAAATACATTTAAATAATGTATTTATTTAAATGGGTGCAGTAGCTAACGCCTGTAATCCCAGCACTTTGGAAGGCCTAGACATGTGGATCACTTGAGATCGGGAGTTCAAGACCAGCCTGGTCAACATGGTGAAACTCATCTCTACTAAAAATATACAAAAATTAGCTGGGCGTGGTGGTGCACGCCTGTAATCTCAGCTATTCGGAAGGCTGAGACCAGAGAGAATCACTTGAACCTGGGAGGCGAAGGTTGCAGTGAGCTGAGATTGCACCACTGCACTCCACCCTGGGTGACAGGATGAGACTCCATTAAAAAAAAAAAAAAAAGCCCGGGGGCGGTGGCTCAAGCCTGTAATCCCAGCACTTTGGGAGGCCGAGACGGGCGGATCACAAGGTCAGGAGATCGAGACCATCCTGGCTAACCCGGTGAAACCCCGTCTCTACTAAAAAATACAAAAAACTAGCCGGAGGTGGCGGGCGCCTGTAGTCCCAGCTACTCAGGAGGCTGAGGTAGGAGAATGGCGTAAACCCAGGAGGCGGAGCTTGCAGTGAGCTGAGATCCGGCCACTGCACTCCAGCCTGGGCGACAGAGCGAAACTCCGTCTCAAAAAAAAAAAAAAAAAAAAAAAAAACCTTAGAACACTGCATTTGGGTTGTTTATTTGTTTTTTGAGATGGAGTCTCACTCTGTCCCCCAGTCTGGAGTGCAGTGGCTAACTACAATCTCCGCCTCCTGGTTTCAAGCAATTCTCCTGCCTCAGTCCCTGGAGTAGCTGGGAGTACAGGCGCCTGCCACTATGCCCATCTAATTTTTGTATTTTTAGTGGAGACGGGGTTTCACCATGTTGGCCAGGCTGGTCTCGAACTTCTGACCTCAGATGATCCACCCACCCAGGCCTCCCAAAGTGCTGAGATTACAGGTGTGAGCCACTGCGCCCGGCTGGTATTTTTAATTGTTTTTATTCTGTAGCATATTCTTTCTCTATGTAATGCATCAATTCCCATCCACATGTTGACAAATCCTAAATTTATATCTCTAGTCGAGGTCTCTCTGCTGAGGCTCAGACTGTATATATCTGACTACTAGTATCTTCACTTGGATGTCTCTCAGATACATCAAATTATGTTCAGAACTGAAAGTTAAATTATTAATCTTCCTTTTTCTAGATGTCTTCCCCACCCGCAAATTGGTCCTTCTCAAAGTATTACAAAGTTAGTAAATGACATCTCTATCCCCTCAGTTCAAACAGAAATAGGACAGGTATTTAAACTTTTTAAAAAAACTTTTTAATATGAAGAATTTATAATATATATAAAAATAGAGAGAATCCCTAGCTTCAACAATTAGCATGGCGAATCTTTTTTCATTTATATTTCCACCCACTCCACCATGTCCCAAACTAAATTATCTGGAAGTGAATTCTAAACACCATACTATTTTATGCGTATTTAGTTGTGCATGTGTCTCTGAAACAATACTCTTAAAATATTTATGAAAATATTATAACTTGTCACAAAATTTTTTCTTTTATTTCACTGTCAATTTAAATCAGAATCCACACAAAGTCCATAAATGGCAAATGTTGATATATGTCTTACATTTTTAAAATCATTCTCATTCTTATTCACCTCATCCCAAATATATTTGTTGAAGAAACGTTTGCCCTGTAGTTTTTTTTGACCCCCTAATTTCCTGTAAATTGGTAGTTTGAGCTGAAGGCTTAACTTGGTTTTGTTCAGGTTTGCTTTTTTATAGGAATAGTTTATGGAAAGTGTTGGGTACTTTCATCAGGAAGCACAGAAAGTCAGATTGTCTCTCCTTTTTGTGTTGTGAACAACTGTTGATGGTCATTGTTTAGAATAGATCCGTTATATCATTAGTGGTTACAAAATGTTAATATTCTATTTTTAAATCAGTGTTTCATTTATTGGTTGAAATGCTTCTATAAAGATAAACTTCCCCTTACAACTTTTGGTTATCCAGCAGTACCTTTCATATAGGAAGATAAAATATTCTTTTCCTATATTCATCAGCTTTCAGTGTGATTAGTTCATTCTGTATCATCTTCCATGAGTGATCAATGAACTTTTTTTTTTTTTTTGAGATAGAGTCTTGCTCTGTTGCCCAGATTGAAGTGCAGTGGTGTGATCTTGGCTCACTGCAACCTCCACCTCCCGGGTTCAAGCAATTCTCCCACCTCAACCTCCCGAGTAGCTGGGACTACAGGCACACACCACCACACCCGGTTAATTTTTTGTCTTTTTAAGGTAGAGACAGGGTTTCACCATGTTGGGCAGGCTGGTCTGGAGCTCCTGGTTCAAGTGATCTCCCCTCCTTGGCCTCCCAAAGTGCTGGTATTACAAGCATGAGCCACTGTGCCTGGCTGATCAATGAACTTTTAAAAATGTTTTTAAGTGTTTCAGTCCACTGCATTAGTTATTTTTATTGATGCTCAACTTATGCCATCTTTAAAGAGTAGAGGCTTCTTCAGTTTGGCTCCTGAGTCCTTTTGACAAATTTCAATTTTACTTAATAGCTTAATTTTTTCAATATTATAAGATATATGAAGATTATCATAGACATCTTCTGCTGTAGTATAGATATCATCCATTTCTCTAAGGTATTTAGTATTGGGAAATGGTATTTAGAGACCATGGTCTGGGTTTTAGGAGTGCTCATTGTTACTTCATTGGTCATTGTTTCTACACTTGTTCAGTGAACGTAGCTAAGGAATACATACTTTTTTATTTGCTTTTTTTGTTTGTTTGTTTTGAGACAGAATCTCACTCTGTCACCCAGGCTGGAGTGCAGTGGCATGATCTTGGCTCACTGCAAGCTCTGCCTCCTGGGTTCACACCATTGTCCTGCCTCAGCCTCCTGAGTAGCTGGGACTACAGGTGCCTACCACCATACCCTGCTAATTTTTTGTATTTTTAGTAGAGATGGGGTTTCACTGTGCTAGCCAGGATGGTCTTGATCTCCTGACCTCATGATCCACCTGCCTCAGCCTCCCAAACTGCTGGGATTACAGGCTGAGCCACTGTGACCAACTGGAATACATATTTTTTTTAAGAGAAAATCTGATTTCATAATATTTTAATTTAGTTTAATTATTATTATTTAAATTTGTTTCCTATCAATTTTCATTTTAGATTAAGGGGGTACATATGCAGGTTTGTTATATGGATAAGTTGCATGTCATCAGGGTTTGTGTACAGATTATTTCATCATCCAGGTAAGAAGTATAGTACTCAATAGGTAGTTTTTCAGTTCTCACTGTCCTCCCACCCTCTGCCTTTAAGGAGGCCCTGGTGTCTATTGTTTACTTTTTTGTGTCCATATGTACTCAATGGTTAGCTCCCACTTATAAGTGAGAACATGTGATATTTGGATTTTCTGTTTCTGCATTGCTTCAATCAGGATAATGGCATCATGCTCCATCCACGTTGCTGTAAAGGACATGACTTCATTCTTTTTTTATAGCTGTGTATTATTCCATGGTGTATATATACCACATTTCCTCACCAGTTCACTGCTGATGGGCGTCTAGGTTGATTTTGTGTCTTTGCTATTGTGAATATTGCTTTGATAAACATACATGTGCATGCCTTTTGATAGAATGATTTACATTCCCTTGGGTGTATATCCAGTAATGGGATTGCTGGGACAAATGGTAATTCTGTTTTATGTTCTTTGAGAAATTTCCAAACTGCTTTCCATGGTGATTGAACTTGTTCACATTCCCATCAGCAGTATATGTGTTCCCTTTTCTCCACAACTTTGCCAGCATCTGTTGTTTTTGACTTCTTAATAATAGCCATTCTGACTGGTGTGAGATGGTATCTTATTGTGTTTTTTTTGTTTGTTTCTCTAGTGATTATTGATGTTGAACATTTTTTTCATAAGTTTATTGTTGACATTGTGTAAGATTCTTTTGAGAAATTTCCATTTATATCCTTTACTCATTTTTTTAAAGTTTTTTTTTGAGGTGTGTACTTTTATTGCACTAGTATCAAGTTAGTGTACAGGGAAGCCCAGGCTGCCTCCACCCTCCACCCACTCCCAGGGAGATCAAAAGCCTTCATACATCTCAAGTTGGGAGACAGAAAACAGGGGCCACAATGCCAATCATTCAAAATAAAACAAAAAAAGTACTAGGCAAAGATTTAAGAAATTGTGCATTACATAGTATACATGAAAGCAATGCTGTCACCTTCCTGGACTTGGAAGAGGATTGGGCCATTCTCCCTAGAGAGAAATGTGGTGGCTTTTTGGAGGGCAAGGGACTTCCTGTAACAATGCATCTCACAATATTTGGAATGACTATTAAAAAAAAGAACAATATACAATCAAAGTCTTCGGCCACATTGTAGAACTTTGAGGGATGCTGGCTCCAGCCGATTGCTGACACTGTCATGGTCTAGTTTTTAAATCCTGAGTCAAACCAAAGACAAAAACAAAAACAAACAAAAAACAAAAACAAACTAATGCATGCCAATGTCATCTTGTTTTCTGCGCAGGTTTGGTTTTTGTCAAGAAAGAGTGTAACGAAACTAAGGAAACTAAGTGACAGTCTGCCTAGAGGCATCTGCAGTGGACGATGGAGGGATGGGACTTATGGTATTCCTGCTTGCTGATCCATATCTGCTGGAAGGCTGGCAGCCAGGCCAGGATGGAGCCACCGGACCCATACAGAGTATTTGCACTCAGGAGGACCTATGATCTTTATCTGCATTGTGCTGGAAGCCAGGGTGGTGATCTTCTGCATCCTGTGGGGGATGCCAGAGTACACAGTGGTGCTACTGGACAGTACTGCATTGGCGTACAGGTCTTTGCAGATGTCCACATCACACTTCATGATGGAGTTGAAGGTAGTTTCGTGGATGCCACAGGATTTCATGCCCAGGAAAGAAAGCTGGAAGAGAGCCTCGAGGCAGAGGACCTGCTCGTTGCTGATGGTGCTGACCTGGCCTCCAGGCAGCTTGCAGCTCTTCTCCAGGGAGGAGCTGGAGGCCACGGTGACCATCTCTTGCTGGAAGTCCAGGGTGAGGTAGCACAGCTTCTCCTTGATATCTCATGCTCTCTTGCTCCACGGTGGTGGTATAGCTGTAGCCATACTCCCTGGGGCTCTTCATGAGGTAGTCAGTCGGGTCCAGATACAGGATGGCACCGGGGAGGGCGTGCCCCTTGCAGATGAGCACAGTGTGGGTGACTCTGCCAGAGTCCATCATGATGCCAGTGGTACAGCCAGAGGCTTACAGGGAAAGCACGGCCTGAATGGCCACATACATGGCTGGGGTATAGAAGGTCTCAAATATGATCTGGGTCATCTCATGGTTGGTCTTGGGGTTCAGGGGGGGGCCCAGTCAGCAGCACAGGGTGCTCCTGAAGAGCCACATGCAGCTCATTGAAGAAGGTATGGTGCCAGATCTTCTCCATTGGTAACAGTGCCGTGCTTGGTGGGGTATTTCAGGGTCAGGATGCTTCTCTTGCTCTGGGCATCATTGCCCACATAGGACTTCTTCTGACCCATGCCCATCAGCACACCCTGGTGCCATGGGTGCCTCACGATGGAGGGGCATTGCTGCCTGCTAAGCTGGCCTTGCACATGCCGGAGCCATTGTCCATGGCGAGCGCAGCGATATCATTATCTCCAGTGAGCTGGCAGTGGGTGTGGACTCATGGCAGAGCGGCGAGGGCAAGACTCTGCTTATGGGGCAGATGCTGTCTCAGAGGTTAATGCAATAGTTCTTGGCTTGTAGATTTGTCTAAGTTCCTTATAGATTCTGAATATTAGACCTTTGTCAGAGGCATAGTTTGCAAATATTCTCTCCTATCAGTTGTCTGTTTACTTTGTTGATAGTTTTATTTGCTGTGCAGAAGCTCTTTAGGTCTCATTTGTCAATTTTTGTTTGTGTTGCAATTGCTTTTGGAGTCTTCATCATGAAATATTTGCTAAGGTCTATGTCCAGAATGGTATTTCCTACATTTCTTCTAGGGTTTTTATAGCTTTAGGTTTTACATTTAAGTCTTTAATCCATCTTCAGTTGATTTTTGTATATGGTGAAAGGAAGGCCAGGTGGCTCGGACAGGGCATGGTGGCTCATGCCTGTAATCCCAGCACTTTGGGAGGCCGAGGCGGGCAGATCACGAGGTCAGGAGATCAAGACCATCCTGGCTAACACGGTGAAACCCCATCTCTACTAAAAATACAAAAACATAAAAAATTAGCTGGGTGTGGTGGCAGGCGCCTGTGTAGTCTCAGCTACTCGGGAGGCTGAGGTGGGAGAGTGATGTGAACCCAGGAGGAGGAGCTTGCAGTGAGCTGAGATTGCCACTGCACTCTAGCCTAGCCTGGGCGATGGAGTGAGACTCCGTCTCGGAAAAAAAAAAAAGCAAGTTTCATTCTTCTGCATATGGCTAGCCAGTTGTTGCAGCACCATTGTCACTTTGTCACAGATCAGTTGGTTGCAGTGTATGACTTTATTTCTGAGTTCTGTAACCTCTTCTATTGGTCTGTATATCTCTTTTTCTACCTGTGTCATGCTGTTTTGGTTACTGTAGCCTTGTCATATAGTTTGAAGTCAAGTAGTATGGTGCCTCCAGCTTTAATCTTTTTGCTTAGGATTGCTTTGGCTATTTAGGCTCTTTTTTGATTCCATATGAATTTTAGAATAGTTTTTTCTAATTCTGTGAAATATGTTGTTGGTAATTTGATAGGAATAGCATTGAATCTGTACATTGCTTTGGGCGATATGGCCATTTTAACAATA
The DNA here is from genome assembly GCF_000951035.1 of Colobus angolensis palliatus. Lineage (NCBI taxonomy): Eukaryota > Metazoa > Chordata > Mammalia > Primates > Cercopithecidae > Colobus > Colobus angolensis. The sequence goes on from NW_012117622.1 coordinate 894,784, forward strand.
TTGATTCTTCCTACCCATGAGCCTGGAGTGTGTTTCCATTTGTTTGTATCATCTCCAAGTTCTTTCAGCAGTGTTTTATAATTCCCATTGTTGAGATCTGTCACCTTCCTGGTTAGCTGTATTCCTAGGTATTTTACTCGTTTTGTGGTATTGTGAATGGGATTGCTTCCTTGATTTGGCTCTCAACTTGGATGTTGTTGGTCTATAGAAATCATGATATTTTAATTTTAAATTTAAAATTACAATAGTTTTACTTAACTTCTTTGATTTTAAATTCATATTCTCTCTACTATTGTAAAAAAAAATTGGTTCCTAAATGTGTAAATATAATTACTTATTTTCTTTATCCTTTATCTATTTTTCTTCATCCTAGATTGTATTATAATAGTTTCAGAAAATCATAACCAATGTTGTCACTAACAATATGATTGTTGAAAATTATTCAAGATCTTTTTTTAAAAACACTTTATTTATTTATTTTGAGGTTCAGAGTATTTCCAAATAGACAAATGAAATTATTGTGTCTTCAATTTATTTGAAATACTTCTTCTATGTGTAATTATGCCATCAGCTCATTGCTTAGATTGGTTTCATTTTGCTTAGATTTTTAGGAATTTAAAAAATTTAACTTTAATTTAAATTTTAATTATGTAAAATGGTTACAGGACTTAAAGAAATGTACCAAACAAGATCTATTGCAAAAAGTCCATCATTTATTCCTATCTTCCTTATAGTTGCTTTCCTCTCCCTGTAAGTAGCCATTTAAAAACCTTTTTGCTTTAGCCTTACATTAAAAATATGTGAAAACATATGTCTTTGTATCCTCCCTCCTTTCATGTTCTTCCTTTGTATCTCTCCTTTCTACCAATCAATGGTAACATGTTATACTCACTTTTCTTCAGCTTACTTTTTTCACTTTCCTAGAGATCACTTTTATATAAAGTATATAAAAATAGCCGGCTCTGCTAAGCTGGCCTTGCACATGCCAGAGCCATTATCCGCGACGAGTGCAGCGATATCATTATCTCTGGTGAGCTGGCAGTGGGTGCGGACTCATGGCAGAACAGCGAGGGCGAGACTCTGCTTATGGGGCAGATGCTGTCTCAGAGGTTAATGTAATCGTTCTTGGCTTGTAGTTTCCCTTTATAGTTACATATTTCTCAATTGAGTGGGTATATCATGGTTTAGTCAACCAGAACCTTTTGGTAGATATTTGCATTATTTCCAGTTGTGTGCTGGTAAATATTTAACTAGATCTCTATAGGGGAAAAAGTCCTGATTTGGAGTTTGCAAATGTCTGTAGTGTCAATACTCCTACCATGGCTGATTTTAAGCTACTAATATAATGTCACTGAATGGGAAGTGATGTACAGTAGCATATCATTATATAGTATTCCCAGCATTTGGATACAGTACATGTAAATAATCTGAAGAACATAGTTTTGTTTGTTTTTGTTTTTTGTTTTCTAAATTTTGAGACAGGGTCATGCTCTGTTCCCTAGGCTAGAAGGTAGTGATATAATCATGGCTTGCTGCAGCCTTGACTTCCCAGCCCAAACAATCCTCCCACCTCAACCCCCCAAGTAGCTGGGACCACAGGTGTGTGCCACCATACCTGGCCAATTTTGTTTGTTTTTTTGTAAAGACAAAGTCTCACTATATTACCTGGGCTAGTCTTGAACTCCTGGGCCCAAGTGACCCTCCCATCTAGGCCTCCCCACATGCTGAGATTATAGGCATGAGCCACTATGCCTGACTTACCTTTGTTTTTAATATAATTTGTTTAATTGTAAGTCTATATAACATAATTTCAACAGTGACTGTGTTTAAAAACTAGCTTGCAAAATTACTGGAAATGTAACAATCAATTTTTGCAAGTGGATACAAGCAAGTTCTAGTATATTCACTGGTTGCTATTACAAATTTTTCTGTGGTGAATAGCATTGTACCTGTGTCAATTTGGATATTTGCTGGTATAAATTTGGAACAGATTTTTAGAAGTGGGGTTATTGAGTCAAAGGATAAATGTTTCTGTTGCTCAGTTGTCTTTGAAAGAGACTATACCATTTGGTATTTCCACCAGCATTAAATGAGAATGTTTGTTTCCCCGAGTCTCATCAACAGAGAATGTTGTCAAGATTTTAGATTTTTTTTTTTTCAAAAATAAAGGTGAGAAATGTATCTCATTGTAGATCTCATTTGCATTTATCTTATTATGGGTGAGGTTGACCACCTTTTTGTATCTGTTAGTCATTACTGACAGTTCCTTCCTTCCTTATTCTTCATATCTAACCAATTACCAAGTGTGTTTTTCTTTCGCAGTGTTCATTGCAGCTGTACCAGATAAAACTGCAATCTCTTCATCTGGATTAATTTTTGAGCTTCCTATCTTGTCTTTCTGCATACATTTTGCCTTCTCTAATTAATTCTTTACAAATCAGCTAGCGGAATCTTTCCAAGAAAAATGGACTTGTATAACTCACCTTCTCCTGATACTTCAGTGGCTTCCCATTATACTTTAGAAGCCAAATTGCTTAGTCATACCTATAAGACATTGGAGACAACTTTATCACAAAAGCACACATAGTTATAAAGAAGCCTGGAATTATAGTATGAAAATGAAAGAAAAGATTTTTTTCTCATATTAGCACAAATTAAATATGTAATTAATTAGATAGTGATTAAGTAAGGTTGGAGTTTATTTGAGAAGCTCTCTTAGAGCAGGTGATGAAAATAACCAGGGAAAGAAAGTAGAAGAAGACTGTGTACAGGCTGGGTGTGGTGGCTCACACCTGTAATCCCAGCACTTTGGGAGGCCAAGGTGGGAGGATTGCTTGAGGCCAGGAGTTCGAGACTACTTAGTCCTGGCCAACATACCAAGACCCCATCTCTATTGAAAAAAAGAAAAAGAAGAAGAATGTATGCAAAGGCCATTAGGCAAAAATTAGCAAGAATTTCCTGGTAGTTGGAGGCAAATGGCAGAGGTAAGTAGAGAAGTAACAGCTAAGTAGAGTCTCTGAGAAGTTGAGAAAGACCTAAGCTATTTCCAGTTTTTGAGGCTTCTGACATATTAAAATAAATAAATTCCAAAGCAGGTCTGCAAAATTTATAGTATATTTCAAATGCATCTATGTGATATTTGAAACACCAGAAAGTATAATGCAATATAATGGTAGCATTCACAAGATGATTACAGGATTTACAAAAAGATTTTAATTCATAATACGCAGCAGGGGATGTTGAATTTTGTGTTTCCTGGGTCTCTCCCACCCCTGTATTAGGGTTCTCCAGAGAAATGGAACCAATGGGGGTAGGGAGAGAGACAGAGGGAAATTTATTTATTTACTTATTTAGAGATGGAATTTCACTCTTGTTGCCCAGGCAATGGTGCAATCTCAGCTCACTGCAACCTCTGCCTCCTGGTTTAAGTGATTTTCCTGCCTCAGTCACCCAAGTAGCTGGGATTACATGCCTGGCTAATTTTTTGTATTTAGTAGAGACTGGGTTTCACCATGTTAGGCTGGTCTCAAATTCCTGACTTCAGGTGATCCACCCACCTTGGCCTCCCAAAGTACTGGGATTATAGGTGTGTGTCACCGCACCAGGCCTGAGAGAAATTTATTATTAGGAATTGGCTCATGCAGTTATGGAGGCTGGCAAGTACAAATTTGCAGTGTGGGGCCAGCAGGCTGGAGACCCAGGAGAGCTGATGATGCAGATCAAGTATGAAGACAGTTTGCTGATGAATTCCCTTTTGCTAGGGAAGGCTAGTCTTACTGTTCTGTTCAGACCTTCAACTAATTTGGTGAGGCCAACCCTCATAATGGAGGGCAATATGATTTACACAAAATTTACTGATTTAGATGTTAATCTCATCCAAAACACCCTTCAAGATACAACATTAGCCTTCATATACCCAGAGAGATATGTTGAAGTCTTAAGCCTCAGTATCTCAAAATGTGAAGCAACGTTGCTGACATTTCAATTTTAGACTTCCAACCTCCCAAACTGTGAAATGATAAATTTGTATGGCTTAAGCCACACAGTTTGTGGTACTTTGTGACAGCAGTGCCAGGGAACAAATACAGATTGTATGTATGACCTCAGTTGGAGATAACATCAAAAATGTAAATTTGAAGCCCTTCATTATAAAGTTGACAATTGGATTAAATGTCTTTAGGTCAATTCTAATTCATGATAAGTTCGTTTTCTAAAACCCATCAGGAACAGTTTAATGATAATCATTTCACCACAGTATCAGAGGAAAGACTAAGTTTTGAGAAATAGTTTAATAGTTCACCAAACTGGCCTATGTTCACCACTTCAGTCCAACCATCAGTAGACTCTCGGAGCTGTACATGTTAAGGTTCATATCTTACAAAGCAAGTGTGGTCATTTATGGGAGTGGCTGGTATAAGGTAGCTTTGCTCCACACTAGTGAACAGGCCCCCAACCAGTACCACAGCGATTGTTGGGTTCAAGAGACCCATCAAATAGTTGAAACAAAGTTTTGGGAAGAAAGATTCCACTTTATTTAGCAAATTAAATTTCCCCTTAGAATGAAAAGAAGTCATTCTCCTAACAGTGTGGTCCTAGTACTTTCTTCAGACCTAGATTCCCATGGTTGGTTTAAGTTGTAAAATTCTGTGTCTTTTCTTCTGTTTCTTGGCTGAAGACATTGTGGCACAGCAGATGTGCTTACCAGAGAGCCTGACACCAAGTTGATGCTCACTGGATTTGTTGAGAGAATAATCCACAAGTCTTGGGGCCAGACTAGTCTCCAATTCTAGCTCTGCCACTTTCTAGCTGATTGACGCAGAGTCAGCCATGGAATCTCTCTGACCTCAAATTTCTTCTTCATTAAAACCATAGGGAAAATCTCTCAACTTTCTCTCCTGTTGTTTTTCACAATATATTTGAAGAAATTTATCTTACTTTGGGAACTAGATAAAAATTAACGTGATTTTTAAAAAAGGTAATAATTATTGCTTTGTTTGCTTCACAGAATTGGTATGAAGATTGAAATGATAGTACATATAATAGCACTTGACAAAGCATAAAGTAATATATAGATGTAATAGATTATTATCTTGCTAATAGCATCACCATTCTCAAATTTCTGATTCAATATTGTCAATGCGTATGCTCTTTTGAAAGCTTTAGATAAGAAAATTACTTTAATATGAATTGTAGTTTGTACAAGTATATGCATGTGTATATTTTTGTAGGTTTAAGATGATTAATTTGTTTATTTAAAAATATAACATACACAGTACAAACAAAAAAAGCTCCTTTCTAGCATAGTATTGCAGGTCCACAAACTGGTACACTGTATCTGTAATTTCTACATCCAAAAAATCTTAACAAAAGTTTTTCTGTAAATAATTTGTAGAAAAATTGGACTTGAACTGATTGTCTATAGTCTATTTCAATTAACATGACTATTCATACATTTTATTATAGACGTATATGAATCTTCCCTCTCATAAAAAGCTTAAGAAAGCCAGACCAACAAAGATGGGGCAATTAAAGAATAGTACAAGTGAGATGTTTAAGCTGCATATATTCAAGAGCTGAAGAGTATGGTACAAATAATAAGTCCTGTGTATTGTCAAAAAGGGAATAAAATAATTGTAGACTCTAGATCTACCTTCCAGAAAAGAAAAAACAATTTTATTGAATGATTCCTGGTATATTCGTTTAACATAATCCCTTTAAACAGAAAAGGTAGAATTTCATTTCAGAAACCCTAATTTGTATTTCAAAAAAAAAAACCCCTAAGTTCTATTTCAAAACCCTAATTTTTCTTGAACAAAGAAAAGTAGCCCGGATTCTTCAGAACTTTACTTTCATCAGAGTTGAACCATAGAATAACAAAGGCTGTGTGTCCTGGATGCTTACAACCCCTTATCACTCCATGAATTGGCCCCAAGAAGTGTAGGATCATTGTAAATCTTAAGAAATAGATAATTTGATTTCCAGGAGTTGGATTGAACTTAGAATAAGACTCATATAGGGTTCTTGACCTCAATATTTGCTCAGCTATCTTTCAAGGCCCTGGCTTGTTCCATCTCATTTTTACAAGGCAGAGCCCTTCCAGCCCTTGGTTTCTACCCTGTCTGGTCAGTTTCACAGCAAGGTCAGAGTGCCCTGCATTAATTCTGGAAGCACAGTCCTTGCTGCCAGTCCCCTCCATAATGTTTTGCTATTTTCTCTCTCTCTCTCTGTCTCTAACTCACTCGCTCGCTGTCGCTCTCTCTCTCTTTAAGCTGTATTTAAGCCTTAGACTACAGATATAAGCTCTTGGGTACTTATTTAAAAATCTAAAATACCTTGAATTTTCAATTCATCTGTCCTCCTTCACAAGGTCTTTTTACAATGTGCAATTTATAAAATGAAATAGCGTTTTTTTCAATAAAATTTATACAACTACCAGAAGATATGATCAAAAGCATTTCCACTGAGCAAATGATTATTGTAGGATAGTGGTTAGAAGAAGGAAATTTAGAATGCAAGAAGCTAAATTCAAATTTCAGCTCTACCACACTTACTAGCTTTGTGACTTTGGGCTAGTAACTCAATCTCTTTGCCTCAACTTTCCCATCTGTAAAATGGAGGCAATAATACAGCAATAGACTATTCTGAGTAATAAATATAAAACACTTAGCCAAATTCTTGACATTTCAGAAACTCAAGGAATATTAACTTTTTGCCATTATCAGCAGTGAAAAACCCTCCATCATTCCAAAGATTTTAGCTTGCAAAATGCTCCTAAAGGGTGTAACCCCATTTCACTATTGTCTGCTTCAGTGGCTGCCACACACCTCATGTTCTAATCCTAACACAGTCACATACCTATGGAATCATGACATTCAAAGTCTGCAAGAACTGTGGGGGAAATCTCATGCTTCATTTATTCAAATGCCACTGTCAAGTGTGACTGTGACCCAGAGTGTTAGCATCACTCTTTAGCTTATTTTACTTTATTTTTTCAGCTCTCAATTTTAACATTTCTGTTAACTACATTCATGCTGTGTCATTTCACTTGAAACTTTCTTTTTCCACCCCCTAATTAGAGACCAGAGACAGTGCTGGTAAGTTTGGACAGTTTGGACAGAACTAGCAGGTGGCCTACCTAGCTACAACCCTTTAAAAACCCTATTTCTATATCTTATTAGTGGACAATGACAGAAGTCAGGCTTATAAGCATCCAAACACTTGTGAGACAGCATGTCAGCTTTCAAATAGCATGCATTTAGACACACACTCAACTGTATGCACTGGTTTTCACATTCATTCCATTTTTGAGAATGTAATACATCGTCTAAAGTGAAAACTAATTTTTGAATTTCTCTTGTTTACTACCTTCTGTGTGTGAGGCATTTAAAATATTTTTTATTAAGGTATTATTTATGAACAGTGATATTCACTCTGTAAGTTTTAACAAATGTATATAAATGCATCACAACTAAATCACGGAACAGTTCCATCACTCCAGAAAAATTTCCCTGGACCCTTAAATCAACTCCTTCCCCCACCTGCAGCCCCTGGCAAACATTAGTCTGCTTTTTTCCTCTATAGTGTAGTAATTTTTTACATACATTATCTCAGTTAATATTACTGATGATCTTCTGAGATAACAATATTACTCTATATTATATGGCTATTTTATCATTAAAATAATATTTCTCATTTTCAATTATAAAAGTAACTGTTATTATAGAAAGTTTGTTTGGAAATTTTGATTATTTGTAACACAACTGCATACTGCTCTAAAGAATAAAGAAGGCTATTATACAGCTAAAGATATGGCCCTAATTCCTTTTTATTAAAACTCATTCAATCTTAAAGGGGCACTTATTCAGAATCAATTTACTCTTAAATACCAAAATGGTAGCCCTAAATCCAAATATGTATCTATGATGATAATAAGTGTAAATTACCTAAACATACCAGTTAAAAAACAGAGATTGTCAGAATGAGGAAAACAATAATATGCTGCCTATGAGAAACCCACTCTAAATATAACAATATGATAGGTCAAAAATGAAGGAATGGAAAATTATATACAATGCAGACACTATGCAACAGAAAACTGAGTAGCTACATTAATATAAGACAAAGTAGACTTCAGAGAGAGGAAAATTACTAGGGATAAAGAAGGATACTACATAATTATAAAATGGTTAATTTACTAAGTAGATTTGGGAAAGATTTATTAAGTAGATAACAATCCTAAATATATATGTGACTTACAACAGAGCTCTAGCAAATACTGATAAAACTGGACAAATAAAAATTATAGTTGGAAACTTCAGCTCAATTTTTCTTGTTCTGTCAACTCAGTAATTGACAAGGCAAGTAGAGAGAAAATTAGCAAAGATAGACTAAAAAACACCATTAACCAACTGAATTTAATTGACATTCACAGACTCTACCTAACAATAGCTGAATACACATTTTCTTCAGGTTGACCAAGAGCATTAACCAAGGTAGACAATATTAAGTATCATAAAACAAAACTCAGCAAATTGAAAAAATGAAAATCATACAAAGTATGTTTTCTGAATATAATAGAATTAAGCTAAACAAACTCAGAAATTCTAAATTTTAGCTGGTAAATGGTACAGTTTAGTAGATAAGAACTTGGGCCCTTGATTCAAATAGAAATGGATTTGATTGTATTACTCACATATTTTGGAAACGTTGACAGTTTAACTCTGGGTTGCTTTATTTTCTAAGTTATAAAATGAGCTTAGTAATTCTATACAGTTTTATAAAGACTAAAGTGATAATACATTTACATTAAGTGCTTAGGACAGTTTCATCACCTGAATGTATTTAATATGCATTAGCTCTTATGAGGAAGAAGGAGCCTTTGCTTGAGGCTCTCTTTTTTTTTTTTTTTTTTTCAGGTGGAGTTTGACTCTTGTTGCCCAGACTGGAGTGCAATGGCGCGATCTAGGCTCACCGAAACTTCCACCTCCCAGGTTCAAGCAATTCTCTTGCCTCAGCCTACCAAGTAGCTGGGATTACAGGAATGCACCACCATGCCCAGCTGATTTTGTTTTAGTAGAGACGGGATTTCTCCATGTTGAGGCTGGTCTCGAACTCCTGACCTCAGGTGATCCACCCACCTTGGCCTCCCAAAGTGCTAGGATTACAGGTGTGAGCCACCGGGCCTGGCCAAGGCTCTTTATTTTAAAATAATGAAAAGTTTGAAAAATGCCTTGCCATTGATCCAACATAACTTATTTTACTTGAGTATCTTCACTTATCATTGTAAAAACACATACATACTGGGGACTGATTCACATTCCAGAGACCAAATTTTGACTAACTGGTAGACTGTATTTTTTTCAATTTATTCACATAGCCACCCCCTTGACAAGTCCCCTTGACTGATTAATATTTTTATAAAGAGTTAGGGTCTTGCTCTGTCACCCAGGTTGGAATGCGGTGGTGCGACCATGGCTCACTGTAGCCTCAAACTCCTGGGCTCAAGGGATCCTCCCACCTCAGCCTCCCAGTCGCTGGGATTATAGGCATTTGCCAACTTGCCTGGCTCCAATTCTGTTAATAAAAATGGAAGCCAGGATTGAGAGAGATGATTCACTCATTTAATAAGTTACTATTCAGTACCTAATTTGTAGCAGGCTCTATGTCAGATAATGGGGAAATAGCAGAACTTAGGATCCAAAGGGGAAGCAAATATAGTAAACTGTAATTAATTGAGCAATTACAATAAAAGGCACTGAATGCTGTGACTGTTGAAGTATGGTTTAATAGACAAAGAAGAATACTTTCAGTTCAGCTTCCCTTTGCGGTTGCTAATCCATTATCCACCCTGGTAAGCATGAAGGGTAGAGAATACGAGTACACCAAAGCAGTTGGCTGAACTGGTGGATGACAGGCAGGTTGGGGAAGGGAAACACCCCTCAGATGTGTGCTAGTGTGTTCATCATGGTGTCATAAACCCAAAGAAGATTAGAACACGTAGTTATAGGCTCACTACTCAGATCATCCTTCAAGTTTAGAGATGCCAGAAGATTTTAAGATTCCAAAATTAGAATCTTCTTGGTTTCTCCAAGTGAATATGCTTACCAGTATTGCCAATGTGATTTTATGAGTATTTATCAAAAGCTGACCTAAGGGAAGGACTATGCTTGTAAAAAGTAGAAAAAAAATTTTTATAAAGAAGAGGTTTTCAATAACTAAAGACTCTAATGTATTACATTGCGGTTTTTCAATAATGTAAAGGAAACAGGTGTCTTAAGCCATTAAAAAAAAAAAGAGCTAGAACTCTACCGGTGAAATGAGGTGAAATCAGATTTCTTGGTCAGCATGTTTAAAAGTGATTTCTCCAGATTAGGGAGGGCATGAGGAGCTAGACTGAGAAAAGAATTCCAATGACTGAAATAACAGACTTTTTGACTATACTAGGGAAAACAGTGACTTTAGTTTTGGATCTTTGGGCAAATGGCTATAGAAAAACCAGGGAGTTCAAATTAGCATGAGCATTTTCATTGGCTATTATGTTGGGCTTAGGACTGTTATAGGGACAATTAAATGCACTAAGAAGCTCGAATCAAATTCACAAAAGGTTTCAAGTAGCAACATGAAATTCTTTCTTTATGGTAGATTGCCAAAGCTGTAAGAGCAGTGGCCAAACCCTTTAATAGAAACAACGCAACTTTCCTGGGTTGGCAGTGTCTCCCTGGATTGAGTGTGACAGAATAATAAAGAATGACTTTGTCATCTATAAAGCTATCGGACATTCTTAAAAATTAGAAGATCCCCAAAAGGAGAAGTTAAGAACTAATATCTGAGCTTAGTTAAAATTGCACTGACCACTAGTATAAAGTTTATAAAGCATGCACAAGTATATTCGCTCAATCCTTATAAGAACTGCTAGGACAGGTTTTCGTTCCTTTTTTTATAGATAATCACCCTGAAGCTCAGAGAGGTTAAGTGACTCACCAAAGCTCAAATTACTGATCAGTGGCAGATTGGGAACTTCTTCCTTTTTGGATTCTTCACCTTTATTGGAATAGGATACAATTTGGATATGTGAGTAATCTCTATGAAAATAGTGTTCAAAGATACAATTTTCAGAGATGCCACTCCTATATAAATACCAAGTTATTTTATGTTGAGTGTAGCTCATACCTTAAGATCTTGTTTCTTAGCTTGGCAAATGTAAACAAATGACTAAATTATAAATTCTTGTCAATAAATGGCACTGTAAGATCTCATTTTTGTTTATTTGCTTAAATAATATGATCTTATTGTAGAAAAATTTGAAAATAGAGATAAACCAAAAGAAAGGTTATCCAATCTCCAAATTTTTGGCCAGAAAAATTACTGAATTAGTGTATCTCTTTCCAGTGCTTCATATAAATATATATATACATATATAGACTAAACATATATACAATAAAATACATGTCTATAAAGACAGTTACACATTTAAAATATATGTGTACATTTTAAATTTATATATACATATTTGTATATATTCAGTTATAAAGTAAAATAGAGACCATTTTATATATTCTGTTTATATATTGAATATTAAAAACTTGTTATGGACATCTTTATACTAAATAAATATGCTTCTACACCATCTTTTTGTGATATTGTTGGACAATTTCAATTTAGATTGTTATAAAAATACTGTGATGTGGTAAAAGGAATTTGAGGAGATACAGAAAAAAAGAAAAAAATTAGAAAAGAAAAATACTGTGATGAACATACTTGTAGTTATAACCTTGCCTAAATTCTCAGTTATCTCCTTAAGACAAATTTCTAGGAGTAATTTGATGCACATTGACAAATTGTCCTTGAGGAGGTTATACTTCCATCAGTAGTAGATAAAAGCTCTTGTTTTCATACACATTAACATGGAATATTTTCAGTTGATTTGTTGGCATTTATTAAAGTCCCTATGTGCTTGTAGTTCTGTTCTAAATGGTTGGCTGGTCCTGAGATATATATGGGCAACGGTATGACAAGCAGACCAGTTGGGCTGTAAAGTTTAAATGAGATAATCCATGCACAGCCTATGTCAGAGTGTCTCTATATGCAGTAAATATTAAGGATATGGTAGCTATTTATTATTGTTGTATTTTAGCTGGGAAACTTCCTCTTCATTTCCATGAAGAAAAGTCTTTTTTTTTTTCAGCATCCAAATAGAATATAATCACCTTTTTGATGCCTTTCTTAATTTCTCAAAGGGATGATTTAGATCCTTTTTCTTTGCACTCAGCACACTCTATATATTCTTCTGTTGTATGTCATATCACATTGTAACATAATTATTCTTTTATCTCTTTGACTCTCTCAGTACATTGTGCATGCTTGTGAATAAGGACCATGTCTTATCTCTGCCCACAGCACTAAGTACAGGTCCTGACAATTGATAGAAATGCAATAAATGTTTGTTACATGAGTGAACGGATGAAAAAGCAAAAGAATAAAGATTTTGCTCTTCAGATGGGTGACCTGAAACTTCCTCATGACTCCTTATCATAGGATATAAAGTATGGAGAAAGTGGATAAGGACTATGGTCCCAGTTCCCTTGGAAGTTGGCAATAGAATTAAGAAATTACGAGGCAGCTGTGCTGAAAACTATGGTTGAGGGTATCATTGGAGGTATCATCACAATACTTCTGATGTGCAGGTAAAAGCTCCTTCTTTTCTGCCTATGTAGTCAGAGTATGTCATTGAAGAGGAGAAGCTTGCCCAGTTCTCTGTGAAGGAGGGAAAGCTAACAAGCAGGTTTTGATGAGGCTATCTACCCAGACTACATTCTCGTTTCCTATTTCACATGGGTAGACCATTTCAGTACTGTTATTCCCTCACTCCCTGGTCATAACTGACAGAGTTAGGGTGGACACCTAATCCAGGAGGAACCAATCCATTCATTGTACTGAATCAACTAGATTCTGTCTCTTAGAAATTAAGACCCAGAGCCTGGCTGGACTCCATGTACTAAATGTTGGGAGATACCCTTAGATTAATTGCAAATTTTTCATTTTTACTTGTTATTTGAGCATGTTTGTTACTTCTAATTCAAGGAATTTTAACCAAGGCAGTAGGATCATTGATTTTACATGTATAGTAGTGCTTTGAAAAATATTCTCTCTCATAGTAGTGCCAGGGTTCTGCCTCAAAATACATGTCAGAAGATGTCCTGCTAGTAGGGTGCCTTAAAGGTACTTCAGCCAAGGGGTCAAGATGGGCCTCAAAAATATTCTGTCTTGACTGATTTGGATGGGTCTTGGGGTATACCCTGGCCCATGCTGACCCTGGTGTAACCATGAGAATCTCAGGATTTCTGGACTAGCCTTGCATCTTAGCATATTAGTAGAGAGAAGGATTGAGATCCTTTGGATTGGAAGCAACCTGCTGATATAAGGACAAAAGTGGCACAAGTTGCTAGGGGTAAAAATTTAAAAATATACATGTAGGGTGACTTATCATTTAGAGTTTTGGAATGAAAGGGGCATTATTCACAGTTATATCAGAACAACAGTTACAAAGTGAAATTGTCTTCGGCAGACAAGGCTATATTGTCACCATATCTCTGGGTGATTTGTAGCAATTTACATTTATTTAATTAATAAGGATCATAAGAACTGGTACTTATTTGGGAGTACTCATTTATTTTTCTTATTTTAAAATCAAATTTTTATTCATTGTGCACAAAAATTATAAAATGTAGCTACATAGGAAGAAGGCAGTAAAAAAATCCTGTCATCCAGCTTTCAAGGATAATGACTTAATATTTTGGCATACCTCTTTCCAGATTTTTCTATTTACTCATATAATACATTTAAATAAAAAAATTAGACCATATTGTTTGTATTATTGTATGTATTATTATATTATGTATTATCTCCAGTTTTACTAATTGTGCTTTAAAAGGCCACTCATTCTCCTGCAATATTTTTTCTTGTGAAATAAATGTGAGGAAGTCAGAGTGGTTTGCACACAGGATCGTGCTCTCAAAGATCTCTCAGGTTAGAAATGCGCTGTGAACTGTATACATAAGCCTATTAAAACATTTTAATTGGTCACCAAATCAAATGTCAGGTTTTTTTTCCCTCTTCTTTCCAAATAGACAAAGGGAAACATTTGGAAGCAGGGCCTGTGCACCCCCTTGTGTCACCAGGGTGGAATGTGCTGCTAGCATTCACTGCGTAAGAACAGACAGGCCTTGCAAATGCTAGAGAGGAAATGAGCTTTGCAAAGGGACACTGTGATGGAAATCAAAATACAAAAAAAGACAATGTAATTTGTCTTTATATCTGAAGGGATTTTCTGTACTCTCAAGTGACCTTGACTTTTAAGTACATTATTAAATTTTTTTTTCTTTTGTAGCCTTTGGTACAATGCCATTTTGTATAATTAAAACAGTAACATTCTCATTGTAGAAAATATTGAAAAGTGTATAAACATTACTATAACAAAAGACCTAAAAATTATTAACATTTTGATTTATTTTCTTCTAGTATTTTTTCTGCATATACACACATATACATATATCCATATATAAACCATATAGTGGATAGTATGCTGTTATAAGGGCTTGCCTCTTGCTTTCTTTAAGTTGACGTTAAATTATCATAGGAAAGTCAGATTCCGTATCTATCTTGTTCAGGGCTGAATCTCCAAGTGCCTAGCAGAATACATGGCATGTCGTAAACCTTTGATAAATGTTCATTTGATTACTGAATCTTACTGTATTTTGTAATTCACTTAACCATTTCCCGGTTGTACCTCATTTTCAGGTTGTTCGTTATTATAAATCACACAGTGATGAATTTCTTTGTGCATAAAGCTTTTTCCACCTTCCTGATTTTTCCCTCAGGTTAAATTTCTTGAATGCAATGCTTAGATAAAGAAAATTTAAAAATTAATGTTCCAATCACATGATGCCAAGCTGCTTTCCAATTCACATAAACATAAGCAGTGCCTATGAGTAAATGGCAGAGCTAGAAATCCAACTAAGATCTCCACTCCAGAGCCTGCTTCCTTGACACTATTCTATGCTGCCTCTCCATCTATCTGGTTAAATAATTGATTGGGCAATGATAATCTGAAGGCTCTGGTTAATAAATTCTTATTTATCAGGCCAATAATTCTAGCACAAAGCAGGAACTTTTAGTCTGGCAGGGCTTTAATTTAGTGAAGCCATTCTGACTCCTAATAACACTGCCACCATTAGTCCAAATAGCACCTTTGTGTAATTTGGAAAAAGATAACCCTTCTCCAAGATATTTTGATGCCCTCTGCAGGAAAATTGCCTTAATAAATACATAAATCTATGAATATAGAGGTGTGAATTGCACCTTCTAGAGGCATAAGGCACAAAACCTGGACAATTCTATTTTCTAAGCTCTCGTGAATTCTGTTTAGACTGGAGTTTTGTGAGGCTATAATGTCAAGCAAAATAAATTATACTTTCAAAAGGAAGTCCCTTTTTGAAAATTATGATAACTTGCATCCTTCTTTTAATCTCTTGGTTCCTCTCCAGGTCTCTTTGTTTTTAAAATGTTTCCAGTGTTTCTGCAATCTCATATACAAATTCTCTTGGATCATAAATCCTCACAGTTTAAAGTGTGATGGTGGAAAATGTTGTTTTACAATAAAATTATTTCTTTTTAAATGCTTATAAGCTATAATTTTAATATATTTAAAGCCAGTTTCATGTGTATATTTTTATTTGAAATAACTTTAAAAGCATGGTTGTTAGAGAAATGTTAAAGTTTTATTTCTATAATATATTCACCCAGAGAATTTCTGTTATCCCTTTGATTATTTAGCCCTTATAAGATGTTTCTATCAATTTAAAAAGTATATTTGATATTCAAACATGACATCTTAGCCTTCAAGTGTAAATCTGTTAATATAAGCAGTGACTGTTTACGGAAATATTGTTATAAAAAATTTCTGTAAATATCTTATTATCAGTGCCCTGACAAGATGAACAGTTATGAAGACATCTGTACATTGATTTTTAATAATTGAAATACTGTTAAAGTATTTCTATAATGAAAGAAAAATTTTTAGTGGTATATTTTGTTTCTAATAACATTCTGAGTTTTTTTTTTTACATAGTAGACAAGGAATACATCTCATTGAGAACAGATTTTTCTCTTCTATTTTGTTCTACTGCTGCCATCTAGAGTAAAAGTGAAGCAAAGGAAGCAGACTTCCACCAAGTAGTGCAGATTCTAGATTTAATCAGAAATAGGGAAGAGCTTAAATGATTTTTCTTAATTTTTAATTGACAAATAATAATTGTATATGTTTTGGGGTACAATGTGATGTATTAATGCATGTATACGTTGTGGAGAAAGCAAATTAGGCCAATTAGTGTATCCATCACCTCACATACTTACCACTTTTTTGTGGTGAGAACATTTAAAATCCACTTTTTTAGAAATTTTTGAAATATACAATATGTTATTACTAACTGAAGTCACCCTACTGTGCAAAACGTCACTAGAACTTATTCCTCTTGTCTAACTGGAACTTTATATGCTCACACCAACATTTCCCCTTTCTCTCTCCGCCCTTTTCACCCCACTCAACTTCCGGTAACTACCATTCTACTCTGTGATTTTTTTAGATACCAAATATAAGTGAGACTACATGATATTTGTCTTTCTGTGCCTAGCTTATTTCACTTAACACAACGTCCTCTAGATTGACTCATGTTGGTGCGAACTTTTCTGCTTTTTATGGCTTAGTATTTCATTGTGTGTGTGTATATATGTATATATGTACATATGTGTATGTATGTGTGTATATATATGTATATATTACAGGTGTGAGCCACAGCACCTGGCCAAATGAATTTAAAATCATATACACATATGTATACATATATATATATGACTTTAAATTCATTCGGCCTACACATACATATATATATATATATGACTTTAAATTCATTCAGCCAGGCGCTGTGGCTCACACTTGTAATCCCAGAACTTTGGGAGGCTGAGGTGGGCGGATCATAAGGTCAGGAGTTCGAGACTAGCCTGGCCAATGTGGTGAAACCCATTCTCTACTAAAGATACACAAAAATAACCAGGCGTGGTGGTGCGCACCTGTAATCCCAGCTATTCGGGAGGCTGAGGCAGGAGAATCGCTTGAACCCGGGAGGCAGAAGTTGTAGTGGGCTGAGATCATGCCATTGCACTCCAGCCTGGGCAACAGGGCAAGACTCTGTCTCAAAACAAAAAAAAAAATTCATCTGTTGCTGGACACTCAGATTGATTCCATATCTTGGCTATTGTGAATAGTGTGGCAATAAACTTGGGGGTACAGGTATTTCATTTACATATTAATTTCACTTCCTTTAGATATATACCCAGTAGTAGTAATGCTGAATCATATAGTAATTCTATTTTTAGTTTTTGGAGGAACCTCCATACTGTTTCCAAAATGGCTCCATGAATTAACATTCCCACAAAATGTACAAAGGCTCCCTTTCATCCACATCTGCAGCAACACTTATCTATCATCTTTTTGATAACGTCCACTCTAACAGGTACAAGGTGATATCTCATTGTGATTTTGATTTGCATGTCCCTGGTGGTTAGAGATGTTAAGCATTTTTAAAATTTTATTTTTTATTTCAATAGATTTTTGGGGAACAGGTGGTGTTTGATTACACGAATAAGTTCTTTAGTGGCGATTTCTGAGATTTTTGTGCACCCATCACCCGAGCAGTGTACACTGTACTCAATGTGTAATCTTTTATCACTTACCCCACTCCTACCCTTTCCCCCAAGGCCTCAAAGTCCATTGTATCATTCGTATGCCTCTGCATCCTCATAGCTTAGCTCCCACTTATGAGTGAGAACATACGATGTTTGGTTTTCCATTCCTGAGTCACTTCACTTAGAATAATGGTCTCCAGTTACTTCCAGGTTACTGTGAATGCCACTATTTTGTTCCTTTTATGGCTGGGCAGTATTCTATGGTACGTATATACCACAATTTCTTTAACCAATCATTGACTGATGGGCAATTGAGCTGGTTCCATATTTTTGCAATTGCGAGTTGTGCTGCTATAAACATGCGTGTGCAAGTATCTTTTTTGTATAATGACTTATTTTCCTCTGGGTAAATATCCAAAAGTGGGATTGCTGAGTCAAATGATAGCTCTACTTTTATTTCTTTAAGGAATCTCCATACTGTTTTCCATAGTGGTTGTACTAGTTTACATTCCCAGCAGCAGTGTAGAAGTGTTCCCTTTGTACCACATCCACGCCAACATCTATTATATTTTAATTTTTTGAACATGGCCATTTTTGCAGGAGTAAGGTGGTATTGCACTGTGGTTTTGATTTGCTTTTCCCTGATCATTAGTGATGTTGAACATTTTTTCATATGTTTGTTGCCAATTTGTATATTTTCTTTTGAGAATTGTCTATTCATGTCCTTAGCCCACTTTTTGATGGGATTTTTGTTTTGTTTTGTTTTGTTTTTTACTGCTGACTTGTTTGAGTTCCTTGTAGATTCTGGTTATTAGTCCTTTGTCAGATGTATAGATTGTGAAGATTTTCTCCCACTCTGTGGGTTGTCTGTGTACTCTGCTGATCGTTTCTTTTAATTAAGTTCCATCTATTTAATTTTGTTTTATTGCATTTGCTTTCGGGTTCTTGGTCATGAAGTCTTTGCCTAAGCCAGTGTCTAGAAGGGTTTTCCAAAGTTGTCTTCTAAAATGTTTAATGGTTTCAGGTCTTAAATTTAAGTCTTTGATCCATCTTGAGTTAATTTTTGTATAAGGTGAGAGATGAGGATCTGGTTTCATTCTTCTACATGTGGCTTGCCAATTATCCCAGCACCATTGGTTGAATAGGGTCTCCTTTCCCTACTGTATGTTTTTGTTTGCTTTGTTGAATATCAGTTGGCTGTAAGTATTTGGTTTTATTTCTGGATTCTCTATTCCGTTGGTCTATGTGCCTATTTTTATACCAGTATCATGCTGTTTTGGTGACCATGGCCTTATAGTATAAAGACAGGTAATGTGATGCCTCCAGATTTGTTCTTTTTGCTTCTTCTTGCTTTTGCTATGCGGGCTCTTTTTTGGTTCCAAATGAATTTTAGGATGTTTTTTCTAGTTCTGTGAAAAATGATGGTGGTATTTTGATGGGCATTGCATTGAATTTGTAGATTGCTTTTGGCAGTGTGGTCATTTTCATAATATTGATTCTACCAATCATGAGCATGGGATGTGCTTCCATTTGTGTCATCTATGATTTCTTTCAGCAGTGTTTTGTAGTTTTCCTTGTAGAGGTCTTTCACCTCCTTGGTTAGGTATTTAATATATTCCTAAGTATTTTAGTTTTTTTTTGCAGCTATTGTAAAAGGGATTGAGTTCTTAATTCTCAGCTTGGTCACTGTCGGTGTATAGCAGAGCTTCTGATTTGTGTGTATTGATTTTGTATCCTGAAACTTTGCTGAATTCATTTATCAAAAAGGAGCTTTTTGGAGAAGTCTTTAGGATTTTCTAGGTATATAGTCATATCATCAGCAAACAGCAGCAGTTTGACTTCCTCTTTATCAATTTGGATGCCCTTTATTTCTTTCTCTTGTTGGTTTGCTCTGGCTAGGAGTTCTAGTACTGTGTCAAATAGAAGTGGTGAGAGTGGGCATCCTTGTCTTACTCCAGTTCGTAGGGGGAATGCTTTCAACTTTTTTGGTTCCAAATGAATTTTAGGATTTTTTTCTAGTTCTGTGAAGAATGATAGTGGCATTTTAATGGAAATTGCTTGGAATTTGTAGATTGCTTTTGGCAGTATGGTCATTTTCACAATATTGGTTTCACTCATCCATGAGCATGTATGGATGAGTAGAATCAATATTCTGTATTGATTCAGGTGCAGAATTGTTCAGTATTAGGTTGGCTCTGGGCTTGTCATAGATGGCTTTTATTACATTAAGGTATGTCCTTCTGTGCTGACTTTGCTAAGGGTTTTAATCCTAAAGAGATGCTAGATTTTGTCAAATGCTTGTTCTGTGTCTGTTCAGATGATCATGTAATGTTTGTTTTTAATTCTATTTATGTAGTGTATCATATTTATTAACTTGTATATGTTAAACCATCCCTGCATCCCTAGTATGAAACCCACTTGATCATGGTAGATTATCTTTTTGATATGCTGTTTGATTCAGTTAGTATTTTTTTAAACATTTCTGCATCTATATTCATCAGGGATATTGGTCTGTAGTTTTAGGTGAGGCGGCGTTAGGGTGAGATTGACTTCATAGAATCTCTATCTCTATCTGGTGGAATAGTACCAATAAGACTGATACTAATTCTTCTTTGAATATCCAGTAGAATTCAGCTGCAAATCCATCTGGTCCCAAACTTGTTTTTGTTGGTAATTTTAAAATTACCATTTCAATCTCACTGCTTGTTATCGGTCTGTTCAGAGTTTCTATTTCTTCCTAGTTTAATCTAGGAGGACTGTATATTTCAGGAACTTACATATGTCTTCCAGGTTTTCTAGTTTATGCTCGTTCATAGTAGCCTTGAATGATCTTTTGTATTTTTGTGGTATTGGTTGTAATATCTCCCATTTTGTTTCTAATTGAGCTCATTTGGATCTTCCCTTTTCCTTCTTAATCTTGCTAATGATCTATCAATTTTACTTATCTATTTGAAGAAGCAGCTTTTCATTTCATTTATCTTTTGTATTTATCTTTTTTTTTTTTTTAGTTTCAATTTTATTTAGTTCTGCTCTGATCTTGGTTATTTCTTTTCTACTGCTGGATTTGGGTTTGGTTTGTTCTCGTTTCTCTAGTTTCTTGAGATGTATCCTTAGATTGTCTGTTTGTGCTCTTTCAGACTTTTTGATGTATGGCTATGAACTTTCCTCTTAGCACTGTCTTTGTTGTATCCCAGGGGTTTTGATAGGTCGTGTCACTATTATTGTTCCGTTGAAAGAATTTTTTATATTTCCATCTTGATTTCATTTTTGACCCAGTGATTTTTCAGGAGCAGGTTATTTAAATTCCATGTATTTGCATGGTTTTGAGGATTCCTTGTGTAGTTACTTTCCAATTTTATTCCACTGTGGTCTGAGATAATGCTTCATATAATTTTAATTTTCTTAAATTTGTTGAGACTTGTTTTGTGGCCTATCATATGGCCTGTCTTGAAGAATGTCCCATGTGCTGATTAATAGAATGTATATTCTGCAGTTGTTGGGTAGAATGTTCTGTAATTACTTGTTAAGTCCATTTGTTCTAGGGTATAGTTTAAATCCATTATTTCTTTGTTGACTGTCTTAATGACCTGTCTAGTGCCGTCAGTGGAGTATTGAAGTCCCCCACTTTATTGTGTTCCTATCTCATTTCTTAGGTCTAGTAGTAATTGTTTTATAAATTTTGGGGCCTCTAGTGTTAGGTGCATATATGTATACAGAACTGTGGTATTTTCCTGTTGGACTAGTCCTTTTATCAGTATATAATGTCCCTCTTTGTCTTTTTTAACTGCTCTTGCTTTAAAGTTAGTTTTATCTGATGTAAGAATAGCTACTCCTGCTCATTTTTGGTGTCCATTTGCATGGAATATCTTTTCGGTTTACCTTAAGTTTATGTGAGTCCTTATATGTTAGGTGAGTCTCTTGAAGATAGTATATACTTGGTTGGTGAATTCTTATCCATTCTGCCATTTTGCATCTTTTAAGTGGGACACTTAGGCCATTTACATTCAATGTTAGGATTGAGATGTGAGGTACTATTCTATTCATCATGATATTTATTGCTTGAATACCTTTTTTTAAAGTTGTGGTTTTGTTTTATAGGTCCTGTGAGATTTATGCTTTCAGGAGGTTCTATTTTGGTGTATTTTGAGGACTTGTTTCAAGATTTAGAGCTCCTTTTAGCAGTTCTTATAATGCTGACTTGGTAGTGGTGAATTCTCTCAGTATTTGTTTGTCTGAAAAAGACTGTATGTTTCCCTCATTTATGAAACTTAGTTTCCCTGGATACAAAATTCTTGACTGATAATTATTTGGTTTAAGGATGCTAATGATAGGGCCTCAATCCTTTCTAGCTTATAGGGTTTCTGCTGAGAAATCTGCTGTTAATGTGATAGTCTTTCCTCTATGGGTTACCTGGTGCTTTTGTCTCACAGCTCTTAAGATTCTTTCTTTCCTTCATCTTGACTTTAGATAACCTGATGACTATATACCTAGATGATGATCATTTTGTGAAATTTCCCAGGTGTTCTTTGAGCTTCTTGTATTTGAATGTCTAGATCTCTAGCAAGGCCAGGGATGTTTTCCTCGATTATTCTCTCAAATAAGTTTTCCAAACTTTTAGATTTCTCTTCTTCCTCAGGAACACTAACTATTCTTAGGTTTGGTCATTTAACATAATCCCAAACTCTTGGAGGCTTTGTTCATTTTTTAAAATTATTTTTTCTTTGTGTTTGTTCAATTGGGTTAATTTGAAAACCTGGTCTTTGAGCTCTGAAGTTATTTCTTTTGTTTGTTTGGTTCCATTACGGAGAATTAAGTGTATTTGGCATTTCCCAAGTGTGTCCTTCATTTCCAGAAACTGTGATTGTTTTTTATTGATGCCATCTAATTTCACTGAAGGGCTTTCCCTTCATATCTTGTATCATTTTCTTTCTTTTTTTTTTTAATTTCATTAAGTTGGACTTCACCTTTCTCTAGTGCCTCCTTGATTAGCTTAATACTCGACCTTCTGAATTCTTTTTCTGGCAATTCAGGGATTTCTTCTTGGTTTGGATCCATTGCTCATGAGCTAGTGTGATCTTTTGGGAGTAGTAAAGAATCTTGTTTTGTCATATTACCAGAATTCTTTTTCTACTTCCTTCTCATTTGGGCGGACTATGTCAGAGGGAAGATCTGGGACTCAAGGGCTGCTATTCAGATTCTTTTGTTCCACGGGTACTTCCTTGATGTATTGCTCCTCCCTTTCCCCTAGAGATGTGGCTTCCTGAGAGCCAAACTGCAGTGATTGTTCACACAGCAGAGCTACCAAGCTCCAGACTAGTACAGGGGAGGGTCTGCACGGAGTCCTGTGATGAAAGTCCCATCTTGAAATCTATGAAAAACAATGATAGCTATAGCAATCTGTTGAGATAGGTAATATAAAAATAATATAAATTGAGGCAACTAAAAGCCAAAATGTAGGGGGATAGAGTATAGAAATTTTTCTTTTTTAAAAATTTGTTTCTATTCCTTTCTTTTGATCTAAGATAAGTTGTCATCTCTTTAAAATAACTTGTTATATACATAAGATATTTTATGTAAGCCTCATGGTAACTACAATATAAAAACCTATAATAGATTCACTAAAAATAAAAATCAACAAATTAAAACATACTACTAGAGAAAAATCACTTAACCACAAAAGAAGACAGTTAAAATGGAAGAGAGGAGTTAAAAAGCAACCAAAAACCAAGCAACAAAACAGCAGTAGTAGGTACTTACTTATCAAGAATGACATTAAATGTAAATGAATTCAGTTTTCTAATTAAAAGGCATACTATGGTTGAAAAATAAACAAGTTTCAAGTATATGCTGCCTACAGAAAACCCACCTCACCTATAAAGGCATAAATAGTCTGAAAGCAAAAGGGTAGAAAAAGATATTCTATGCAACTGGAAACCAAAAAGGAGCAGAAGTAGATAGACTAAAAATCAAAGACTGTTAAAAGAAACAAGGTCACTGTAAGATGATAAAGGGGTAAACTCAGCAAAAGATATAGCAATTACAAATATTTATCCATCTAACACTGGAGCTCCAAGTATATAAAGTGAACATTAATAGATACGAAGAGAGAGATTGCAAAATGGTAATTGTAGATTTCAACATCCCACTTTCAGCAATGGACAGATCATCTAGACAGAAAAATCAGCAAAGAAACATTGGAGTGAAACTACACACTAGACCTAATAGGCCTAATTGACATATACAGAACATTTAACCCAACTGCTATAGAATACACATTTTTCTCATCAGTTCATGGAACATTCTGCAGAATAGATCATATATTAGGCTACAAAACATTTCTCAAGGAATTCAAAAAAGTAGAACTCATATTAAGTATTTTTTTCTGAACAATAATGGAATTAAACTAGAAATCAATAACAAGAGGAATGTTGGAAACTACACAAATTAGGCAAAATGCTCCTGGGCAACCAATGGGACAATGAAGAAATTAAGAAGGAAATTAAAAAATTTATTGAAACAAAAGAAACTGGAAATACAACATACCAAAACCTATGGGGTATGACAAAAGCAGTTCTAAGAGGGAAATTTATAACAATAAATGCTTAAATTTAAAAACTAGGAAGATTTCAAATAAATAACTTAACTATATACCACAAGGAGCTAGAAAAGCAAGAACCAGCCAAACCCATAATTAGTAGAAGGAATGAAATAATAAAGATGAGAGCAGAAATAAATAAAATTGAGACTAAAAAAAAAGTACAGATGATCAACAAAATGAAAAGTTGGACCATTTTTTTTTTAAAAAAAAAAAGATACACAAAATTAATAAACTTTTAGCTAAACTAGAGAAAAAAGAGAAAAGATTCAAATAAATAAAACAGAAAACAACTGAGACCACAGAAATACAAAGAATGTGGTGGGCGCAGTCACTCATGCCTATAATGCCAGTATTTTGGGAAGCTGAGGCAGGTGGATCACTTGAGGTCAGGAGTTCAAGACCAGCCTTCCCAACATGGCGAAACCGTCTCTACTAAAAGTACAAAAATTAGTTGGGCATGGTGGCACATGCCTGTAGTCCCAGCTGCTTGGGAGGCTGAGCCACAACAATCACTTGAACCTGGGAGATGGAGGTTGCAATAAGCCAAGACTGTGCCACTGCACTCCAGCCTAGGCAACAGAGCTAGACACTGTCCCTTGTCTCAACAACAACAACAACAAAATAGAAAACAACAACAACAACAAAGAATGATGAGAGACTATTATTGTATTAGTTTGTTTCCATTCTGCTGATAAAGGTATACCCAAGGCTGGGTGTGGTGGCTCACACCTGTAATCCCAGCACTTTGGGAGTTTGAGGTGGGTGGATCACCTGAGGTCAGGAGTTCGAGACCAACCTGGCTAACATGGTGAAACCCCTTCTCTACAAAAAAAAAAAAAAAAACATACTCGAGACTGGGCAATTTACAAAGGAAAGAGGTTTATTGGACTTACCACTCCACGTGGTTTGGGAGGCCTCACAATCATGGCAGCAGGTAAAAGGCCCATCTCATATGGTGGCGGACAAGACAAGAGGGCTTGTGCAGGAAACTCCCGTTTTTCAAAACCATCAGATCTCATGAGGCTTATTCACTCTCACAAGAACAGCATAGGAAATACCCACCACCATAATTCAATTGCCTCCCACCAGGTTCCTCCCATGACACATGGGAATTGTGGATGTTACAATTCAAGATTGTATTGGGTGGGGAAGCCAAACCATAGCAATTATGAACAACTATACACAAAAAAATTGGAAAACCTAGAAGAAATGAATAAATTTTTGGACACATACAAACTATCACCATTGAACCATAAATAAATAGAAAACCTCAACACACCAATAATGAATAGTGAGATTGAAACCGTAACAAGAAGTCATCCACTAGTGAAAAGACAATGATCTGATGGCTACACTGCTGAGTTTTATCAAATATTTAAAGAACTAATAACAATCCTTCTCAAAATCTTCCAAAAAATTGAAAAGAACACTTCCAAACTCCTTCTATGAGGCCATCACTATTTAGATTTCAAAACCCAGCACACAACAAAAGAAAACTATAGGACAGGACAACATCACTGATGCACACAGATGAAAAAATAATCAGCAAAACACTAACAAAGTGAATTCAACAATACATTAAAAAGATCATTCACCATGATAAAGTGGGATTCATCCCAGGGATGTGAGGATGGCTTAAAACATATGCAAATCAATAAATACGACACATCACATTAAC
This sequence comes from Colobus angolensis palliatus, assembly GCF_000951035.1. Classification (NCBI taxonomy): domain Eukaryota; kingdom Metazoa; phylum Chordata; class Mammalia; order Primates; family Cercopithecidae; genus Colobus; species Colobus angolensis. Next base: position 920,799 of record NW_012117622.1, read on the forward strand.
AGAAACAAGAACAAAAAACCATATGATTATTTCAATAGATGAGAGAAAAGCATTTAATAAAATTCAACATCCTGTTATGATACAAACCCTCAACAAGCCATGTATAGAAGGAACACACCTCAAAATAAGAAAGACCATATTTGACAAACTCATAGCTAACATCATACTAAATAGGGAAAAAATGAAGGCCTTTCCTCTAAGATCTGGAACAAGACAAGGATGCCCACTTTCATCACTTTAATTTGACACAATACTGGAAGTCCTAGCTAGAGTAATTAAAAGGAAGAAAAAAAATGACATTCCAATTGAAAAGGTAGAGTCAAATTAGCCTTGTTCACAGATAACATGATCTTATACTTAGAAAAACCTAAAGACTCCGCCAAAAAAATGGTTAACATTTATAAATGAATTCAGTAAAGTTGTAGGATACAAAAACACCATACAAAAATCAGTAGCATTTATATATGCCAACAGCAAACAATCTGAAAGAGAAAGCAATCTCATTTACAATAGCTACAAAGAATATTAAAAAACTAGGAATCAATTTAACCAAAATGAAAGATCTATACAAGGAAAACTGTATTAGTCCATTCTCACATTACTATAATGAACTACCTAGGCCGGGCACGGTGGCTTATGCCTGTAATCCCAGCACTTTGGGAGGCTGAGGCGGGTCAGGAGTTCGAGACCAGCCTGGTGAAACCCTGTCTCTACTAAAAATACAAAAAAATTTAGCTTAGCATGGTGGCACACGCCTGTAATATCAGCTACTTGGGAGGCTGAGGCAGGAGAAATGCTTAAACCTGGGAGGCAGAGGTTTCAGTGAGCTGAGATCGCACCACTGCACTCCAGGCTGGGTGACAGAGCAAGACTCCGTCTCAAAAAAAAGCAAACAACAACAACAAAAAAGAACTACCTGAGACCGTGTAATTTATAAAGAAAACAGGTTTAATTGATTCACAGTTCCACAGGCTATACAGGAAGCATGGCTTCAGGAAATTTACAATCATGGTGGAAGGTGAAGAGGAAGGAGTCGTGTCCTACATGGCTGGAGAAGGAGGAAGAGAGTGGAGGGGAAAGTGCTAAACACTTTTAAATAACCAGATCTCATGAGAACTCACTATCACAAGAACAGCAAAGGGGAAGTCTACCCCTATGATTAAATCACCTCCCACCAGGCCCGTCCTCCAACACTAGGAATAGAAATTCGATGAGATTTAGGTGGGGATACAGAGCCAAACCATATCAACAACTATAAAACAATGATGGAAGACATTGAAGAGGACATAAAAAACAGATATTCCATGCTCATGGATTGGAAGAATTAATATTGTTAAAATGACATTACTACTCAAATCAATTTATAGATTCAATGCAATCACTATCAAAATACCAATGAAATTCTTCATAGAAATAGAAAATAAATTCCAGAATTTATATGAAACTGCAAGAGACCCTGGATTGCCAAAGCAATCCTGAGCAAAAAGAACAAAGCTGGAGGCATTACACTACCTGACTTCAAAACCTACTACTATAGTAACCAAATCAGCATGGTACTGGCATTAAAACAGACATGTAGACTAGTGAACCAGATAAAAATCCATGTATTTACAGCCAATTCATCTTTGACAGAGGTGCCAAGAACATACAATGGGAAAAGGACAGTCTCTCCAGTGAACAAGATTTTATAATTTTCAAATAGACTATATATATATATACATATATAAATTTAGCCTGTATGCTGTCTGTCTACTTTTCAAATGTTTTGAGATTTTCTAACTGGCCTATATGTGATGATGTATTTTCATTTTTGGCCGTCATGTTTTATATGAAACTATTAGTGCAAACTACTAGTGATATAACCCAAATTTTTTAATATCTTTATTTATTTTCCATCAACTTGATCTGTAGACTTTAAGAGAATCATATTAAATGTCTCCTTGCATCTCCTTTCTCTTTTTATTACTGAATATTTCAAATATATACAATAGCACAGAGAAAAATATAACAGACACCTGAGTACCCATCATCCTTCCTTTTCATATCTTAACATTTGTCACATATACTTCTGAAAGTATTGTTTTTATTTTAGCTGTTTATTATGAGTTACACTTACCAAGAGAATAGGGAGTATGAATGTACAGTTCAAATGGTATTAGCTATTAAATAAATACATATGTAATTATGACTTTCCTGCAGAAATAGAAAATTACCAACGTCTATGAAGCTTTTTGGGTATCCCTCCTCAATTGAGCCCTCTCTTTTTTCTCTGACGTACAACTACCCTGGGTTTTGTCTTCATCATTACCTAACTTTTTTTGAAGGTTTATTGCACATGTATGAATAATAAACATTATACGGTTAAGTTTTGCCTGTTTTTGCACTTCATATAAATGGAGGGTACTTTTTGCACTCTTCTGACCTGGTTTTTTTTTTTTCAACGGAATCTTGCTCTGCTCTGTCACCCCAGCTGGAGTGCAGTGGTGCAATCTCGGCTCACTGCCTTCTGGGTTCAAGTGATTCTGCTACCTTAGCCTCTCGAGTAGCTGGGATTAAAGGTATGTGTCACCACACCCAGCTAATTTTTGTATTTTTAGTAGAGACAGGATTTCACCATGTTGGCCAGGCTGGTACCGAACTCCTGACCTCAAGTGATCCACCCGCCTCGGCTTCCCAAAGTGCTGGGATTACAGGCATGAGCCACTGCGCCTGGCCCTGACTTGCCTTTTTCCTCATATGTTTTTGAGATTCTTCCACATCAATGTGTGTAGCTGTAATTAATTCATTTTCATTGCTGTATAATATTACAAATATTAATTTATCATGATTTATTTTCCACATAATTGTTGATAAACATTGGAGTTGTTTTCTGAGTTTTTTCTTTCAACTGGAGAATTTAGTCCTTTTAGATTTATTGGAATTATCAATATATTTGATTTTTTTTAATGGACCAAAGGGTGAGTTGGTAAGTCCTGGCAGTTTGCGCTCCAGAATTTCTCTGCCAATATACTTTCACCATTAGTGTATGTGGATCGCCATTTTCCCACATCTTTAACAACATTTGATCTTATCTGAATTTCTAATATTTGCCATTATTTTGGGTATAAAGTCATATGTTGGTTTAATTTGCATTTCTAAGATAACTGGGAAGGTTGAACACCAATATTGTACTTATTTTAAGAAATACAGCTGATGTTGTGTGGATGTGTATATGTAATTATTTTCTGAACTACTTGAGAGTAGGCTGCATATATATCATACCTCTTTACCATCTTAAACTGTCTGTGTATTTACTGTGAATGACAATATCTATTTATATGACAGCAGGATAGCTATCAAATTATGGGAATTTAACATTGACATAATACTTTAATCTACTGTCTATATTACAGTTTTGTCAATTGTCTCAATGTTGTTTTTTATGACATTTTTTTCCAGGAAAGCATTTGGTCCAGGATTGCATATTGCATTTGGTTGTCACATCTCCTTGAATTTGAAATAGTTCACCAGCCTTTCTTCGTCATTGTTGACATTAATATTTTTGAAGAATATGGGCTAGTTATTTATAATAGAATGCCTCAATTTGAATTTGTGTGAGTCATCCCTTTTTAACTGAGTTTCCTCAGGAGAACTAAGCCCTGGAGCATACATTGTATAGAATGAATTAACCTCTCTCCTACGCATCTAGGATGAAAAATTGAGAAAACAGTCACTCAAGTCATTTTCTGTAAGGCTTACATTTGTCATGAAACACTGGGCGAGAACGTTTCATGGTTTCTTCTAAATTTAGTTCAGATTATACATCACAGACCAGACTACTAAATAAGTGGCATTGCATCCTTCTCAAAATACCACATCTGGGCCAGGCATGGTGGCTTATGCTTGTAATCCGAGCAGTTTGGGAGGCTGAATTTGGCAGGAGAATTGCTTGAGCCCAAGAGTTCGAGACAAGCCTGGGCAAGTGAGACCTCATCTCTATGAAAAAGTTAAAAAATAAAGTGGGACGATTGCTTGAGCCTGGAAGGTCAAGGCTGCAATGAGCCGTGGTTACTCCACTGCCCTTCTGCCTGGGGGATGGGAGTGGGACTCTGTCCCAAAAAAATCACATCTGGTGGCACAAAACGTCATTTGTTCCTCATTGATGTTAATTTTGATCATGCAATTGAGGTGTTTTCTAGTTTCTCCACAATAAAGTTACTGCTTTCCCCTTTGTGACTAATACATAGACTTGAGAGAAACTTTTTGAGTTCATACAATTATTCAGTTTCCCCTCAAACTTTCCTTTTTTCTAGTCATTCATGAAGGATCCACATTCATTAATAATTGCCCAAACCAGTGATTACCATGATGGTTGCAAAATGGCAAAATATGAAGAAATTACATGCAATACAGCACAGAAAGACAGTGATGTAGAAAATAGAAAATATCTGGAAGGTAGCATGTGATCTATCATGTATCCAGTCAGAATTCCTGAAGGAGAGAATAGGGAGAAGGAAGGAAAAATAATACTAGGAGAGAGAATGGCTAAGAGTATTTCAAAATGCATGAAAGACACTTGTCTCAGATTTAGGAAGTCTAAGAATATCAAGTAAGACAAATAAAGAGATATCCACACCCAGACACATCGTAGTTAAATTACAAACTTCAAACAGAAAGAGAACATCTTAACAAGAGCCAGATAGGAAAGATTCGGTCAGCACCAATTCCAGGCCTGTGGAGTCTCCAGAGGTAAATGCTATTCTGCTTTTTGAGATAATAAATTCTTTGCTTCCAAAAATGTACTTATAGTTTTATTATGTGCATTAGTTTCCCAGGATTGTCTTAACAAATACCGGAAACAAAATAATTTTATTTTCTCATAATTTTGGGTCTGAAATTTAGGTGTTGGCAGAACCATGATGTATCTGAAGCATCTAAGGATGCTTTTCTTGACTTGTGGCACTTCTTGACTTCTGGCAGCATAACTCCAATCCCTGCTTTCATCATAACCTGTTCATCTTTCTTACGTGTTTGTCTTTTCCTTTTCTAATAAAGACACAAGTTGTATGGCATTACAGTCCACCCTGATGACCTCATCTTAACTTGATTACATCTGCAAATGCCCCATTTCCAAATAAGGTTGCATTCACAGATGCTGCAACACGTATGTTAGGGGAGCAAAATTCAACTCATAACATCATCCTAAGCACTATAGTCTGGTTTTACCTATTTTTGAATTTTTGATTTCACATAAATAGAATCATATTTTGGACTTGTATTCTTTTGGACTTGTTTTATGTCGATATTAGGTTTTGTGATCTATTCACATGGTAGTGTGGGGTTCAGTTGTATTCATTTTCATTGTGTTGTAGTATAGTTGTATCACTATGCCACAACTTATTTATCCATCAATATTTGATAAGATTTGGGTTGTTTTACAGTTTTTTACTCTTACAGACAATGTTGCTAAGAATATTCTGTACCACTGTGCTGGTGCACATATACAAGAATTTCTTTAAAAGATGTATGTAGAAGAAAAACTGCTGGGGCATAGAGTTTGCATACCTTTAACTTTACTAAAATGCTAAACTAACTTTCAAACTTTTGTACACAATTCACAGACCATCAGCGATGTGTAGAATTTCCTTTGTTTCACATCCTTGCCAACCTTTGATATTGTCAGAATTTTTATTTTCGTCAATTTGATGGGTACTCAAAGCTACTTCATACTGGTTTTAATTTGCATTTCCTTGATGACTACTGACAGTTAATATTTTGTCATATGTTTGTTGATCATTTGGAGTTTCCACTTCGTGAAGTTCTAGACTTTTTCCCATTTTAAAAATTTGTATTTCATTTTTTTCTTACTAATTTTTAGGAGTTCCTTATATTTTCTGAATAGAAGTACTTTTTAGTTAGTTATATGTGTTGCAAATATCTTATCCTACTCTGTAGCTTGTATTTTCACTTTCATACTGGCAGATGATGAACTAAGTTTTTAATTTTAACGTAGTCTTACTTATTAATACTCAAAAAATACTTCCTTCTCTTTGTGTCTTGGTTATGAAAACTTTCCCCATTCCAAAATCATGAAGGCATTCTCCTCACTTTCTTAGAGCTTTTTGGCTTGTCATTTATGATTGAGTCTTTTTTTTTTTTTTTTTTT